>NC_090818.1:85959845-86276095 GCF_000390325.3 Nicotiana tomentosiformis
TCTTGAGTGTGTTCATGAGCTTGGATCAGGCGGGTATGATACCAATTGTACCATGTACTTCGTAGTATTGGGGAGGAGCCCAGACTTCCGCTGCTTGGACACCGGAGCAGCTAGCCTAGGGTTATTAGACACCAGGGGTGTTTCTAGTTCAGCCAGCTATTGCTGATCGGGGCGAGGTTGGACCATCTATAACTGATGAAGAGCAGAGTAGGTTGTAGCGATTCCAGAGGCTTCACCCTCCCTAGTTTAGTAGGTGAGAGTCAGAGGATGCTTAGGGTTTTCTTGATCAGTGTCATCAGATTCATTGCACATCGGGTCTTGTGGACTCCAGTGGAGTTGACTTTACTACCTTTCAGCTGATAGGGCCAGCCTACAGGTGTTGGCAAACCTATGAGTCAGGCAGACTAGCTGGCGCAGCACCACTTACGTAGCATCAGTTCTCAATTCTCTTCTTAGAGAAGTTTATTCCACAAACTTGCAGAGAAGAGCAGCGTAGGGAGTTTTAGCATCTATGCCAGGAAGGTATGACTGTGACCCAGTACAAGATGAGATTCGTGAAGTTGGGACGTCATGTAGTATGGTTGGTTCTCACTGAGTGGGAGAAGATCAGGAGGTTCATTGATGGCCTTAACTATGGTCTACGATATAGTTTGGCTCAGGAGAATGAGACGGATTCTAGGTTTGACCAGGTGGTTGAGATTGCTAGGCGTCTGGAGCGTGTTCTCATGCTTGAGCGAGAGGAGCGGGAGGTCAATAGGCTCTGTGGTTCAGGTGGTTTTTGTGGTGCCTTGTCTGAGGACATTCACATCACACTAGAGACTGTCCTTTTAGGCCTGCTCAGGTAGCTCATCATATTCCTCGAGGTTCATCAGTTAGCCATAGTTCATTCGGTGCTCCCCCATTCCAGTGTTCATAAAGTGCACTGACAGAATAGAGTTCTTACTGTGGTCCACCAGCTCAGGGTTACATATCCAGTTATTCGGGTTATCACGGTCAGCAGCCTCGTAGGAAGGCTTGTTTTGAGTGTGGAGATTTGAGCCATCTAAGTAGAGTCCCACAATAGAGCACATAGCCTATGATTTCATCATCTGTAGCTACACCACCCACACAACCAACTAGGGGTGGGGCTCAGTCCATTTGAGATCGCCTTAGAGATGGGGGCCAGTCAGGTGGAAGACAAGCCCGTTGCTATGCATTTCCTGCAAGGCGAGAGGCAGTTGCTTCCGATGCTATGATCACATGTATTGTTTCAATATGCCACTGGGATGCCTCAATGTTATTAGACCCTGGTTCCACTTACTCTTATGTGTCATCCTATTTAACTTGTTATTTGGATATTCCTCGTGATTATTTAGATATGCATGTTCATGTATCTACACCGGTGGCTGATTATATCATGGTGGATCGTGTATATAGGTCGTGTGTGGTTACCATTTGGGGTTATGAGACTTTGGTTGATCTCTTATTGCTCATTATGATTGATTTTGAGGTGATTTTGGGTATGGATTGGCTATCTTCGTACCATGCTATTCTTTATTGTCACGCTAAGATCATGATATTGGAAATATCGGGGTTGCCGAGGGTGGAGTGGAGAGGTTCTCTTGTTTACACTCCCGGTAGATCAATTTCATATTTGAAGGCTCAATAGATGGTTGAGAAAGGGTGTTTGACATATTGGGCTTTCGTGAGAGATGTTGGTGCTGATACTCTTACTGTTGAGTCAGTTCCAGTGGTGAGGATTTCCCAGACATGTTTCCTGTAGACCTGCCGGGCATTCCACTCAACAAGGATATTAATTTTGGTACTGATTTGGTGTCGGGCACTCAGCCCATCGTATGACACCAGTGGAGTTGAAGGAATTGAAAGAGTAATTACATGAATTGCTTATTATGGGTTTCATCAGGCCTAGTGTGTTACCTTGGGGTGCACCAATACTATTTGTGAAGAAGAAAGATGGTTCTATGAGGTTGTGCATTGACTAAGGCAATTGAACAAGGTTACTATTAAGAACAAGTACCCACTAACGCATATTGATGATTTATTTGATCAACTTCGGGGTGTTAGGGCATTCTTGAAGATTGATTTGAGATCGGAGAACCATCAGTTGAAGATTAGGGCTTCTGATATTCCTAAGACGCCCTTTATAACCGCTTATGGCCAGTATGAGTTCATGGTGATGTCTTTTAGGCTGAACAATGCCCCGATAACTTTTATGCACTTTAGGAACATTGTATTTTAGCCTTATCTTGATTCCTTCGTCATTGTATTTATTGATTATATATTGGTGTATTCACGCAGCATGGAGGAGCATGAGCAGCACTTGAGGGTTGTTCTCCAGACTTTGAGAGATAAGAAGATATATGCTAAATTCTCCAAGTGTGAGTTTTGGTTAGAATCGATGGCATTCTTGGGCCACGTGGTGTCTAGTGAGGTGATTAAGGTGGATTCGAAGAAGATTGAGGCAATTCAGAGTTGGACCAGACCGTCTACTACCATAGAGATTCGGAGTTTCCTTGGGTTGCTGGGTATTACCGCTGTTGTGTGGAAGGGTTTTATCTATAACAACCCCATTAACTAGATTAACGCAGAAGGGTATCCCTTTTAGGTAGCCTGATGAGCGTGAGAAGAGCTTCCATAAGCTCAAGACTGCATTGACTATAGCTCCAATTCTGGTTTTGCCTTTGGGATCAGGTTCTTATTTAGTCTATTGTGATGCTTCGTGGGTCGGCATTGAGTGTGTGTTGTTGCAAGATTGCAGGGTGATTGCTTATGCTTCGCGTTAGTTGAAGCCCCATGATAAAAATTATCCAGTACACGATTTGGAGCTAGAAGCGATTGTTCACGTGCTAAAGATTTGGAGGTATTATCTTTATGGTGTAACTTATGAGGTGTTCATAGATCATATGAGTCTCCAGCCCTTATTCAAGAAAATGGATCTGAACTTTAGGCAACAGAGGTGGTTAGAGACCATTAGATTTGGATGTTCAGGCGTTGGCCAACAGGTTCATGAGGTTGGATATTTTGGAGCCTAGCAGAGTTGTAGTTTGTGTTATATCACGGTCGTCCTTGTTCGAGTGCCTCAAGGTACGTCAGTATGATGTTCCACACTTCCTTATATTAGGGGACACGGTGCAACATGGTGATGCTAAGGAGGTTACTATTGGTGATGATTGGGTATTGAGGTAGATGTCTTGAGAGAGACGATACTTGAGAAGGCCTATAGTTCGCGGTATTCCATTCATTCGACTACCGCAAAGATGTAACGGGATTTGAGGCAGCACTATTGGTGGCAGAGAATGAATAAGGATTTGTTGAGTATATTGCTCAGTGTTTTAACTGCCAGCATGTGAAATACGAGCATCCGAGGCTTGATATCCCAGAGTGGAAGTGGGAGCATATCACTATCAATCATGTAGTTGGGCTCCCACGTACTTTAGGAGATTTGATACAATATGGGTCATTGTGGATAGACTAACCAAGTGTACACACTTCATTCCAGTCATGACTACCTACTCTTCAAAGGAGCTCGCTCGCATTTATCTTTGTGAGATCTTTCACCTTCATGGTGTGCCTGTGTCTATTATCTCGTATGGAGGAACACATTTTACATCTCATTTTTTGAGAGTAGTGTAGTGTGAGTTGGGCACACAGGTCGAGCTGAGTACAATATTTTATTCCCAGACAGACGAGTAGTCCGAGCGCACTATTCAGATCTTGGAAGACATTTTACAAGCATGTGTCATTTATTTTGGGGGTTATTGGGATGAATTTCTATCGTTAGTAGAGTTCGCCTATAACATCAGCTATCAGTCGAGTATCCAGATGGCTCCGTATGAGGCCTTATATAGGAGACGGTGTCGTTCTCCTATTGGTTGGTTTGAGCCTGGAGAGGCTAGGTGTTAGGAACTAATTTGGTATGTGATGCTTTGGAGAAGGTGAAGTTGATTCAGGAAGTCTAGGCAGAAGAGTTAAGAGGATAGGAGGTCTCCTGATGTGGCATATATGGCGGGTGAGAAGGTGATACTTAGAGTTTCGCCCATGAAGGGTGTGATGAGGTTCCGAAAGAAGGGCAAGTTGAGCCCTCGGTATATTGGTCTATTTGAGGTATTAGAGAGAGTTGGAGAGGTAGCCTACAAACTTGCCTTGACACCTAGTTTATCGGGAGTTCACCTAGTGTTCACGTTTTCATGCTCCGAAAGTATTATGGGGATCTATCACGTGTATTGGACTTTAGTGTGGTGCAGTTGTATGAGAATTTGACTTATGATGTGGAGCCAATGGCCTTTTTGGACCGGCAGGTTTGAAAGTTGAGGTCGAAGAATATAGCATCGGTGAAGTTTCATTGGAGAGGTTAGTCGGTCGAGGAGGCTACTTGGGAGACCGAGCAGGATATGCAGAGCAAATATACTCACCTTTTTGATATCCATGTATGATTCTAGACTCGTTCGAGGATTAACATTTATATAAGAGGGGGAGAATGTAATGACCAGGACGGTCGTTTTGCGTGTTTTAGCCCTGTTACCTCTATTTGATGCTCTACATGTGTGTAATTGTCGTTATATGACTTGTCGGAGTGATTGGTTTGGTTTCGGGGAAGTTTTGGATTGAATTGGGACACTTAGTCCCTTGGTTGGAGGCATAAGTTGCAAGAGTTGACCGTAATTTGACTTTTGTGTAGACAATCCCAAATGGTATTTTGATGGTTCTAATAAGTTTGTATGGTGATTTAGGACTTAGGCGTATGTCCGAATTTTGATTGGGAGGTTCCTATATAGATTTGGTTTTATTTGGCGAAGATTGGAAAGTTGATTGTTTGGAAGGTTCATAGTTTTGACCGGGAGTCAACTTTGATGATATCAGGTTTGGATTGTGGTTACAGGATTGGAATAGGTCCGTTATGTCATTTGGGACTTGCATGCGAAATTTGAGATTATTCCGAGTTGTTTAGGCATGTTCAACGTATGTTTTGAGATTGAAAATTTGGATTAGTTCCTTAGGCTTGAATTGAGGTGTGATTCGTGGGTTTGATGTTGATTTGAGTGATTTGAGGCCTCGAGTAAGTCCGTGTTATGATTTGGGATTGGTTTGTGTGATAGGACAATGTCCATGCGCCTCAAGTGTGTTTCAGATTGACTTCGGATTGATTTTAGATCATTTTGAGTTATGTTGGCATTGCTAAAGACTGATGAGTCTGTTGTTTTCGCATCTGCAGTATCATAGTCATAGATGTGAGTCCGTAAATGCAGGCATGGAGTCGCAGAAGTGGAGGAGGCTAGTGGAAAACCGCAAATGCGGAAGTTGGATCGCAGAAGCGATCCGGTAGATGCGGTGGAGGGGCCGCAAAGGCGGAAGGTCAAGAGGTTGAGTGAAATGAGCAGATGTCATGTTGTGACCATAGAAGCGGTATTGCAGATGTGGTTAAGTATCCGCAAATGCGGAATTGTTGGACTAGATATTATTTCGAAGGTTTTTTTTATTTTTTAGTATTTGGAGTTGTGGAGCTCGGTTGGAGGTGATTTTTGAAGGGCTTTTCACCACAACTGAAGGGGTAAGGCATTTTACTTTACTTTGATTATTGATATTGATTACCCATAGATTATTACACCTAGTTTGTGTGAATTAAAGGTGGAATTTGGAGTTTTTGGCTATGGTTTTGCAGAGTGAAAATTTTGTGATTTGGGGGTCGATTTGAAGTTGGATTTGGATGAAACACACATGTTTGGACTCGTACTGGATTGGGTGTTCGAGATTTGTGAGTTTTGTCATGTTCCAGGGTGCGAGGACGGGGTTGACTTTGCATTAGTGCATAAGGATCTTAGCTCTATTGTTTGGGTTATTTCCTATGGCTTTTATTTATATTATTAAGTTATTTTGGCTTGATTTGAGCCGTTCAGAGGTTGATTCAAGCGGGAAGGGCTTTCTAGAGTGCTGATTTAGCTTGCTTGAGGTAAGTATCTTACCTAAACTTGGTTGAGGCACTAGTTGCCTAAGTTATTTGTGATAGCTACGTGCTATGGGTGGCGCACATATGTGGGATTGAGCCCGTGTGCATACACTAGGGTATTATTCATGCTCGGGGGTGTGCTTAGGCTATGATATGGCTTGAATTGAATACTAAGCTTCATGGTGTGATGTTTCTTATATTTGTACCCCTTTTGAGAGCTATTTAAACTATGTTTGAGGTTACATGGAGGTTAATCTCCCAATTGAACATGATGAATGCTACTTTCATGATGTAATAGCCTGATTTGAGTTATGGTAGAACATTTCACACATGCATACACCTTAGCATGTCACTTACACCAGTCTATGAGTATGAACTTTGATATTCGTTATTCATGTACATGTATTCTTGTATATATTCTTCCGGTGTGATATGGTTTGGACTGGTAGCACGTGAATTGGCCGTGCGATTGTGAGTATTGGCACGTGAATTGGCCATGCGGATGTGATTATTGGCATATGAATTGGCCATGCGGTTGCGATTATTGGCACGTGAAATAGACGTGCGGTTGTAATTATTAGCACGTGAATACGCCATGCGGTTGTGATTATTAGCAAGTGAATACGCCATGCGGTTGATATTTATAGCACGTGAGTTGTCCGTGCAGCTTGTGGATAAGGATCCACCCCCTTATGGTCACCCTCTCATGTTTCTCTCTTAATGGTGTACACGCGGTATGAGAAAACCTGGCTAGTGTTTGATTTGGTTATTGCATTTCTTCTTTACTTGCAATTTCCTTTGTTGCTTACATGTTTCATTGTAATTCTTCTTTATATGCTCGATTATTGGCTGAGCATAGTATGTTACGTTATCTTGTGCACCAAGGTGGCTTTATTTCTGTACTTGCAATTTCCGTTGTTGCTTACATGTTTCATTGAAATTCTTCTTTATATGCTCGATTGTTGGTTGGGCATAGTATGTTACGTTATCTTGTGCACCAAGGTGGCTTTATTTGTAATTCATGACTTGATCACATTATTGTTGTGTAGTTCTGTGATTTATCAGCTGAGCAGGTTATTAGCTAGTATCATTGAAAATTCTTGCTTCTATTAACTCGACGAGGTTAGTTATGATACTTGCTGAGTACATCGGATCAGTTGTACTCATACTACAGTCTACACTTAATTGTGCAGATCCATGTGTCTGATCAAGCCATCTGTAGTTATGACTTGTTGACTTTGGAGAGATGAGGTAGAGTTACATTTTAACTGCAGTCTTGGCATCCGATTGGTGGTTTTGGGTCGTGACAACTACCTTGAATCCTCTCTGTCAGCAACAAGACTCAATCCAAAGATCTTTTACTGCTAAAGCCTGGATCTACACAAGATGTGCAGAACCGCAGTATGAGTACTGGAAAATGTGTACTCGGTAAATATCAAGACTAATCTCGGTAAAGTAGTGACGAGGTTCAAGTCATGTGATACCCACTAATCAAATAAACACGTGCAGTCCATAATAATTTGAAACAAGGATATAGCAACAGATACAATATCATCAAATATCACCTTAAGAGATATCAACTCAACATGGATAATTCAATCTTGACTAACAAGTCATCAACATATAACAGAGACATCGACTAGCATGGTAGAAATTCAACATAGAAAGCATATACAATGCATAATAAGGTATAAAGGATTCACTTGCATGGTTAAAGCTTTCACCTTTATGCTTAAAATCACCATCATGGGATTCTCTATCAGAATCATCCAATATATGTCAATTTATCACAATCCCCGTGTACACCATAAAGAGAGAAACATGAGAGGGCTACCCTAGAGGGATGGATCCAAATCCACACACTGCACGGTATATTACTCATGCAAAAATAGTATCAATATCATCAGAACTGCACATCAAAAACCTCGTGCCACAACAATAACAATACCACAACAACCGCACAGAAAAGACCACGTGCCATTTCCAACTCAATCTACTCAATATGTCCATATGTGCAAGAATCACAACAATTTGAAATATCATTTCATCATAAAAGAGACATATGCTCATAATTAATCAACAAGGTACACAAGGACATTATATAAAAGTCTAGATGTGTGTGCTCAAGATGTGGAACATGACTACGACTATATTAATTATAGCAACAATTTCACAAATAACCCATCTTTGCCAATTAAGAGATAATAATCCTAAGTATGATCACTAGAATGATAGGATAAGCTCACGTAGCCATACAAATGATTAAAACATGAATCATAGAAAGCATATAATCCAAACAAGGCATAGTAAAGCCTAAGTCTAATTCGGTCATGAATCATGCATAGCACCCACATATTTGCTCGTCAACTTGCATACACGTCGCTTTCCACATGTTCCAATTAGACAAATATTGTCAAATCCTAAGGGTTATTCCCTCACAATAAGATTAAGTATGATACTTATCTTAACAAGCCAATTCAACCTTCCAAAATCGCCTTCCCTTTAGAAATCACCTCCAACTGGCTCTTATCTATCCAAATAATACGTAATAATTATTAAGTAACATCATAGGTACAAATTCCAAACAATAAAGTTCATTATTTAATCAGTTTTTCATAAGTCAACAAAGTCAATCGGGGCCTACATGGTCAAAACCTGAATCTAGGTTAGATCCCATTTACACATAACCTCACGAGTCCAAATAGGTATTTAGCACAAATTCGAGTCCAAATCATAGCTCAAAACCTCAATTTTTACTTTCTTAAGTTGTTGGCACAAAACTCAAATTTCACCTCCAAAATTCCATGTTTTAGGTGTTAATAATCTATGTAGATTCTTGAAATAATACAAAAAACGAGTAGAAATCACTTATTACTTAGCCTTGCATGAAAATCTCGAAGGAAAATTGCCCCTCTCCATTTCTAGGGTTCAAAATATGAGAGAATGGGCTAAAATCCCAGAATGACAACTTAAATGTACCTTCCAAGGGTACTCTTCACGAACGCGGTCCATGCCTCGCATTCGCAAAGCACAAAATGCTTCAGCCTAAATTTCCTTCTTCACAATCGCGGAAGTCCTATGAGATCATGATGCACTACCTCCCCAGCCTTCAGCGGATGTGACCATGCCTTTGCGAACACAAAGGACAAGCTCCCAGCTCCTAGCTCACTTATTGCGAATGCGATCCCCTCAACGCGAATGCGAAGCACACTGCCACAAGCCTTCGCAAACGCGACTCGCCAAACGCGAATGTGAAGAACTAATGACCTCCATCCAAACTCCCAGCTCCTAGCTCAGGTGAATGCGAGATACCCCCCGCGAACGCGATCAACACAAGACATTAGCACATCACCCTACGCCAAACATGCTCCGGGTTGTCCGAAACTCACCTGAGCTACCCGGGACCCCGTCCTATCATACCAACAAGTCCAGAGATACTTCTCCGACCTATCAAAGCTTCCAAACACATACGAGATCATCAAAACTATGAATCAAGGATCAAACCACAAGTTGCACTCTTCTTAAGTTCAAGAACTTCAAAACTTCCAACCAAGCATCCAATTCATGCCTAACAAATTTGGATCACAACCAAACACTAGACAGAAGTTCCATACAACAAAACAAACCTATTCCAAGTTCAGGAACAATATTTGTATCCTATTGTCATCAATGTCAACTATCGGTTAACTTTAAGAACTCTCCAATTCTTCAAATTGCCAACTTTCGAAAAATAGGCTCAAAATTCTCCAGAAACCTCCAAAACCAAATCCGAACATACACATATGTCCAAAATCACCGTAGAAGGATATTTGAACCATCCAATCACCAATCCAAGGTCATTTACACAAAAGTCAAACCTTAGACAACACTTTCAACTTAAGGCTTCCCAAAAGTATCTAAGTGTTCCAAAGCATTCTCGAATCCCATGAAAACCAAACCCCCCATCCCCGCAAGTCACAAAACATCAAATACACGTACGAAAAGAATCTAGAAGGTGACACGGTTCAAATACTCAAAACGACCGGCCGAGTCATTTCATTCTCCACATCTAAAACAAATATTCTTCCTTGAACGTGCTTAGAAATATATCTGAACTACTAAAAAGATGTGGATATCTTCTATCTTACTCAATAAAACAAGTAGCATCCTTGCTCGGTTGGCCTCTCCAAAGCACCTTCTCCGATGCGATCTCCTTAGATGAGCTTCCGAACCGGTCCATCCAAAATGGCCACCAGCTCTTTGTCATAAGCCATAAGCCATATCCTCATCTAACTGCACTGTGCTAAAGTCTAAAACATGCGACTTGTCTTCATGATACTAGGAGGCAAAGAAAGTCTATAAGCAACCTTGACAACTCTCTCAAATACCTCAAATTGGCCAATAAAACTAGGAGGCAAAGAAAGTCTATAAGCAACCTTGACAACTCTCTCAAATACCTAAAATTGGCCAATAAACCTCGGGCTCAACTTGTCCTTCTTTCCAAACCTCATCAGTCTCTTCATAGGCAAAACTCTAAGAAGAACTTTCTCACCTTCCATAAATGCCACATCACACACTTTCCTATCCGCATAACACTTCTGCCTGGACTGAGCTATGTGAAGCCTCTTCTAAATCAACTTCACCTTCTCCAAAGCATCATGGACCAACTCTATACCAACAATCTAGCCTCATCAAGTCAAACTAGCCAACTAGAGAATGACTCTGATTCCCATATAAGGCTTTATATGGAACCAACTAGATACTGTATTGGTAGCTGTTATTGTAAGCAAACTCCACTAATGGTAGAAACTGATCCCACAGGACTCCAAAAAATATAATGCATGCCCTCAACATATCCTCAAGGATCTTAATGGTCAGCTTGGACTATCCATCCATTTGCGGGTGAAATGCCTCACTCTACGGCCCTCCAAAAACACGATGTAAACTGAGTGTCGCAGTCTGAAATGATAGAGACGGGTACCCCATGCAAGAGAACAATCTCTCCTATGTAGATTTGAGCCAACTTCTCTGAAGTGTAAGAAGTCACAACTAAAATGAAATACACCGACTTGGTCAAATGATCAACAATGACCCAAATGGAATCAAACTTCCTCAATGTCTGTGGTAAGCCTACCACAAAGTCCATATCAATGCGCTCCCACGTCCACTTTGGTATATAAATCATCTGAAGCAAACCACCCCGTTTCTAATGCTTATACATAACCTGTTGGCAGTTCAAATACCGTGAAACATGCACAACGATATCTTTCTTCATCCTTATCCACCAATAATGCTGATTCAAATCACGATACATCTTCATACTAGCTGGGTGAATAGAATATCGCAAACTATGAGGCTCTTCAAGAATCAACTCTCTCAAGCCATCGACATTAGCAACACAAATCCAGCCCTAAAGTTGCATAACACTATCATCCCTAATAACCACCTTCTTAGCACCACCTAGCTGCACTCTGTCCTTAAGTACCAACAAGTGTGGATAATCATACTGGCTAGCCTTGATACGCTCAAATAAGGACGACCGCATAATAACGCTGGCAAGATATTACATCCCGCATTTTGTACATTACAGTTTCGCCGTAAGTTAATCGACGTAAGCTCGGGAATGAGATTATTTTTGAGGTTACAAGTATTTGTGTTATTTGTAACAAGTGATAAGTGAGTGCTATGAAGATTAGAGGATAAACAAGTCAAAGAATGAGTATTCGTTGAAGTTTGTCAATTTGGGATAAAATACGGTCCAAGCTATAATACCCTATATTTATGGACTAGTGCCATACAAGGTACCACATGACCATGATAGTAAGGTATATAAAGTGTGTTAAAAGTGATTAGTATTTTAAGTAATTTGAGATAATTCTTAATTATGTGGGTAATTGGTTAATTATTACTTTGAGTGGGAAGTTAACAAATTAATTAGAAATTTGTTGATAAATATTTGGTGAAATCACTACCCCTACGTGGCAGCAAGTGAAAATATGGATCAAAAACCTAATGGTGACTCTTTGGCTAGGTGGCTAGGTGGCATTATTTGGGGGATGTTGGCAAATTAATTTTTACCAAGTGGGGTCCACAACCACTATAATAAGAAACCTCCCTAATTCATTAAAGGGAGATGGATGGGAGCTTCAACAAAGTAACGGATGAAGCAACAACAAAATTCATACGAGACTACATAATGTAATAGTAACGTGATTTGCAATTCTAAGGGAGTCCGGTATAACCTTTCTCAAGAATATCATACGTATTTTTCCCTACTTCGATCTCACCGTTACGTGTTTTGTCGCGATTGACGTGTGCTAGATAGATTGTCAAGAGAATCGACTCAGGTATGTTAAGGCTATCCCTTCTTTCCTTTTGGTATGATCCATATGATACAAACTAAACGAGAAAACGCACAACTTTCATAAATGTCTCTATTCATAGAAGCATTAGGGTGCCTATGTTCGTGAATTCCCATGTGTCTTATTATTATGTTCGCGAATTCTGTTCATGGGTCTCAGAAAAATACATAGTTGATAAAGTTGATCCGAAGGCATATTGATCTTATGACATTCCGAGAAGTCTTATTAACTTACTTCTTATGCATTTTATTCATTTATACATGTACATTGACCCATGACCATATGGCATTATATACGCGTATATTATATGTATATGGTATATGGGAAATGGTTACGGCGTTATATACGCAACACCACCTGATCAGTTGGTATACGTTGAAGATTTCTCCCACAGATGCCGAGATGATATGATGGGATGCCCTCAGAGGCTTGATGATGTTATGTACACATATACCTACGCATGATATGACATTTATACACACACGCATGACTTTATAAATATCTCAGGATTCACAAAGTTATTTAGACATACAGGTCGATTCCTTTACTCCATGTTTCTTTTATGTCTTTTATGTACTGATTTTCATGCCTTACATACTCGGTACATTATTCGTACTGACGCCCCTATTTCCTGGGGCCTACATTTGATGCCCGCAGGTGCAGGTAGACAGGCTGACAGTCCCTCTTTTTAGGATCCTTGATCAGCGAGAGTTGGTGTGCTCCACTGATCCAGAGCCGTTATTAGTTTTGATACGCTATTTTTTGTACATAGATATGGGTACGACGGGGCCCAGTCCCATCCTTCATACAGTTGTACACTTTATTAGAGGTCTGTAGACATTCATGTATAGTTGGATAGTATGTGGCGTTGTCGCTTCTAGTTTTGGATATATAGTTGTCTATAGCAGCCTGGTCGGATCGCCCTACCGTATTCCGCATGTATATGTATATACGTCTTTTGGACATGTTTTCCTCAAGTATGTTATTAACATGATTCAGTAGTTTATTGACAGAGGTTATTCATGACCTACCCTTAATTCATGTTTATATCTTAGACGCATGCTTAGGGGTGTTCGACAGGTAGGACCCGCGCACTCGTCATGGCCCATCAGTTTGGGTCGTGACAAAAGTGAAATCAAAGCTGTTCTGTCCTAGGGTTGTCTACAGACTATGTCTAGTAGAGTCTTATTTATGAGTGTATTGTGCCCCACATTTATAAACAAGAGGCTACAGGACATATAGGATGTTATCCTCCTTTCTTATCTTAGATCGTGCGATATAGGGATTCATTTCCCTAACGACATGTTATGTTTTCAGCGATGTCTAAGAAGGCTACAACCACCCAGAAGGGCAAGTCCGTGGCTGATGAGACTACTAGTCGACGCCACGTGTTTCCAAGGCTTGGAGAGAGTCTCGTAGTGAGATTTCATCTCAAACTTCACATACCCCGCCCTCTCCATAGGAGCTCCGAGGGGCACTAGCTGCAGCACCTACCCCTATACACCTAGCTCCTCAGCCAGATGCACCGGGGCAGGAGATGTTATTTAGCTATTGACTCGATTAGTAGCCGCACAATCGCGACGTCAGGAAGTAGGTATTGGTTATGCAGATGGGGCCATTAGTGCGAGGGTTCGTTTTTCATTAATTTGAACCCTCCGGTATTCATTGGAGCAGATCCAAATGAGGACCCTCAGGTATTTATCGATAGGATGCAAAGGACTTTGAGGGTAATGAAGGCCACTACGATTGAGTCAGTTGAGCTAGCTCACTATAGACTTCAGGATGTTGCAGTTAATTGGTACGAGTCTTGAGAGTTGTCTAGAGGTGAGAATGTCCCTCTAGCGGTATGGCATGAGTTTACAAAGGCTTTTCTTCGTCATTATCTACCACCAGAGCTAAGACGGGCCAGAGTTGATAGGTTCTTGACCCTTCGGCAAGGTAATATGAGTGTTCGGGAGTACAACCTTCAGTTTGATTATTTGGCTAGGTATACTCCCACTATTGTAGCTAAGATGGAGGATTGGGTTCACCGATTCGTGATGGGGTTGGAGCCGCACCTGCTTAACGACTGTATGTTGGTCTCACTTCAGCCAGGCTGGATATTTCTCGTAATTAGGTATACGCTCAGGGTGTAGAGGAGCGTAAGAAAAGGCAGAGGGCCGATCATGAGAAAGATAGGGGCCAGAGTAAGAGAGCGAGACCTTCGGGTCATTCTGGTGAGTTTCGGGGTGGTCAGAGACAACAATACCCGAGGTATCCAGCCCAGCCATCGGCTACCGTACCCCCTCAGTTTGTCGGTAGGAGATTTGATCGTTCATCATATTCAGGGCCTAGTCAGAATTCCAGGGCCTCAAGTTCTCAGTATAGGGGTGAGTCAAGTCAGATGAGGCCGCCCTTTCCACGATGTGCTCAGTGTGGTATGCAGCATACCGGGCAGTGCCATATAGGGTTGGGTGTTTGTTATACTTGTGGTTATCCAGGCCACGTTATGATAGATTGTCCGATGAGAGGTGGTGCAAGCATAGTTCAGCCAGCGGGATCTGTAGCTGGTTCGTCATCATCAGTACGCCCCCCTGGGCAAGGTTCACAAGCACCAATCGGTCGTGGTAGAGGTAGAGGTGGAGCATCTAGCTCGAGCGGTCCTCAGAACCGCATTTATGCATTAGCAGGTCGACATGATCAGGAGTCATCGCCTGATGTTGTTACAGGTATATTATTTGTCTCCTCATATAATGTATATGCATTGATTGACCCAGGTTCCACCTTATCATATGTTACTCCGTTGGTTGTTAGTAAGTTTGGAATAGAACCTAAGTTGGTTAAACCTTTTGAGGTGTCCACACCTGTTGGGGATCCAGTGATAGCTAGGCGAGTATATAGAGATTGTACAGTAGTAGTTCATAGTTGATCTATAGTAGCAGACCTAATTGATTTAGATATGGTAGAATTTGATATTATACTGGGTATGGATTGTTTTGCTTCTTGTTATGCCAACGTTGATTGTAGATCAAAGATGGTTCAATTATAGTTTCCAGGGGAGCCTGTTTTGGAGTGGAAAGGTAATACGGCATCGCCGAAAGGTAGGTTTATTTCCTATCTCAAACCAGGGAAGATGATTAGAAAGGGCTATATTTATCACTTAGTTCGGGTACAGGATGTGAAAGTAGAGTCACCAACCATTCAATCTATCCTTGTGGTTAATGAGTTTCCCGACGTTTTTCTCGATAAGCTTTCGGGTCTTCCGCCAGAGCGAGAAATTGAGTTTTCTATTGACATATTACCAAATACTCAGCCAATATCCATTCCTCCCTATAGAATGGCACCTGCAGAGCTGAGAGAGTTGAAGGAACAACTAAGGGACTTGCTTTAAAAAGGCTTTATCAGACCTAGTACATCACCGTGGGGAGCACCTGTGTTATTTGTGAGGAAGAAATATGGTTCCTTGCGGATGTGTATTGATTATAGACAGTTGAATAAGGTGACAATCAAGACTTGAGGACTTGAGGTGCTAAGTGTAAGGTAACAATCAAGACTTGATCAGTTGTAAGGTGCTAAGTGTTTCTCGAAGATAGACTTGAGGTTCGGGTACCATCAGGTAAGGGTTAAGGAGAAAGATATTCTAAAGATAGCATTCAGGACCAGATACAGACACTTTGAGTTTTGTGCTATGTCATTCGGTTTGACCAATACTCCAACAGTATTCATGGATTTGATGAACCGTGTGTTCAGACCCTTTCTAGATCTGTTCATGATTGTATTTATTGATGATATATTGGTGTCTTTTCGTTCAGAGACTGAGCATGCAGATCATTTGAGTAATGTGCTCAGAGTTCTACAAAAAGGGAAGTTGTACGCAAAATTCTCTAAATGTGAATTCTGGTTGAATTCTGTAGCTTTCCTTGGGCATATTATTTCAGGTGAAGGTATTCGGGTTGATACACAAAAGATTGAGGTAGTAAAGACTTGGCATAGACCTACGACACCGACGGAGGTTCGTAGCTTTCTCGGTTTGGCAGGTTATTATAGGAGATTTGTAGAGGGATTTTCTTCTCTTTCAGCACCATTGACAAAGTTGACTCAGAAGAGAGATAAGTTGTAGTGGACCGATGGTTGCGAACGGAGTTTCCAGGCATTAAAAAATAGACTAACATCAACACCGGTTCTAACACTCCCAGAATGAACCGATGGTTATGCTATCTATTGTGACGCTTAAGGCGTTAGATTGGGTTGTGTACTGAAGTAGCATGGTAAGGTTGCAGCTTATGCTTCTAGACAAATAAGAAAGCACGAGAAGAATTACCCGACCCATGATCTAGAGTTAGCCGCGGTGATTCATGCACTAAAGATGTGGAGGAATTATTTGTATGGCATTCATGTTGATATCTATACGGATCATAAAAGCCTTCAGTATATCTTCAAGCAAAAGGAATTGATAAAAGCCTTCAGTATATCTTCAATCAAAAGAAATTGAACTTACGTCAAAGGACATGGTTTGAGCTATTGAAAGACTATGATGTTGATATTTTATACCATCCAGGGAAGGAAAATGTAGTAGCCGATGCCCTCAGCCATAGATCTATGGGTAGCCTATCATATTTACCGCCAGAGAAGATGGGGGATAGCCCATGAGATTTATCAGCTAGCTAGTCTTGGAGTTCGATGATTGGACTCAGGTGATACCAGAGTTACTAATTAGGACACGACAACATCCTCTTTAGTAACTGAATTGAAGGATTGCCAGTACGAGGATCCTATGTTAGCTCATTACAGGGATACAACCCCTTAGAAGGAGACGACACCATTTAATATTACATGAGACGGAGTCCTTAGATATCGAGGATGATTATGTGTCCCTAATGTTGCAGGGTTGCTCTGGCAGGTTATGGGAGAGACTCACTATTCTAGTTATTCTGTCCATCCAGGAGTAACAAAGATGTATCATGATATCAGGGAAATATATTGGTGGGACCGAATGAAAAAGGATATAGCAAAGTTTGTTGCTTAGTGCCCTAACTGCCTGCAGGTTAAGATTGAGCATCAAAAACACGGTGGATTATTGTAGGCTATAGAGATTCCGACTTGGAAATGGGAAGTAATTAATATGGTTTTCATCATAGGCTTACCTCGTACCCAGCGTAAGTTTGATTCTATATGGGTGATTGTTGATAGACTTACAAAATCAGCCAATTTTCTGCCTGTTAGGACTACATATTCCGCAGAGGATTATGCAAGGCTTTACATTAAGGAGATAGTATGACTTCATGGTGTCCCTATATCTATTATCTCGGATAGAGGAGCTCAGTTTATAGCCAAGTTTTGGAGGTCCTTCCAAAAAGGATTGGGAACTCAGGTAAGTCTTAGTACATCATTTCATCCCCAAACACACGGACATGCTGAGCGTACTATTAAGACACTTGAGGATATGTTACGAGCCTGTGTGATAGACTTCAGGGGTAGCTGGTATGATCATCTGCCACTTATTGAGTTCGCCTATAATAATAGCTATGATTCCAGCATTCAGATGGCTCCATACGAAGCTCTTTACGGACGGAAGTGTAGGTTGCCTATCGGATGGTTCGATGTTGGGGAAACTAAGTTAGTAGGACCAGAGCTGGTACAACAGGCAATCGAAAAGATTAAGCGTATACAGGAAAGGCTATTAACAGCTCAAAGCCGTCAAAAGTCTTATGCGGATAATCGACGACGAGGCTTGGAGTTTCAGGTTGACAACTGGGTATTCCTAAAGGTATCACCGATGAAAGGCATTGTGAGGTTCGGTAAGAAAGGAAAACTTAGCCCTCGGTACATTGGACCATATAAGATCATACGCAAGGTAGGCCAGGTAGCATATGAGTTAGACTTGCCTTCTCACTTGGAGCCTGTACATCCAGTCTTTCATGTGTCTATGCTCCTTAACAGTATCGGAGATCCTTCTACAATCGACATAAGTTTCGCCGTAAGTTAATCGACGTAAGCTCGGGAATGAGATTATTTTTGAGGTTATAAGTATTTATGTTATTTGTAACAAGTGATAAGTGAGTTCCATGAAGATTAGAGGGTAAACAAATCAAAGAATGAGTGTTCGTTGAAATTTGTCAATTTGGGATAATATACGGTCCAAGCTATAATACCCCATATTTATGGACTAGTGCCATACAAGGTACCGCATGACCATGATAACAAGGTATATAAAGTGTGTTAAAAGTGATTAGTATTTTATGTAATTTGAGATAATTCTTAATTATGTGGGTAATTGGTTAATTATTACTTTGAGCTGAAAGTTAACAAATTAATTAGAAATTTGTGGATAAATATTTGGTGGAATCACTACCCCTACGGGGCAGCAAGTGATAATATGGATCAAAAACCTAAGGGTGACTCTTTGGCTAGGTGGCTATGTGGCATTATTTGGGGGATGTTGGCAAATTAACTTTATCAAGTGGGACCCATAATCACTATAATAAGAAACCTCCCTAATTCATTAAAGGGAGATGGATGAGAGCTTCAACAAAGTAACGGATGAAGCTACAGCAAAATTCATACGAGACTACATAATGCAAAAGCAACATGACTTGCAATTCTAAGGGAGCCCGATATAACCTTTCTCAAGAATATCATACGAATGTTTCCCTACTTCGATCTCGCCGTTACATGTTTTGTCATGATTGACGTGTGTTAGAAGGATTTTCAAGAGAATCGACTCAGGTATGTTAAGGCTATCCCTTATTTCCTTTTGGCATGATCCATATGATACAAACGAAACGAGCAAACACACAACTTTTATAAATGTCTCTATTTGTAAAAGCACTAGGGTGCCTATGTTCGTGAATTCCCATGTGTCTTATTATTATATCTTCTATTCATGGGCCTCAAAAAAATACATAGTTGATAAAGTTTATCCGGAGGCATATTGATCTTATGACATTCCGAGAAGTCTTATTAACTTACTTCTTATGCATTTCATTCATTTATACATGTACATTGACCCATGACCATATGGCTTTATATACGTGTTTATTATATGTATATGGGATATGGGAAAAGGTTACGGCATTATATACGCACCACCACCTAATCAGTTGGTATACGTTGAAGATTTCGCCCACAGAGGCCGAGATGATATGATGGGATGCCCTTAGAGGCTTAATGATGTTATGTACACATATACCTACGCATGATACGACATTTATACGCACATGCATGAATTTATAAATATTTCAAGACTCACAAAGTTATTTAGACTTACAGGCAGATTCCTTTACTCCATGTTTCTTTTATGTCTTTTATGTACTGATTTTCATGACTTACATACTCGGTACATTATTCGTACTGACGCCCCTATTTCCTGGGGCCTGCGTTTCATGCCCGCAGGTACAGCTAGACTGGCTGACTATCCCCCTTTTTAGGATCCTTGATCAGTGAGAGTTGGTGTGCTCCACTTGATCCGGAGCTATTATTAGTGTTGGTAGGCTATTTTTTGTATGTAGATATGGGTACGATGGGGCCCAGTCCCGTCCTTCATATAGTTGTACACTCTATTAGAGGTCTGTAGATAGCCATGTATAGTTGGATAGTATGTGGCGTTGTCGGCTTCTAGTTTTGGATATATAGTTGTCTATAGCAGCCTGGTCAGCTCGCCCTACCGTATTCCGCATATATATATGTATATATGTCTTTTGGACATGTTTTCCTCAAGTATGTTATTCACATTATTCAGCAGTTTATTGACCGAGGTTATTCATGACCTACCCTTAATTCATGTTTATATCTTAGACACATGCTTAGGGGTATTCGACAGGTAGGACCCGGGCACTCGTCATGGCCCATCGGTTTGGGTCGTGACACAAGAACTCTCGTAGGCTCAGAAATATCTAATATTACAAATCAATTGGCCAAGACTTGAACATCCATAGCCAAAGGACTCTCATCAGCTGGAATGAATGACAAACTCCCCATGCTCTTGGCTTTCCTACTCAAGTAATCTGATACTATGTTTTCCTTACACAGATGATACAAGATAGTGATATCATAATCCTTCAATAACTCCAACCACCTCCGTTGCCTCAAATTCAAATCATTCTGTTTACATAGATGTTGAAGACTCCAATGATCAGTGTAAACCTCACAAGATACATTATATAAGTAGTGCCTCCAAATCTTGAGTGTGTGAACAATAGCCTCAAACTCTAAATCATGCACCAGATAGTTCCTCTCATTGGGCTTCAACTAACGTGATGCATAGGCAATCACCCTACTGACCTGTATCAACACACACCCAAGACCATCACGTGAAGCATCACAATAGACACTATACATCCCCGATCCTGAAGGCAAAGCCAATACTAGAGCTATAGTCAAAGCAGTCTTGAACTTCTGAAAGCTCCCTTCACACTCGTCAAACCATATGAACTGAACGCATTTCTGAGTCAACTTGGTCGTTAAAGATGCAATAGACGAGAACCATTCCACAGAGCGACGATAGTAGCCAGCCAAGCCCAAGAACTTCCTAATCTATGTAGCTATAGAAGGTCTGGACCAACTCTGAACTGCCTCACTCTACTTCGGATCAACCTTGATCCAATCACTAGACACTACATGGCCAAATAGTGCCACTGAGTCCAACCAAAACTCACATTTAGAGAACATACCATACCATTTCTTCTCCCTCAGAATTTGAATCGCAGTCCTTAAATGCTACTTGTGCTCCTCACTACTACGGGAATACACCAAGATGAACACAATAGCAAAAGAATCAAAATAAGGCTGGAACACAATGTTCATCAAATGCATGAAAGCTACTAGGGCAATAGTCAAACCAAATGACAGCACCAAGAACTCATAATATCCATAGCGAGTCCTGAAAGCCGTCTTAGGGATGTCCAAAGACCTAATCTTCAACTAATGATAACTCGATCTCAAGTCAATCTTCGTGAACACCATGGAACCCTGAAGCTGATCAGACAAATCATCAATGCGAGGAAATGGATACTTGTTCTTGATTGTAACCTTGTTGAACAACCTATGATCAATGGACATCCTCACAGAACCATCCTTCTTCTGCACAAACAACACCGATGCACCACAAGAAAAAATACTCGGCCTGACTCCTACAACTGCTCCATTAACTCCTTCAACTCAACTAGAGCCATGCGATACAATGGAATAGATATGGCTGAGTTCCCGACTCCAAATCAATACCCAAATCAATATCTCTATTGGGTGGCATGCCTGGTAGGTCTTTAGGAAATACATCTTGAAATTTTCCCACTATAGGGACTAAATCAATTGCATGAGTATGAACCAACATCTATAACAAAAGTTAGATACGCCAAATACCCCTTCTTAACCATCCGTTGAGCCTTCAAAAATGAAACTAGGCATATGACCAAAATAACCCCTCTGTTCCAACCTTGGTAACCGTGACATAGATAATATTATGGTCTTGGCATGACAATCAAGAATAGCATTGTACGAAGATAATCAATCGATACCTAAAATCACCTCAAAATCAACCATACTAAGCAAAAAATGATAGACACGATCCACTACAATAGAATCACCAACATGTGTTGATACATGAACACGTATATCAAGATAACGATAAAGCATATCCAAATATGATGAAAAGTGGGATGAAACATACGAATAAATAGAACCTGTATTAAATAACACTGAAGCATCTCTATGACAGACTAAAACGATACCTTTGATGACTGCATCGTATGCAACCTCCTCAGGCCTACCAGGGAAAGCATAATATTGGGCCTGGCCTCCTCCTCTAGGATGACCCCTACCAGCCTGACTTCAACCTCTAACTGTTTGTGTAGGTGGTGTACCAATTGGTGTGGGAATCATAGTTTGGTTTCCTGTTGAGGAACACTCATATGAAGCCAAGGGAAATCTCTTCTCATGTGCCTTGAATCCCCACACTCAAAACAAGCTCTCTACTAACATGGCTGCTAGGACTGAGCCTACACTGGACGACTGGAATAACCACTATAAGAACCACGTGCGAGAGGTGCACTGAGTGATGACTACCCTGGACGAGTGCTCTAAAATCCATGGCTAACTAAAGAACCACGTGAAGCCTGGAATAGCCTCTACGGTGATGGCCCTTGCCCCTAGAGTTGGCACACCAAAATCCTCTAGTACCACGAGGCCTCTTGGCCTCTATTTCCTCCCTCTCCTGCTTGCTGATATGCTCCAGTTTCCAGGCAATCTCTACAGCCTGGTGAAAGGTAGTCTGATGTGCCTTAGAAATGCGACACTTTTGATACCAATTACATAGACTTTAGCTCATCTTTGAAAGCATTATAAGTCATTTATTATATAGTTTCGGTGTTTTGCAGGAAACCAGACTTGAAGAACCAAGAATAGAAAAATGATGACAAAAACCCATGAGAGGGTAGAAATCCGGTAGGTCTACGACCGCAAAAGTGGTGTGCGGACCGTAGACCCATCGTAGAGTGAAGCATACCCTCCTAGTATCTTAGAGTCGAATATGCGGTCCATTATGCGGTCACACAATTCATATGCGGAACGCATAATGGTCGCACAAATGTAAAAGGGTTTCCTGTGAAGATGATTTTGCGGTACGATATGCGGCAGGGAAACCAGCATACGGACCGCACAACCAGAATGCGATGAACAACTGGAAAACTCTGTGAACAGATCTGTGGTGAAAAAGGGAGATGTGTAGACCGCGAATGCGTTATGCGGCCTATTCAGAGGCTACACTTATAGCATTGAATGCACCATTATTTTGGAAGCTTTTGAGAGATATTCCAAGACTTTGTCCTCTTAGTAAGCTTTATGACTTTATTTATTACTTAGTTGTTGTATTCTAGTATGAGTAGTTAACTTTAATCACTAAGGTTGTGGACCCTAAGTGGGTGTAATGTTAATGGGTGTTTGCCATTGAATATATATATCATGGTTGTTTGATTTCTATTTCTCATGCTTCATTTATGGTTGATGGTTGCAAACATTGACTAGTGCCATTTTACTCTATCATTACTTGGAAAAGTGGTTTAGGGTTCGGTAGAATTGAATAGCAAGAACTCCAGGCTTTAAACCTTGTTTAATAAAATCACTTAGGGATAAGTGGGTTCTACTTGGCATAAATTGGTTGTTCTTAATTGTAACTCTTTTATATTTGGGAAAATCATAAAGAGGAAATACTACCTGATTATTGGAAAATAATGGGTAGTCATTTAGGAAACATTTTCATCTCAAATGACATTCCATTAGAAATATAACATATTAACACCGATAGCATTGCATTCCATTGACGGGGACACAACCTTGGTTTTTTAACAAAATTAATCAATTTCTCTTAACAAAATAGCTTTTCTTGAAAATTCACAATTACAAAACTCTTTTTCAACTAACGGAGCAGAACTACGGCTTAAGTCATGTTTCACACTATTCAAGTAACCTTTTGACACCTATTCCATGTGGGATTTGACCACAACCTAGTTGGGTTACTATATTTGACATCAACCACCTTAAGCCATTTATATAGGTGTAATTTGAGTGTATCATAGTCTGAACCTCCACCTCTCGTTCCATCCCAAATCTAAGGTTGTAGCTGAGACCATTAACAAATCTACGTACCCTCTCCTTCATAGTAGGAACGAGAAAAGTTGCATAGCATAACAACTTTGTGAATCTCATCTCATATTGTGTAAAAGTCATACCCTCTTGTTGCAAGTGCTCCAACAAGCTGCGCAACTTATCATGCCTTGTAAGTGGAATGAACTCAATTTACCACAATGACTCAATAAGCTATTTAACATGTTCTATCTTAATCACATTATTGTCATGCACTAATTAATCCATAGAAACCTTCAAAAGTCATGGAGCAAATAAGGCAAATATATGACTTTGAATTTATAATAAAACACGACATGAAAAATTAACCCGCATGCCAATTCAACAATCCATAGCCCTAGCATGCTCCTAAATCATGATTATAAATTATCACGTAGTCATAGATAGAATTTGAATATGAATAACATCTTCATATAATTCAATAAAAGCACAACTCAAGTCAATAATAACGGATAAAGTCAAAACCTAGCTACACATATACGCTCATCACTTCACATATACGTGGATCCTAAGTTATGTATCAAGTAGCAATTAAATCACCTATGGAAAGAATTGCCTCTTACAAGGATAGACAAGAGACTTACCTCCGCCCGGCAACCTCAAATAGAGCAAAAATTGCCTAACCGTCCAAATTCAACTCCAATTGACCCAACTTTAGTAAAAACTAACTCAATAACATCAAATAAAGCCATAGAAAACAAACCTAAAAAATAAAGCCTTGATCTTTACACAAATCCTAGGAAGTCAACAAAGGTCAACCCGAGCCCACACAATCAAAACCCGAGTTAAGGAATAGATTCCAACTATCCATAACCCCAAGAGTCCAAATATGTGATTAGATTCCAAAACCGAGTCCAAATCAACCTTCAAATCCCCAAAATACACCCTTTTAAGTTGTAGACAAAATCCCCAAATTTTCCTTTAAAAATTCATGTTTTACATGTAGAAATCCATGGGGAATTAAGATATAAAGTAAAATATAAGTAAAAATTGCTTACCCTCTAATTTAGTAGTGAATTTGCTCTCCAAAATACCCACCTCTCGAAGTCTAAGGTTCAAAATATGAGAGAATGAGTGAAATCCCGAAATTATATCATTTAATACACTACCCATTTACCTCCATTCTTCGCGAACACGAATAACTCCTCCACAAATGCGATGCCTGATCTGCTAAGCCTAAACTCGAGCCTAGCTCCGCAAACGCGAATGAGTTCCTTCCTCCTGGCATCCACTCTTTCACTAATGCGTCCCATGCACGACGAATGCAATGCTTCTACTCCCCCCTCTCTGCAAACACGACACCTCCTATGCAAACGCGAAGAGGAAAATCCTCCTGCCAGCTCCCTTTTCTCCGCGATTGCAAGAAGTTCTGCGATCACGAAGCACTGCTACTCATAATAAAACCAGCAATCTAAACCAAGAGAGCCCCCCGAGAACCCATCCAATCACACCAAGAAGTCCCAATACCTTATCCAAATTTTTCCGAATGCTCCAAACACCATGACTAACATCAAAATCAAGAATCGATAGCCAAAATCCATGTTAAGTTTCTCTTAAGTTCATTAACTTCAAAATTTTGAACCAAACGTCCAATCCAAGCCTAACCAGTCCTGATTACATCCAAACTTTGCACACCAATCCGAAATGAGAAAACAAACCTATTCCAACTTCTAGAACAAAAAGCCAAACCTAATATCATCAAAGTCAACCCCCTGTCAAATATAGGAATTCTCCAACCATCAAAATTTCCATCATTCAGCAAATAACACCAAAACACTCTAGGAACTTCCAAATCCAAATCTAGACATACGCCCAACTCCAAAATCATCATACAAACCTATTGGAATACTCAAATCACTAATCCGAGCCTGTTTACACAAAATTCAAACCTTGGTCAACTCTTACAACTTAAGATTCCCAAATGAGATTAAGTGTCCTAAATCCCTCTCAAACCTTCCCGTAACCAAACTAACCATCCCCGCAATTCACAAAATAACAAACACATATATAAGAAGCATCAAATAGGAAATGGGTCTCAAATGCACAAAATGACCGGCCAGATTATTACATTCTCCCCCTCTTAAACAAACGTCCGTCCTCAAACGAGTCAAGAATCATACCTTTAGTGCCGAAATGATGAGGATATCTGCTCTGCATATCATGCTTGATCTCCCAAGTCGCCTCCCCAGTCGGTCGACCTCTCCACTGAACCTTCACTGATACAATGTTCTTCGACCTCAGCTTCCGAACATGCCTATCCGAAATGGCCATCGGCTCTTGTTCAGAAGCCAAATTCTCATCCATTGCAGTAAGCTAAAATCAAACATATGTGACTGATCCTCATAATACATCCCAAGCATGGAGACATGAAATACTGGATTAACTCCAGACAAGTTGGGTTGCAAAGCAAGTCTGTAAGCCACCTCACCAACCCTCTCTAATATCTCACATGGACCGATATATCGAGGACTCAAATGTACCTTCCTCCTAAACCTCATCACGCCCTTCATAGGCAAAACACTGATAAGAAACTTCTTACCCTTCATGAAAGCCACATCGCGAACCTTCATAACAAGATAACTCTTTTTCCCGGACTGGATGTATAAAGACACTCCTAAACCCATTTCACCTTCTCCAAAGCATCACGAACCAAATCGGTGCACAACAACCTAGCCTCCCTATGCTCAAAAAAACTAAAATAGAGAACAACATCGCCTCCCATATAAGGACTCATATGGAGCCATCTGGATGCTCGACAGATAGCTTTTGTTGTATGCAAACTCCACTAATGGTAGAAACTGATCCTGCTAGCCACCAAAATCAATAACGCAGACTCTCAACATATCTTCCAAATCTGAATAGCCCACTCAGACTGCCCATTCGTCTAACAGTCAAATGATGTACTCAACGCCACCTGCGCGTCCAAGTCACGCTGCACGGCTCTACAAAACTGCAATGTAAACTGAGTGCCATGATCCAAGATGATAGACACCAACACACTATGCAAGAAGACAACCTCCCTAATATAGATCTTAGCCAACTACTATGATATGTTGGAAGTCATAACCGAAATGAAATATGCAGACTTGGTCAGTCTGTCCATAATGACCCATACAATATCAGATCTCTTCAAGGTTCATGGAAACCTACCAAAAAGTCCATAATGACGTGCTCCCACTTCTACTCCGGTATCTATAACCTCTGAAGCACACCACCCCATTTCTGATGCTCATACTTGACCTGCTGACAATCCAAATACCGATCAACATATCCAACAATGTCCTTCTTTATCTTTCTCTAATAGTAAAGTTACTTCAATCATGATACATCTTCATAGTACCTGGATGAATCGAATATTGTGAGCTATGTGCCTCCTCAAGAATCAACTCCTCAAACCATCACATTAGGAACACAAAACCGACCCTAAAGCCGCAATACACAATCATTACCAATGGTTACCTCCTTAACATCACCGTGTTGCACCTTGTAGTTTAGAACAAGCAAATAGCGATCGTCATACTGGCGATCCTTAATGCGCCCATAAAATGATGAATCTAAAACAACACACGCAAGGTCTCTGCTGGGCTCAAAAATATCCAACCTCACCAACCTATTGGCCAACATCTGAACATCCATAGCTAAAAGCCTCTCCTAAGCTGGAATGAATGCTAAACTCCCCATACTCTCCATCTTTCAGCTCAAGGCACCTGCTACCACATTAGCCTTCCCCCGATGATGACGAATTGTGATACCATAATCCTTCAACGGCTCTGACCATCTTCGCTGCCACAAATTCAAATCTTTCTGTATAAATAGATGCTAAGGGACTCTGATGATCCGTATACATCTCACAAGACAAGCCATACAAATAGTGCATCCAAATCTTAAGTGCGTGCACAATATTTGCTAACTCCAAATCATGCACCGGATAGTTCTTGTCATGTGTCTTCAACTAGTGCAGCGTGTAGGAAATCGCCATATTGTCCTGCATCGACACACTCCTAATGCTAACCCACAAAGCATCATAATAAACCATATATGACCCCAATCCTGAAGGCAAAACCAAGAATGGAGCCGTAGTTAAGGCAGTCTTGAGATTCCAAAAACTCTCACCACACTCATTTGACCAGCTGAATAGAGTGTCATTCAGAGTCAACTTAGTCAATGGGGCTGCAATAGATGAAAATCCCTCTGCGAAGCGACGGTAGTAACCAGCCAAACCCAAGAAGCTTCTGATCTCTGTAGCGGTAGAAGGTCAAGGACAACTCTGAACTGTCTCAATCTTCTTCAGGTACACCTTGATCCCATCACTAGATTCCACCTGACCCAAGAATGCCATCGAGTCCAGCCGAAACGCACTTTGAGAACTTAGCATACAAGTTCTTGTCCCTCAAAATATGAATCACAATCCTCAAATGTTGCTCGTGCTCCTCAACGCTACGGGAATACACCAAGATATCATCGATAAACACAATGACAAAAGAATCCAAATAAGGCTGGAACACATTGTTCATCAAATGCATGAAGGCTGCTGGAGCATTAGTCAAACCAAAAGACATCACCAAAACTAATAATGATCATAATGTGTCCTGAAAGCTATCATAGGGATGTCCAAAGCCCTAATCTTCAACTATTTCTACCCCGATCTTAAGTCAATCTTCGAGAAAACTCTGGCACCTTGAAGCTAATAAAATAAATTAATCAGTGCACGGCAATGGATACTTGTTCTTCATAGTAACCTTCTTCAATTGCCGATAGTCAATACACATCCTCATAGACCCATCCTTCTTTTTTATAAACAACAATGGTGCACCTCGTGGTGATACACTAGGCCTGATGAATACCTTATCCAATAACTATTGCAGCTGTTCTTTCAATTCCTTCGACTCTACTGGTGGCATGTGATACAAAGGAATAGATATGGTCTGCATGCCCAACACAAAATCAATACCAAACTCAATATCCCTATTTGGTGGCATGCCCGTTAGATCCACAGGAAACAAATCCGGAAACTCCCTCACTATTTGAACTGAATCAATAGACAGAGTATCAACATTAACATCTTGAACAACATCCAAATATGCCAAAACCCCTTCTTAATCATCTATTGAGCCTTCAGAAATGAAATCACCCTACTAGGATTGTGAGTAGGAGAATCTGTCATCTCCAACCTCGGCAACCCCGTCAACCCCGGCATAGCCAACGTCATAGTCTTAGCGTTGGTACAAAAATATCATGTCAAAAATAACCACCAAAAGGATATCATGGTACAAAAATAACCAATCCATAACCAAAATCATGTCAAAGTCTACCATACTAAGAAATAGAAGGTCAACACTAGTCTCATAACCACCAATAGAGACCACACAAAAATGATACACATGATCCACCATAATAGAATCACCAATAGGTTTAGACACATGAACAAGAGTATCAAGATAACAACGAGGCATATCCAAATAAGGAGCAAAGTATGCTGACACATAAGAGTAAGTATATCCCGGATAAGACAACACAGAAGCATCTCTATGGAAGATCAGAACCATAACTGTGATCACAACATCGAAGTCTGTCGCCTCGATTCTTCCCAGAAAAGCATAGCAACAGGGATTTCCATTACTTGTCTAGCTACCGCCAACAAGACCTCCCCCTCTCTGGCGTCCTCTCACCGCGTGGCCTCCCCCTCTAGCTGTTTGAGCTATGGGTGATGCAACTGGCATCGAAACTACTAACTGAGAACCTTGATGAGCTACGCCTCTGATAAGTCTGGGACAATACTTCCTCAAATACCCAAGCTCTCCACAATCAAAGTAATCCCAAGATAAATAAGGCTGTCGAGACTGATACTGCCCCTGAGGACCTAAATACACACTAGAGAAACGCTGCACCAACAAAGTATGATATGAGCTTGCTGGAAGAAAATTAAAGGTTGATGGAATCAGAGAACTGAAAGATGATAGAGACACCACACTGCGGGTCCCGTGCTGAGTACACTGAGATGGCCTACCCTGGTGGCCCCTAACAATCTCACCTCTACCTCTAGATGAGGTACCACAAAAACCACTAGAACGATGAGGCTTCTTATCCCTCATCATGACCTCTCTACCCTAAAACACGCTCGATCCTCCGAGATATCTCTGTTTCCTTATGAAAGGTAGTCCCTATCTTTGACTCTCGAGCCATAGTAATCCTGATGCCATAGATCAAGAAAGCTACATGACGAGACAATTTTGTGAACCCCATCTCATACTCGGTTACTGACATACGATCTTGCTGCAGGTGCTCAAACTGGCCTCTCAACTCATCACTCATACTGAGTGGAATGTACCTCTCTAGGAGTAAATGTGAGACCATGTAAGAGTAGTTGAACCAGCTAGCTTGCCCAGCTCATATGTCTGCCACCATTCCTAGTCACTACCCTAAACTAGAAGGTAGTGAAGTCCACTCTGTTGGACACTACCGAGCCAAAATTGTGTTGCATCTGATGACACATGTCTAGAATGTCTTCGGCATCCTATGAAGAACCGCCCTCAATATATGGAGGAAACAACCTTTGAAACCTCTCTATTCTCTTTTACTCATCAACATACATGGAAAGCAAGGTCAGTCTAACTGCTACAATCGGCTTCTCTAATGTACGGGTGACATGGGTCTGAGCTCCCCATTGCTACCTGAGATATGGCTGGAGCCACTGGAACCACCCTAGTTTGGGTCAATGCATCGATAAAACTGACTATCTTGGCCTTAGCCTCCTGAAACGCGAGTGCAACAATGAAACCCTCTAGCCGTTGGGTGTGCACTAGAGCCTAATATGGTCGTCTATGATCTGCTCCTCCACCTGCTCCACAGGCTGGTCATCTGTAACTTCCCTGATATGGATACAGGCTCCGATGTATGCTCTACCCCTAGCTGTAACAGTACGGCCTCTAGCAGGGGCTTTGGCCCTACCCTGGCCTCTACTTCTCCCGGTCACAACCGGTGGTACGACGCATGCATCCTTTGGTGCTCTAGATGCACGAGGCCTCACAATATGTGAGAGAATAGAATAAAAGGATTTAGACTCAAGTTAATAATCAATGCACGATGAGGAATCAAGCAAAAGAAAGTTTATTAAAGCCCTATAGCCCCTCGAAGATAAGTACAAAATTTTCCGAACTGATCCGCAAGACTCTACTAGGCCTACTTGTAATTCGTGAGACCCTTAGGACCTAGGGCTCTGGTTCCAACTTGTTACGACCCGAAATCCCACAAAAGGGTCCTGATGGCACCTAACACGTATGCTAGGCAAGCCAACACAATAACAATATTAATTCTAGAGCAGATTAATCATCATAATAGAATACTCAATATAATAAGGAAACAGAATAACCTCAACTCTGACAATCATAGATAAGCTATCAAAGGCAGGGTCTAAATGCGACTATAAATGCTAATACTTCCCAAAACCCGGTTGTCACAATCATCACAAGCAACTAGCGAGAGTATGAGAAATCATATAAATACATGGTAAGATTAAATAAAGTAGATAGACATAAGAGAAAAGTAGCAAGGGGAACTCCATGTGATGCGAATCGACCAAGTAGAACATCTCACAATGAAGTCTCCTCAAGTGCTCCTACTGACTCGGATTAGTGCCACTCACACCAGTCTCAAAAACCCGCACAATATGTGCAAAGTGTAGTATAAGAACAAGCTACAGTACCTAATAAGAATCAAGTGTAGACTCAAAGAAGTAGTGGCGAGGGGTCGACTACGATACTGACTAGCAGTCAAATAAGAAAGTGAGAGAATAATCAAACACAAAACAAAACATAATATCATCAAAAAGTATAAAGGCTCAAAATGTAGCTCATACATAATTAAGACATGCTTTTCAGATAACCGGAAAAAAAAATATCAGCATCATAATTCTCGAATAAAACATGATATCAGTCAACAATACCTCCACCAATTGATAGGATGAGTCTAAAAAAGTATACATATGCATGCTTAGGATCCATGTCTCAACAACTCATAGCACAAATCCATGTGCATGACATAAACCACGTGTCCAACAAGACCCAAAACCATCATGGGTGCCTACGCTCACAGGGCCCAAGGTAACATAGGTAATCACCTAACTCCGAAGAGAGGATCCATAATCCAATTGTCGATCCTTTTATATTTAATGATCATCAAGAAATCATTGCAGCGTGCAACCTGATCCAAATCATAACATTATCAATGTGATAATCAGTACCAATATCCGCTCAAGTGCCAATAGTGCCAAAATCCACAACTTGCCTCAATAACCACTTTTCAGCTCATGCATATGTGAAGGAAGTACTATAATAGAAGGGCACATGACATGATAATAGAACGCGAATAAAAGCTCAAAGGGCTAAGTGATGGCTATGGTAAATCATGTAACTAAATTTATCACAACGGTTAAATAAGCTATCTAACATGTTCTAGCTTAATCACATTACTGTCATGATTTAATTAGGCTATAGAAACCATCAAAAATCATGGAGCAATTGAGGCAAATATATGACCTAGAATTTATAGTAAAGCCCGACATGACAAATAAACCCTCATGTCAAATCAACAAATCATAGATCTAGGCATGCTCCTAAATCATGATTATAAATTATCACATAGTCATAGAAGAAATTTGAACATGAATAACAACTTCACACAATTCAATAAAAGCACAACTCAAGTCAATAATATCAGATATGGTCAAAACCTAGCTACGCATATACGCTCGTCACCTCACATATATGTGGCTCCTAAACCATGTATGAAGTAGCAATTACATCACCTATGAGAATAATTCCCTCTTACAAGGATAAACAAGCGACTTACCTCTGCCCGACAACCTCAAATCAAGCAAAAATCGCCTTTGCGTGAAAATTCAACTCCAATTGACCCAATTCTAGTGAAAAACAACTAAATAACATCAAATAAACCCATAGGAAACAACCCCAAATAATAAAGCTTCAATCTTTAAAAAAATTCCCAAAAGTCAACTCGGGCCCTCATGGTCAAAACCCATGTTAAGAGTTAGATCTCGGCTACCCATAATTTCACGAGTCCAAATATATAATAAGATTCCAAAACCGAGTCCAAATCGATCTTCAAATACCAAAAATACACCCTCTTAAGTTTTACACAAAACCCCAATATTTTCTTTAAAAATCCATGATTTAGGTGTAGAAATCCATAGGAATTAATATATAAAGTCAAACCCAAGTAAAAATTGCTTACCTCCAATGTAGTAGTGAATTTTCTCTCCAACATTTCCACATTTCGAAGTCTAGGGTTCAAAATGTGAGAGAATAGGTAAAATCCCGAAATTATATCATTTAATACACTCCCCAGTATAACCATTGCGATCACATAATTTACTTCGCGATCTCGATGGCCAATGACTGCATAGCTGCTTCAATTCTTCTCGAACGCAAAGAACCCCTCGGTGAACTCGATGCCTGATCTGGTGAGCCTACGCGAACACGAGCCTAGCTACTCAAACGCGAAGGTATTCCTTCCTCCTAGCATCACTCATTCGCGAACGCATCCCATGCACGCGAACATGATGCTTTTGCTTCCTTCTCTCTATGAACGCGACACCTCTTATGCGAACGTGAAGAGAAAAATCCTCCAGCCAAATCCATCTTCTCCGCGATCATGACACAGGCTCCGAGATCGCAAAGCACTGCTACTCATCAGAAACAGCAATAATCCAAACCAAGAGAAAATGACCCAAAACCACCCGGAAATACAACCGAGTCCCTTGGGACTCCATTCAATCTTACCAATAATTCCCCATACTTTATCCAAACTTTTTCAAATGCTCAAAACACCACGACTAACATCAAAACTAAGAATTGACGGCCAGAATCCATGATAAGCTTCTCTTAAGTTCGTTAACTTCAAACTTTGAACTAAGCGTATGATGCAAGCCTAACCAATCCGTATTACATCCAAAGTGTGCACACTAGTCCCAAATGACAAAACAAAGCTACTACAACTTCCAAAACCAAAATTCATACCCGATACCATCAAATTCAATCCTCAGTCAAACTTAAGAATTCTCAAAACCTCCAAATTGCCAACTCTCGGCAAATAGCACCAATACATCTTAGGAACCTCCCAATCCAAATTCAGACATACGCCCAAGTCAAACATTACCATAAGAATCTATTGGAATACTCAAATCACCAATCTGATGTTGTTTACACAAAAGTCAAACCTTGGTCGACTCTTAAAACTTAAGCTTCAAAAAAAATACTAAGTGTCTCCCTCTCAAACCTTCTAGTAACCAACCAACCATCCCCGCAAGTCAAAAGATAACAAACACATATACAAGAAGCATAAAATAGGAAAATAGGGATAAAATACACAAAATGACAGGCCGGCTCATTACATTAAGCAAGTTAAAAGCATTTTTACAACCTAAGTACATATACAACTTTGTGAATTATCTAACGCATAATATTGCATATCAACTTATTGTTAACTAAATGTGATTCATCCTAAGTATTTAGCAAATGGATATTATCAAAGTAATCAAGTAAATAAATAAATACGATATTATATATGATTTCACTATACTTGCGTTTTGAGTACATTCAAGAACAAGGATTACGAAGCGGGCGAGTTGGGGATATGTTAGTATCTTCTGGGTGTCATCCTTTAGAAGTGCTTCCGGAAAGAGAAGGAGAAACACTCGGTCTAATGAATCCTTTATCCAATAACTCAAGCTGATGCTACTTCAATTTCTTCAACTCAGCTGGAGCCAACGATATGGTGGAATAGATATAGGTTGAGTGTCTGACACCAAATCAATACCAAAATCAATATCCCTATCGGATGTCATGCTGGCTAGGTTTGCAGGAAACACATCTAGAAACTGCCTCACTATTGAGACTGAATAACCAGTAGGAGTATCAGCATTAGCATTTGTACTGAATGACAGATACGCCAAACACCCCTTTCTCAACCATTCGGTGGTCATTCAAAAATTAAATCACTCTACTAGGAGTATCACCAAGAGAACCCCTCTATTCTAACCTCAGCAACCCCGACATAGCTAACGTCAATGTCTCAGCATAAAATCAAGAGAGCAAGACACAGAGATAGCCAATCCATACCTAGAACCACATCAAAGTACACCATATTAATCAATAAGATATCAACTCTAGTCACATAACCCCCAATATTAACTACACAAGAACGAAATATATGTTCTACCATAATAGAATCACCAACAGGTGTAGATCCATGAACATGAATATTAAGAGAACCACAAGTCTTATCCAAATAAGGAGCAAGATACGATGACACATATGAATAGGTTGACTCCAAATCAAACAACACATAAGCATCTCAAAGACAGACTGAAACCATATTTGTAATCACAACAGCTGAGGCCACCGCCTCGGATCTAAAGCATAGAATCAAGCCTGACCACCACCTCTCTAACTATTACTAACATGGCCTCCTCCTCTAGTTCGACCTCAAGCTGCATGTGCTCCCTCTCTAGCTGACTGAGTAGGGGATGAAGCAACTGGTGTGGGTACCACTACTTGAGAAGTTGTGGAGCTGCACCTTTAGCTAGTATAGGGCAATGCCTCCTCATATGGCCAAACTTTCCGCACTCAAAACCTCACCTAGCTGATGGAGGCTGTTGAACCTGAAGCTATCCCTGATGTCCCGAATAGCCACCAGAAGCACCCTGAATAGACGGAGCACAATATAAACTCACTAGGAGAGCACTGAAGGATAATGGAACCGGAGTACTAAATCGAGCCATTACACCATGGGTTCCTTGTTGTATCAAATGAGCTGGCCTACAATGATAGCCTCTATTGATCTGACCTCTACCTCCATATTAGGTACCACTGAAACATACAAATCAACGAGGCCTCTTATCTCTCATCATAGCCTCTCTCCCCTAACTACAGATACGATAGATCCTTAAAGCTATATCCACAGCCTGATGAAATATATGCCCAATCCCTCAGTGAATCACCTCACCCTCTCTACCTCGGTGAGGATCTAGACGACAGCATAATGAGACAACTCTGTGAATCTCGCCTCATACTCGCTCACAGTCATGCGATCTTGCTAAATGCGCTCAAATCGATTTCTGAAGTCATCCCTCCTGGTTTGTGGGATGTACCTCTCAAGAATAAGTGCGAGAACTGAGTCCAAGTGAGGGGAGGTGAACCTGCGGGCCTGCTCTGCTCATATGTCTACCACTATCTCCTATCTTCCCCTCTCAACTAGAATGTAGTGAAGTCCACACCATCAGAGCCTACTAAGCCCAAATTATTTAACATTTGACGTCATCGGTCTAGAAAATCCTAGTCATCCTCAGAAGCGTCACCATCAAAGTGAGGAGGATGTACCTTCTACAACCTCTCAAGCCTCTTATTCTCCTCAGTAGACATAGCAGGGTTAGCCACAAGTCTAGCTACCACAATAGGTTCTCTTCCACCCACTAGAAATATACCCGACTTCTAAAACATCGCCACAATCCAATTCGGAGTACGAGTGATCAGGGTCCAAGCTCCCCCTCCAACATAAGATGTGGCTGGGGCCATTGGAACCACTCTTACCTGAGTCAAAGCATCGATAAAAGTAACAATCTTCGCCATGGCCTCATGAAATATGATGCATCAACAAATCCCTATTGATGTTGAGCTGACACAGGAGCCTCAACAAGATCATCATTGATATGGTCCTTTATCTAATCCACAAGTGGGTCCACAAATACTGCTCTAGCATTCCCACAAGCTACGCTAGGTGCTCTACTTCTCGTTGCAACTGTGCGACCCTTGTAGGAGCCTTGGACGAACTCCGACCTTTGCCTCTCTCAGCTACAGTCGGTGGTAGCGCCTCTTTATCACCTGATCCTAATGCTGAATCGTGAGTTCTTACCATCTATGAGGGAGTGGAAGAAAAACAATTTAGACTTAGACAATGACCACGCGATAATGAATGAAAAAAAGGAAAGTTTCCTAAATTCCTATAGCTTCTCACATATAGATATTGACGGCTCTGTATCGATCAACAAGACTCTACTAAGCATGCTCGTGATTTATGAGACCGTTAGAATACAGAGCTCTGATACCAACTTGTCACGACCTAAAATCCCACAAAAGGTCGTGATGGAACCTAACCTTCTTACAAGGCAAGCCAACACTCAATAGAAGTAACATAATCCAAATTATTACATCATTAACAAAATATATAAATATAAAAGGGAAAATAATCTCAAAACCAATAAAAAGATACAAATACCTGGGATAGGGTCTAAACATGACCACAATTGTCCAGCTATGCCCAAAACCCGGTGTTACAATATCACGAGCATCTAAAAAGTTATGATTGTTACCGACCTCAGGATCTACACAAGTCTGTGTAGAAGTGTAGTATGAGTACAAAACCATGATACCTAATAACCATAAAGTATAGTCTCGATGAAGTAGTGATGAGGGGTCGACATTGACAATAACTAGCAGGTAAAAGCATAAAATAAAGAAGTAGATAACACACAATATCATTGAATGGATACAAAGGCAAAGCCACAGTAATAGCTGATATTTAGGCATACTTCTCACGCCAGGGAAACACAATAAAGGACTTAGATTTACACATATAGGATAAGCAGCGAGAGAGTAACCTAGAGTTGGGAAGCAAACCTCGGTAATAATAAATCAAAGTAAGAGTTATTGTATAGTATGACCTACCTAGTTGTAGTAAAGCCATAAAGAAAGATAATTTAGGCTATGCAATAAAATATAGCAATAGTCGTAAGTTCAACAATATACCAAGTGAAGAACTTCGGTACACCTATAGATTCCCAGAGGGACAGCTTGTCATAGTTTTGTATATGTTCACAAAGTGAGGCCTGGAGATTGGCTAAAAGCTGGAGGAAAAAGGAGAGAAAAGTCACATAGGCGCAAATACAAGGCTAGAGTCATACAAGCTTCATGACAGAAGGTAGCAACGGTTATGAAATTGGAAGAATTTCGATCACAAGTCGTGGTGTGAGGAAGAGCCCTAAAGGGGGGAATGTCCTGGCCTTTGGATTTATTCACTGAATAGTTGCCTAGATGGAAAGGAAAATATTAAAGTATTCATAAGAGCTATAGGTTATAAGACTGATAAGCGCATCAGTCAATATTTGTGGACGAATGTTCCAAAGGGGGGAATGATGTTACACCCCATATTTGCATACGCGGGAGTACGTCGTAAGTCAATTGATGTAAGTTCAAAAATGAGATTATATTTGAAAGTATATAAAGTAATTTAATCATGTTACCTTAGAGGTTACAAATATTTAAGATCATAGATAACAAGTACCAAGAGGGTTGAAAGTCTTAGAAGCTAAACAAATTGAAGAAAATAAGTTTCGTCGAATGTCGACAAATTGGGAATATTATAACATGTACTTTTGGGCTGATACTAGGGTTCTTAACAAGATAAGGAGGTTATATTATGAGTTATTTTAGTCGTACGATAGTCTTGTATTACGTTTTGAAGTCAAGCGAGTTGTGGAACAAAATTTGGCAAAGGTCATCACAAGTTACATTCATAATATGCTAAAGATTAGGTCAAATGTAGCTGAGCTTTTCTTTCAATATACTTGGAATTAAGGGATGATCCACATACCAAATTGATTATCTATGATTCTAATTTGTAACGCATTAAACTGTTCATCAATACGATATCAGAGTAGAGAGATATTAGTGTTTTTGCGAGACTCCGCAAGAAGCCTCTATGGGACCCACTTGGTTGGTGACCGACCTTTACTCGTTTTTATCTCATTTTTTGGATGAGATTTGCTCATTTTTTGTCCTACTTACATAATCACACTTTCCAAACCCTCCCAAACAGCTACGCTAAGGCTACAAACAAATTTCAAACAAATACACCATAATCCAACATCAAAGTTAGGCAAAGGTAAAGAATAACCCCTCTATGGTGTTGTGATGTGAATAAGGATGATGGTGAGCTAAGTTAAGCTTGGGTTTCGAAATTTATCTACTTCCTAATGTATGTTTAAGATATGCTTGATGGTGTTTAAGGTTAATTACATGTTGGTTGTGGTGTTGGAGCGAAAGATTACAAGATAGCACTTGAACGGGGAAGAGATGTTGCCATCTTTTGTTGGGTTGTTTAAAGGCTATATATATATATATATATATATATATATATATATATATGTGTGTGTGTGTGTGTGTGTGTATGTGTGTGTGCATGTGTGTGTGTGTGTGTGTGTGTTGTTATGCCTGGAAATTGGAGAAAATAACTTTATTATGATATGGTTTATGTTCATATTCATGTCTATATGTTTATCAAGTAAATTGATGAAAGAAACATATGAAACTTCAGATTGGAAGTGAAGATTAGCTTAAGTCACTTCTATGGTTTTGTATTGCCATTGAGGGCTGTTGTAAGCTAAATAAAATTTGGATTTTGACTTGAATCTACTGTATGAGGCAACTATATTGTGTCCTAGAATGTGCTTAAGGTTATCTTGATGTAGATTAAATTAAATGGATGGACTAGACATGAACTACAGAACAAAGTTGCTAATTGAGGATAGTTGGAGTTGTGGATTGTTTTCTTTGTTATAAATATATGGTATAAGGCTGGAATCATTGATGAATGACACCATTATCATGTTAATGATACTTTTAAGTTAAAGTAAGAAGTCTAGAAGGGGTGATATTGGGTATACGGGTTCCAATGGAGCTTGCCGCTCGTCGTGAAGTAGTTGTGACTTGTTGTTGTCATATGGTGTCTTGTTATTGATACTTATATGTTGCCGGATTGCTCTGGTTGTTGTTTTTGTTTTTGGTATATGGTATTTTAGGAGTCCCTTGTTATAGGGGAGATGCTGCCGAATTTACGTCAACGAGCTACTAGCTTAAGTTACGGACTTAGCCTTTACTCAGCACTGATTTGGAATCTCCTTCTGTTATGGTAGATTGAGTTGAGTTGTTTCAAGAGTTGCTTGGAAGGTATTGAGGACTCAATGGGTTTAAGGTATGTTAAGGCTATCCCTTCTTTCCTTTTGGCATGATCCATATGAAACAAACAAAACGAGCAAATGTAGAACTTTCACAAATGACTGTATTCTTAGAAGTACTAGGGGTACCTATGTTCTTGATTCCCCGTGTGTCCCATTATTATATCGTATGTTCATGGGTCTCAGAAAATATGTAAATTGATAAAGTTTATTTCATGATATTAACCGAAGGCATATCGATCTTATGACATCCCGAGAGATCTTATTGACTTTCTTCTTATGCATTGCATTCATTTATACATGTACATTGACCCATGACCAGATGGCATTATATACGCGTATATTATATGTATATTGGATATGGGGAAAGGTTATGGCATTATATACGCACCACCACTGGATCAATTGGTATACGTTGATAATTTTGCCAACAAAAGCCGAGATGATATGATGGGATGCCCTCATAGGCTTGATGATGTTATGCACGCATATGGTGTGCATGATATGGCATTTATATGCATATGCATGACATTATAAATGTTTCATGATTCACAGGGCTATTCAGACTTACAGGTTGAGTTATTTACTCCTTGTTTCTTTCATGTCTTTTATATACTGCTTTCATGCCTCACATATTTGGTATGTTATCCATATTGACGTCTATATTTCCTAGGGATATTACGTTTCATGCCTGCAGGTCCCAATAGACAGGTTGACAGTCCTCCTAGTAGGCTATCAGCTCAGCAGAAGGTGTTGGTGCACTCCACTTGCTCTGGAGTTGCCTATTTGGTCAGTATGCTTTGGACATGTATTGATTTGTATGGCGGGGCCCTGTCCCGGCCTTTATGACGTTTATGTACTCTTAGAGGCTTGTAGACATATTTCACGTATATGGATAATTGAATGGCCTTGTCGGTCTATGTTTTGAGTGTACAAATGATCATTTCGATCCTATAAGCCTCTATGTCACATATATAAGTTTGTATTCCATGTTGGTTTGTCTTATGTCGAGTATTCCCTTATGTTTTATCCTGATTATCTCATGACGGACTTTCTGGCTCATTTACCCATGATAGTATGATAATAAAGATACGTTACATAGGTACTCGGTTGATTAAGGCACTAGGTGCCCGTCGCGGCTCATCGGTTTGGGTTATGACAAAAGTTGTATTAGGGCAATTATGTCCTAGAGAGTCTACAAGCCGTGTCTAGTAGAGTCTTGTTTATGGGTGTGTTGTGCATTACACTTATATGCAGGAGGCTACCGGGCATTTAGGATTGTCACTCTTTCTTCTTACTCTAGATCGTGTGGTAGATCTCAGTTGTAAGAATTCATACTCATAAATTCTACTTTATTCATAGTACAACGATACCTACATCTACAAATACATTTGGTAAGAGATTGAATGTGGTTGTGGAAGAGTTGAGTTAGAGGAATTCGATTTTGCATCATGCTTATGATGAGTAAATGTAAGGTCTTTAGTAGATTATGTGTGAACTAAGATGTGTAAGCTTCTTGGTAAAGAGCCCTAAGGCATGAATATCTATCCACCCATTTGGTTTAAAGCAACAAGAGAATCAGAAGGTAGATACAAGTTTCAACAAGTAAAAGAAGGTAAAGAAGGGTACGAGGTGCCTAGTTAGTGAAGATTATCAGTATTTACAATTCAGGTAGAGAAATATAAATATTTTGAGTTACTTTCAATAGCAATAGAGATATATACAATTGACCACACCTATCTCAATTATGCCCTATGGGAGTTAACAAATATAGTTTAAGAGAATGATAGGATATTAGGATCCAGCTGGGGTTAGAGTAACCCAAAATTGTGGATGGGTTGTTATTATTAGGGAACATTTCCGAAGGATAGTGCAAAACATGGTAATAGTTCTCCTTGTGATATAGCCAGATGATGCACTATATAATAGTACAGTCAGATATGAATACTAGAATATTCACAAATTGCATAAGATAGGCAGTGGAATCCTAGAAGGGATAAATATTTACCTTAATATGACTTGAGCCCCTAGGAAAAAGAGAATGTTAGGCGACCTGAAGAGCCAGTGAGATGAAGCGAGGGGAGCTAAAAGTGAAAGAATGTTTTGTTGAAGTTTTCAGAATAAAGTAATAGACGAAAATATTAGCATGAGAATAAGCAGAAAGTAAATAAAGTATTATGAGTAACATCTGATAAATGGGTGATAACGGTAAATCAAAATATGATAGGATGACAGAGTCTATAGTCAAGTGAAGGAAAAGACAAGAGGTGATAGGCCTTGAGACAATAAAGAGTATAAGCCATAAAGTCATATCCTCATTTCGAGAAATGAGTTGGTGACTCCAACGTGATTATCAGAAAGAAATGTTAGACCACCAGAGTAATAGAAATCAGTATGGTCTAGTGAATAAGATAAACTGAACATGAATTAGGGATCAGAAGATTTGATTATAGTCAACATCGTGAGAATTTTAGAGATCGCGTTGCGGCAATAATAGAATCAACAACAGAAGAATAACCTTTAAAGGTCATTCACGAAGACGCTTCCCCTAAAGCAAGCATCATGAGCAGAGTTAAGCTTAGGGGACTAAGTGTTCCAGTTACACTAGGTGTCACCTTCGTGTGTAAGGAATACAGTTATCCCTGGTACATAAGGGTTACCGTAAGGTGAGTAAGGGTCATTTATGATGTGAAAAGACACCAAAGATGAAGAGCTAAACCATCTATAGGTAGATCATCGTTGCACTAAATCTTAGTACTCCCATAAAGGGGGGAAAATGGTGTGATGTGGTATTAAGTCGGAGTTAAGTGGTTCATGTAACTATGGAATGGTAAAGGAAGAATGTGGTAATAAGGCGAAAGGGATGAGGTTGCATTTATACAGATCCTATAGATATGTCATGACTCCAGAACCTTATGCAAGCACGACGTCGGGGAGAGGCAGTAAGAGTTCCCTGCTAGGATGTTATTGATATATAAATGTGAATGGACACTTGATACATCAGGAGCCAGTACAAGAGGTAAGTTAAGACAAAGGACGTATACCAAGAGAGATTACGCGGAATATAGATATGAGAATGTACAAACGAGTAGTTAGTAGTTGATTCAGGAAGAGCCTAGTTATGGCTAGTCAAAAGTATACAGACAAATCAGCAGATCATGCAAGATAATCATAGTGAACCCCAACATAGTGAATTCAGCCTCGCAGATATGACATCATGATCCTTTAGAAATATTCAGATAGGAGTTGGGGTAGTTAAAGGTACCGTATAAGTGTTACAGAAATGAAAAGAGTGCCACTAGGGAGACTGTTTAAATTTCAATTCAGAAGCAACCCTACGAGCACAAGGGCGCAAAGGTAAGTAACTAAGGATAATAATAGGCAAGTAAGGACATCAAAAATTCCTTTGAGTATATGATGTAATAAGCTCATAGCTTTACTAGAGTCAAAGGGTCTCCCCTAACTACTACAAAGAAAGACTAGCCGAGGAAATAAGGAAGAAGGCTTCAACCTAAGCATAGTGACATAAAGAAGAAATAGACTTGTAATAACAGTTCCACTATAACATTGTATGCACTCCATAAAAATTGGCACCTATCGTGGCTAAGGAACGGGAAAAAATATCAAAAGTGATATTTGAGATCATATGAGGTACAGAAAATTCCAGTATTCATGGGCAATAAGATAAGCCAAGTATTCATGCAACAAGTGGCACAACGACCATGAAAAGTAATTGCTTACATTTAAAGACAACTGAGAAGGCACGAAAGGAAATTAATAGTGCTAGAAAGTTAAAGGAAGGTTGCGAGTAGTATAAATAGATAGGTGTAGGTTGCAAGCTAAAGTATGGTAGAATGACAAGGTTTTAGGTAGATAGGAAAGGTGAGTGAGAAGGTGACAAGAATAGGTAAGGCCTTGGGATTAAGACCATCAAATCAAGAGAGCTGATGGTTTCCATAAGTTATAGAAAGCTCAGTATAGCCTGAATGAACTTGGAGGAGTCTAAGACTAGGAGAAATTAGGAGAGATGAAATGCTGCCCTCGTAATACAATAAGGGTGTAATTGTGATAGATAAGAGGATGACGTTTATGCCTTTGATTAAGTAATGATTTGAAGAAAAAGGGATTTCATGAATTGTAAAGGATTAGAATACCCCCGTAAGATGAATCGCTTTGGGATGTTATGAAATATGGTAATTAAAGTATAGTATCGTCCCTAGGTGGATCAAGAAAATCACTTCAAATTTTTCCCGATGCGATGCGAGCCCTAGTGACAATGTATTACATAAGAGGTTTCAAATTATCAGTGGTATATTATGGATCAACATTAAGGTGAATCAACAGTGGATGGATAAAAGTTACAAAGTATGAGATGAGATTAGGCCGTCATTATAAAGACGAAGAGTAATGAGGAAGCATTAAAGGACTTAGATTTTTACATATAGGATAAGAAGCGAGAGAGTAACCTAGAGTTGGGAAGCATACATCAGTAATAATAATCAAAAGTAAGAGTTATGGTATAATATGACCTACCTAGTTGTAGTAAAGCCATAAGGATAGATAATTAGGGCTATGAAACAAAATATAGCAATAGTCGTAATTTCGACAATGTACCAAGCGAAGAACTTCAGTACACCTATAGATTCACAGAGGGACAACTTGTTATAGTTCTGTATATGTTCACAAAGTGAGGCCTAGAGATTGGCGAAAAGCTAGAGGAAAAGGGAAAGAAGAGTCGTAGAGGCGCACATACAAGGTCAGAGTCGTACATGCTGCGTGACAGAAGGTAGCAACATTTATGAGATTGGAAGAATTCCAATCATAAGTCATGGTGTGAGAAAGAGTCCTAAATGGGGGAATGTCCTGGCCTTTGGAATTATTCACAGAACAATTGCCTAGATGAAAAGGACAATATTAAAGTATTCGTAAGAGCTATAGGTTATGAGAATTATAAGCGCATCAGTCAATATTCGAGGATGAATATTCCAAAGGGGGGAATGATGTTACACCCCATATTTTCATACGTGGGAGTACGTCATAAGTCAATTGATGTAAGCTCATAAATGAGATTATATTTGAAAGTACATAATGTAAGTTAATCAAGTTACCTTGGGGGTTACAAAGCTTTAAGATCATGGATAACAAGTACCAAGAGGGTTGAAAGTCTTAGAAGCTAAACAAATTGAAGAAAATAAGTTTCGTCGAATGTCGACAAGTTGGGAATGTTATAACATATACTTTTGGGGTGATACTAGGGTTCTTAACAATATGAGAAGGTTATGTAATGAGTTATTTTTTTCCTATGATAGTCTTTTGTTACGTTTTTAAGTCAACTGAGTTGTGCAACAAAAGTTGGCAAATGTCATCACAAGTTACTTTCATAATATGCTGAACATTAGGTCAAATGTAGCTGAGATTTTCTCCCAATATACTTATAATTAAGGGTTTATCCACATACAAAATTGACGATCTATGAGTGTATTTTCTAACACATTAAACCGTTTATCAATACGATATCAGTGTAGAGAGATATTCGTGTTTTCGCGCGACTGCACAGGAAGCCCTTATAGGACCCACTTGGTCGGTGGCCGACCTTTACATGTTATTATCTCGTTTTTGGGATGAGCTTTGATCATTTTTCGTCCTACTTCCATCCTCAAACTCATCAAACCTTCCCAAACAGCACCCCCTAGGCTCCAAACAAATTTCAAAAAAATACACCATAATCCAACATCAAAGATAGCCAAAGGTGAAGAATAACCCCTCTATGGTGTTGTGATGTGAATAAGGATGATGGTGAGCTAAGTTAAGCTTGGGGTTCTAAATTTACTGCCTAAAATATGTTTAAGATCTTTTTGATGGTGTTTAAGGTTAATTACATGTTGGTTGTGGTGTTGGAATGAATGATTACAAGATAGCACTTGTAAGGATCTTTTGTTGGGTTTTTTAAAGGCTATATATATATATATATATATATATATATATATATATATATATATATATATATATATATACTGTTTTGGCTATAAATTGGATCAAATAACTTTATTATGATAGGGTTTCTGTTCGTATTCATGTCTATATGTTTATCAAGTAAATTGATGAACGAAACATATGAAACTTGAGATTGGAAGTAAAGATCAGCTTAAGTCACTTCTATGGTGTTGTATTGCCATTGAGGGCTGTTGTAAGCTAAATAAAATTTGGATTTCGACTTGAATCTACTGTAGGAGGTAACTATATTGTGTCCTTTCATGTGCTTAAGGTTATCTTGATGTAGATTAAGTTAAATGTATGGAGTAGACATGAACTAGAGAATAAAGTTGCTAATTGAGGATAGTTGGCGTTGTGGATTGTTTTCTTTGTTATAAATATATGGTATAAAGATGGAATCATTGATGAATGACTTCATTATCATGTTAATTATACTTTTAAGTTAAAGTAAGAAGTCTATAAGGGGTGATAGAGGGTATACGGGTTCCAATCAGATCGTGTCGCTCTTCGTGAAGTAGTTGTGACTTGTTGTTGTTATATGGTGCCTTCTACCCAACTTACTCATAAATAAAGAGAAGATAAATTTCATTCACTAACACCAAGATGATTCATGAACAACACCAATTCATTATCATTATTTACATCGCTTATAAGTTTTACAAATACATACATCTTCATAGTTTGAAGTGGGATATGTGGTATAATACAACATTACTAGTTTGACCTTCCCATCACAAACATACAACCCATAGACTATCTCTACGGAGCCTCTAATAGATACAAAAGAGTACGATGATTTTGCCGGCAACAAGGCCTCGGCTATACCTCAAAACATAATACACAAGGAGCAAAATATATACGGCCCCAATGTGAAGTGGGGCTCACCACGTCAGCTGGAAAGAGGGTGTACCGCTATTAATGATCAAAGTTGCCTGCTGTGGAACCACCTGCATCCATTAAAGATGTAGCGCCCCCGGCAAAAGGGACGTTAGTACATATGGAATAGTACTAGTATGAATGACTAAACACCCTCTCAATAGAACGAGTGATAACAGAAGGAAGCACAATCATACGATCAATGGGAGCCTCAGCAATACCAAAACATCAAGTTAGGAGCAAGACAAGTTTCAAGTAAATTTCCGTATTTTAGGTTGGGAGATCTTAGCACCAATATACCACCATAATTTTAGCATGGAGTCCGATCACGGCTCGATTGGCTAGGCCGTCTCACCCAAAGACATAAACCACAATCAAAAACATTATCTAAATCTCAATCATTGATTCAATCATAATCTCAAGCACAATCACCAGCATATGTGCGGCATGGCGTCCGATCACGACCCGACCGGCTAGGCCGTCTCACCACAATGCAGTATGCATCAACATCAGTCTTTTCTAGGAACCATCTCATCCTAATAAAGGGGAATATTCTCATCATATCAATCTCATCCCAAATAAGGGGAATAATCGCAATTCACTCCTACGCCGACACGTGTAGTTTTGGGGTTAGGTTATTTCAACCTACCCTTACTCGGTGGATAACGATACTCCCAAGTTGTTTATTATTTAAAGGACTTTCAATGCATTTCAATATCTTTTACACGTCTCTTAATTTCATTGGCACTAGTGGCCTCAAATGTAATATTATTCTTGGCACGTTGGCCGTATTTCATATTTCATGTTCACCTCTTTTCACTTTCAAACATTAGCACGGATCATCAACAACAAAGAATTTCTATTCAAGACTTTAAGTCCACATGTGAGCAAATAAGGGTCTTAAGCACATTGATATTTCTTACATAATTTGGCATAATACATTTCATTTGAAACACGACATGAAGTTTATACATTTAGATATGCGACCCCTACTTTGAACGCATTCTCAAATAGTAACACAGCATAACAAGAACATTTGAAACACATATTGAACATACATCTTTTGACACAAAGCTTATTCGGAATGATCAATTAATAATGAACAACTCGGGACTTACAAAGACATGGTGGGGTTCAATTCTAAGAGAGGAGTTTAGCCAACATACCTCGCCTCTAGCTTTTTAAATTACTACAATGTTCCGTAATTCTTAGCCACTTCGATCTATTTAGAAATATAGCAAAATTGAACACAAATTAGGAAGGAGTTCATGGTTCCAGCTCATTTGAACATTTTATCATACACTAGGTGTGCATTAAGGTTTCAAGGTCCTCCTACGGTGGATTCCTTCATCCCCAACCTAATATCTACCTTTTTTAGCTCAACAACCTTCCTACAACTTTGTTGGTACATGCATGCATAGATAACACCCCCACACCTAAGAATTTCAATCCCATTATCCATCTTCTACCCCAAACTCGAAATTGAAGACTAGGGTATGGAACCTTACCTCTTGGATGAAGACCTTGAGACTTTTTTTTGTGAATTCTTCAAGACTTGAGCAAGTATGGGTAAAAAATTAGTTTAGGAACCCCCTTTCACTCTAGAGCACTTCCCCACTCTCAAAATATCAGTTTTTTACCTTATAAATGGTCTTCAACGACTATATATCAAAATAAGGTAAGGTCACAATATTGGAAAAAATGAAGCCCTGATGCAATTCTGCGGTCGCATATGCAACCGCATAACACTTATGCGGTCTGCAAAATGGACCGCATAATGGTCCTCCAGAACTGGGAATTTCTGCCCCACTCTGCGACAGGTCTGCGGTCTGCAGACCAATTTTGTGGTCGCTGAAAGCACTGCAGAACCTCCTTCCGAAATTTCTCATGCTGGCCTCTACGACGAAGGTGCGGCCCACGAAACGATTCTGCGGCCGTATAATGGTCCTAAAATTAGCTTAAGTTTCTGCTTCATTCTGCGGCAGATCTACGGTCTACAGATCAGTTTTGCTATCACAGAATAGACCGCAAAAATACCCTTCTCTGCCAAAACTTTTCTTTAACTCCCTAACGCACTGTTCAAATCTCTATAATCATCAACACATAAGTTCACCTTGGCACCACGGAACCCCGAGTTTTAGGTAAAATTTCACAGGGACTTACAATCATGGACGACTGGGGATTCCTAAATATATCACCCACGAAAGGTGTCATGAGATTTGGTAAGAAGGGCAAGCTCAGTTCGAGATATATGGGGCCTTACAAAGGCATTCCACGGATATGTAGAGTAGCTTATTAGCTTGAATTATCTCCAAAGTTAGAGTCAATCCATTATGCATGCTACGGAAGTGCATTGGAGGCCCTTCTCGGGTTGTCCTAGTAGTTGAGGTTCAGATTACAAAGGATCTACCCTAAGAGGAGATTCTAGTGCCTATCTTAGAATGATAAATCTTTAGGTTGAGGACCAAAAAGTTAGCTTCCGTGAATGTATTATAGAAAAATAAGATCATCAAAGAAATGACGTGGGCCGTAGAGGATATAAAATCTGAATACCCCCACCTATTTCTAACTGAAGATATGGCTCGAGATGGGATATTACAGCACAGCCTGGATCAAACCAGTAGGTCATGAGGTGAGCTCTTATTTTTGACTTGCAGTACTTATGAATGACGGTGGTGTGAGGCCAAATGTTGCTATTCTGGACATGAACTTGTGTGGAATGAATAACATATTTTTGGATGCGTGCAGATTGGTTTTCGTCTAGTGTACCGAGGGAACTCTGGCAGAATTTTCACAACTCTCTAAGACTTAACATTCGAGGATGAATGACCCTAAGAGGGGAAGGGTATTACACCTCGTACTTTCATGTGGAATGCGTCTTAAATGAATCAATATAATCTAAGGAGTTTAAGGATCTTTACAAAGATAAAGATGAGTTAAAACAGGTCATAAGGAAGTATCATTAGGGTTGGAGGTTAAATGAATCCAAGATGTTATAACCCGTACTTTCGAGGAAATATAGGAATGATGAATATCCTAAAGAGGTCACGTTTTAAGGTAATTGTATCATACAATATTTGTACGTTATGTTTTGAAGTCAAACAAGTTGTAAAACAAAAGTCGAAAAAAGTTGTCACAAGTTGCATTCATAATTCTAGTGAAATTTGGGTCTAATGTCACTGAGATTTTCTCCCAATGTAATTGGAGTTATATGGTGATCTACCCAAATTGAACATCAATGATTTTATATTCCAACACATTAAATTATTTGTCAATACAACATTGGAGTAGAGAGATATTGGCATTTTCGCGAGACTTCGCAGGCAGCCCCTATGGGACCCACTTGGTCGGTGGCCGACCTTCACCTACTTTTATCTCGTTTTTGGGATGAGATTTGCTCATTTTTCGACCTCCTTCCATACTCAAAATCTCCAAACCATCCAAAACAGTTCCCCTAAGGTTCCAAACAAATTCCAAAAATGTACACCATAATCAAACATTAAAGTTGTCTGAAGGTGAGGAATAATCCAACTATGGTGTTGTGGTGTGAATAAGGATGATGGGAAGCTAAGTTAAGCTTAGGGTTTGAATTTTATCTACTTCCTAAGGTATGTTTAACATCGTTTTGATTGTTTTTAAGGTTAATTACATGTTGGTTGTGGTGTTGGAGTGAACGATTACAAGATAGCACTTGAAAGGGGAAGACATGTTGTTATCTTTTGTTGGATTGTTTTAAGGCTATATATACATGTTGTTATGGGTGTAAATTAGGGATAATAACATTATTATTATGTTTTTTCTATTGTTATGCATATCTATATGTTTATCAAGTGAATTGATGAAAGAAACATATGAAACTTCAGATTGGAAGTGAAGATTAGCTTAAGTGAAAATTAGCACTTCAATTGGTGTTGTATTGAAATTGAGGGTTGTTGTATGCTAAGTATAGCTTCGATTTAGACTTGAAGATAATTTAGGAGGTAATTATATTTTGTTCTTCAATGTGCTTAAGGTTATCTTGATGCTGATTAAGTTAAATGGAGGAATTAGTCATGAACTAGTGAATAAAGTTGCTAATTGAGGATAGTTGGAGTTGTGCACTATTTTCTTTGTTATAAATATATGGTATAAGGCTGGAATAATTAATGAATGACTTCATTATCATGTTAATGATATTGTTAAGTTAAAGTTAGAAGTATATAAGGGGTGATACTTATTGTTGTTAAATGGTGTCTTGTTATTGATACTTATATGTTGCTGGATTGATTTGGCTATAGTTGTTGGTATATGGCATTGGAGGAGGCCCTTGTTATAAGGGAGATGCTTCCTGAATTTACGTAAACAAGCTACTATCTTAAGTTACAGACTTAGTCTTTACTTAGCACTGATTATGAAATCTCCTTATGCTATTGTAGATTAAGTTGAGTTGTTTAAAGAGTTGCTTGGAAGGTATTAAGCACTCAACGGGGTTAAGTTATGCAATGCTACTTTCTTTCTTGGCATGACTTGAGGTAAATATCCCTTTTGAAATAATCTTCATATCGCAAGATTGAATAGTCCTAAGTCTTCCCTAACAAAAGATTGATCAGGTTCTTGTGTATTTCCTTCCGATGCCATTCTTTCAGATTTATGATATCACTTGTGGTTGGACTTGCATTGCACTTATATATGTATCTATTTTACTCTACCGAGTCGTGCTATTGTCGGCCGGGTATGGCACCAATAGTGCAATCACTGATTAGTTGGGTATTACCGAGCCGTTTGTGATCGGGTACGACCGAGTCCTCTTTGAGGTCGGGTATGTTATGAGATATTACCGAGGTCTTTTAAAGTCCGGGTATGACCGGGTTCTCTTTGAGACAGGGTATGTTATGATATGACATGGTTTGTCTGAAAGAATGACTTGATACAACATTATATGACACCGTCGAGTGGCTTGAGTTTTATAGACATGTATATATATCCATCATTGTGATAATGTGTGCCCTCAAAGGCTTGTTATGAGTTCCAGGTTCACTTTTGTACTCTTTCTTCATATGTCATCTTTTATTTTTGTGCTTTACCTACCTTACATATTTAGTACATTTTTCATACTGACGACCCCTTGCTAGGGCACTGTGTTTCATGACCGCAGATACGGATAGTGATTCAGACGATACTTCACAATAGGTGACTCAACTCAGCTGATGGTTTTCACGCTCCTTTCTTCCGGAGATGTCTAGTTCGCTGGTAGGTATGATGGTTCCATATACATACATAGTTGGGTATGGCGGGGCTCTGTCCTGACATTATGATATTTATGTACTCCTTAAAGGCTTGTAAACAAATGTTATGTATAGTGATTGTCATGGCGGTCTTCTAGGCCCGTATGTCTCATGTATATAAGCTTGTATATCATTTTGGTTCATCCTTTGTCGAGTTTTCTTTCATGTTTTAATCAAACTATCTCATGGCGGCCTTTGCAGCCCATTTACGCATGATAGCATGGTTGTGGATACACGTTATGTTGTTGTTCGGTGAGGTAGGCCCGAGTGCCCGTCGTGTGCCTCTGATTTGGGGTGTGACAATAGATTTTGTATCGCGGTACATAGATCTTGTACCAGTCATGGCATTAGATAGAGTCTTGAGCATGCATATACATCCTTGATTCATTTAGAAGTATTCATTTAAAATGTTAATTGTTGCATTCCATATATATATATATATGCTAGTTGGGAACCTCGACTCTGTTTATTGAAGCATAGCAGCTTTACATGCCATACTTGAGCAGTGTTATGATAATTTATTGAATTGGAAAAGCATGCTTTATATCTCTCGATTGTTTTCTAACTTGGATACCTGATGTTCCTGAGTATATTTGCTATTTTAGTTAGATCTATTATTTATATATGTGTTGTAACTATCTCGATGCCTATAGCCTCTCCATTACTTCTCCAAGGTTAGACTTGATACTTACTGGGTACCGACTGTGATGTACTCATACTATGATTCTGCACCTTTTTGGGCAGGTTCTAAGACTCGTATTGCGGTACCCTTTGAGCTGAATAGGTGTGTGTTACTATAGACTTCATGGTGATTTGCTGCACTATTTCGATCTGCAACACATGGATTCCCCATCTTTATTCATCTCTTATCTATTTTCTTTCTCATAGACAATTATGATTATGTATTCAGACTTGTACTAATTCAGTGGTTGCTCGTGTACTTGTGTCAACTAGTTCTTGGGGGTTATACTATTTTGGTCGTGTTCAGACCAAGTTATAATTGTACCATATATTTTACTGCTTTGAGATTATTCATGCTTTTATTATGATATAACTCAGTTAATAAAGGAAATTGGACTATATTTTGTTGATATTGAGTTGGCTTGCTTAGCAAGTAAGACTAGGCGCCATCACAACCTCATGTGGGATATTGGGTCGTGACAAGTTAGTATAAGAGCTCTAGGTTCTAAGGGTCTCATGAGTAGGTCTACTAGAGTCTTGTAGATTGGTACAAAGATGCATGTACTTATCCCTGAGAGGCTATGAGATGTTAGGAAATTTCCCTTTCTTGATTCCTTATCATGCGACTTTATCTCGGCTTGAAGCCTATATATTCATTTCCCACCTACTTGTTTGTACCCAATGTTGAGCATTCGATATCAACTGAGATACGACAATTTGTGGTGATGCTGCACCTGTGGTGTGGGATGTTTTTTCGGTGTTAAGGGCTAACTACTATATTTGTTTTGAAGGGGTTTCTATCTATAATCGTCCATTATTGGTGTTGCCCATAGGTTCGGGGCTATGCATATTATATTGTTATAAGGCCTCGTTAAAATTTCCTAATAATTTAAGATTTTAAAGTGCGCCAACGGTATTTGGTAATAACGTATTCAAGTAATAAAGGAGACCCATGGGATAGAACCACATCATTTTGAAATGAAAATATATGTTTAAGGTGTGTTGGAACATTCTAAGGCGTTTTGTGAATGGCAAGAATTTGTGTGGAACAAGTTGGATACATTAAGTGGAAAGGATGTCTCAATTAGCACAAGACCCTATTTCAAACGAATAGAACTCCCACAATATAAATACATAGGTGATATACCTGCCAAATTAAAGCCATCTGAGTCTAGTTTGCAACGCATCAAACTGTTTGCCATTTGGATATGTATATAGAAAGTTATGGCCATTTTACCAGACCTATGCCATATGCGCGTCCAGAATGCGTGCCCGCGCATATAATGGGGTTTCTGCCTCGTGTGCGTGGCCGATGCGTGGTCAGTTGCCCAGGTGCGCGGCCGCGCATGTAGGAGCCCTATAAATACCCCCAGGTCCGGGTAGAGCAAGGGGCTAAGTCATTTCTTTGAGCTAGGGCTTGCATATTAACTAGGATTAATCTTGAAGATCCATAGATTTCCATTCAAATCCCCAAATTGGTCAAGAACACTACAAGTTTGGGATTTTCAAGAGTCTCACTACAAGAGGTATGTCCACCATCTCTACCTAATTCATGGTGATTATTTATGTATGAAATATGTGTTAGGACTTATGGGATTGTGATTGGAAGCCACAAATGCCTAACCTAGGTTGTGTTGGTAACGTAGAGATTGTAAAATGAATTAATTGATAAGATTTATGGGTTGGGAGTGAATTGTTTGTCATGCATGTGCTAATGGAAGTTGTGGATGGCCTAGAGACGATAGTGAGGTGAATCATTGGTGTGGAAGGTGGTTGTTAGGTGAAGAAATTCCATTGGAGGAGGTTGTAGAAAGATATGCACACTAGATATTTGATAAAAAGTCTAAATGACTAAGTATAGAAATCTTGCTAATATAGGTGAAATTGTGTTGCATTGTTATATATTGAAGTTGTTTAGTGTGGTGGAACGTCGTAGTATTATTAAGGGTCGAATTCCAGGTATGTAGGCTAAACTACTTTCTTAGAATTTAATTCCATGATGTTCCCGTAAATTTCAAGTATTGTTGGCTCAAGTGCCTTATTCCCATGTTCCAAGTTGTTCCCGATAAATTCGATTGTCCCGATTAAGAAAGTGTCGAGAATTATGTATTCACAATGTGTTCCAAATGTTCCTATCACATTATGTTATCCTTCGGGAATGTGTTCAAGAATGATATATGTATTAAAATGTTATGGCTTTGAGTCGTGTTTCAAATGGAAGTCCATTATGCTTAACTTGAGAAGAATAATCCATACGTCTAAAACTCCAATCGCTTATATGTGTACCTAAAGTCTTGAATTGAAATGCCTTGTTGTTGATAATCTATAAGGATGCTTGAAAGTGAAATAAGGGGGTTGGAGATGAAGGTGTGGCCACCATGCCAATAATGAGAGTTGTACTTGTGCCCAAACGTGGATGTTTTAACTAATGCTATACTTTGTAAGTATTTCCAATGTGCCGAGCCGGTTGGGTAGAGATCAGACGCCATGTTGCGCACATGGTGGTACTACTCTTGGTAACACCTTTCTTTCGCACCACATGTCAAACCACATTGTTCGTGGGGAGATGACCTATCCGATCGGGCGTGGTTGGACTTCGTGCTAAAACCAAGATGGTATATCGGTGCTAATGATCTCCCAAACAAAAAATATATAATTTTTTTCGTATGTTGAAAACTGTTATGTTCTAACTTGGCATTTGGATATCATTGATTGTTACTTGTTGCTCCATGGTATTTACCCTCCTATTATTGGCGTTCTATTTTGAAATAGAACATTTAGCTTTACATACTAGTATTATTCCATATGTACTAATGTCCATTCTGCCGAGGGCGCTGCATCTTCAATGGATGCAGGTGGTTCATCAGCGGGGAGCTTTGGTCCACATTAGCAGTCACTCTCTATTGAGCAGGTTTTGGTGAGCCCTACTCTATTTCAGACTTTATGTCATTTGACATTGTATTTTGTGCTTTGAGGTATAGACGGGGCCTTGTCGCCGGCACTTTCATTTTTCACTTCTGTTGTACTTAGAGACTCCGTAGACAGGTTGTGGGTGGTATTTGATATTGGGAATTGTACTAGAAATGTTGGTATTTGGCAAACATATTTTTATTTACATCTATAAACTTGTAATATTTTGGGAATCATAAATGAATATCCTTTGAGTAATGGATAAAGAATGAGAAATACTTGATTTTTTCTCATGTCTATCACTTGTATTGATTCTTATATTGTTGATGGGTGAGGTTAGGTAGAAGGCATCTAGCAGGCTTGCTCGGCCGGGGTATCTCGATTGAGCGTCGGTCGCGCTCCCTAGGTCGGGGCATGATAATTGTGATGCTTCACATGTTGGTCTTGGTGCAGTGCTAGGGTAGAGTGGTAGGGTGGTTGCTTACATGTCATGGCAATTGAAGACCCATGGGGAGAACTATATGGTACATAAATTGGAGTTTGTCATTTGTTCTGGCGAAGGGAAGGGCTTTGGCTATGATAGTTCTGACCTTAGTATAAAGAATTTTGAGATTGAGCATATCTTAATATAGTGGAGTTTTTGCTTGTGTGGTTGTCTTTATTTGAGCGCATCTGAGCTTTTTAGTGTGATGATCTACATTTGCGTGTCCATAGGGACACAGTGTGCAGGGGTTGTGCTAAGGAGGTGGTCCTTAGTGGATTAATTTTTCCAGTGTTGATGGTTCGACAGAGATGATCATTGAGGAGGTTTATAGGTTGTGGTATTTTGCTCATACAGATGATATAGAGATGTATCGTGGTTCGAGGCAGCATTATGGGTGGCGGAGGATGAGTAAGGACATTAGTATTTTTCTCATACGCATTATGGGTCGAGTGGTTTACTTCTGAAGGTGGCTATACCTGCGTAAAAGTGGGGGCATATCACTATGGACTTTGTGGTAGGGTAGCGACAGGCTTTGAGGAAGGTTGGTGCAATTTGGGTCATTGTGTTCAAATGACTAAGTCTATGCATTTCATTTTGGTGATGACTACTTGTATTTAGGAGGGTTTGAATTTGACAAGAAGGTTTTGCTTGAGCTACAAAGGGAATGTGAATGCTTGATTATCATCTTGGTATACTATATGGTCTTGAGTTTTTGATGTGTTGATCGATCTTTCAGTTGTTCATTGATGAAATGAAACATATTCTTGTGGCAAGCGTATGAGTGTAGACTGGCATAATCAATTGAGTACATAGTGGTGGTGTTCATGACAAAGTCATAGAAATATTGAGGCTACATAAGTGGGCTATATCTAGTGATAAAGTTAGAGGTCGTACAATTTCTTATGAGCTTTCTATGAAGAGCTTTACCTTCTATCCAATGGGATGTATGTACTATGATGTCAGTCTAGATTGCTTGAGGTAGATCGCACAATATAATGAGGTTGGGTATGCATTGGGCTGATAATTTGGAATGTGTTATGGTTAGTTCAACAAGAGCTTATAAGAAATCTAGTTGAGTAACGATGTGAGGTCATGGTAACTAAGGAAGAATGGTCATTGTGAGTTCTTGGGTTATGTGATCATGGCTTAAAGCCCAGTGGGGGAGCCTACCATCGACGATTGGATCACAAGGTCATGTGTTGTTACAGTCTTGGACTTCGGTGTGCTTTTAGATTACTTATGGCTTGAGGAGGATGACTTCGATATTGATTTAGGCAAGAAATTTGCTAGAGGCATGTTATATTTCACCTTGTTGTTATACGTAGGTTATGGAATAGCTCAAGTTAGATGGTCCTTTGGGATGTAGTGTGCAAATGGAAAGGATTTGCTCGGTTATTTCTTTTTAGTGAATTCATGTGCTAATAGAGCATTAATCATTTGGCATGTTTTGCTATGTATCCAGGACTGGGTTAGAGTGGGTGACTCTCGAGGATGGTTCTAGTAGGTTCAAAATTCAAATGTTGTATCTAATGATTTCCACATATGTGTGTGACTAAGGATACGAGATTTGCATTGGATTGTGGGAGAGATTTGGGGTATTTCTACAACATTATCGGTTTTGCGAGGCAATTTTTGAGAGATGGAATAAACAACTTTAGATTCATAGAAGATCTCTTAAGAGCAGGTATTTTGATTTGAGGTACTATTAGGTGTTTAAAAGTGAATAAAATGGCTTACAAGTCTTAGGACAATGTGATATCATGTTGGGATCACTTGGGATGAATTTTGATTAAGGTCTATAGTGTATTGGGAAAGAGAATTGTTGTCGTGAAGGCAAGTCATGAGTAATCTGAAGAAGTTTGGTCCGTTTAGCAGTGGGTTGGATCAAGATGGTAATCAAGATGATTAGTTCCTTTGGTATAATAGGGCTTTACAGATATTTTGGGGCAATACCTTTTAGGTTTGGCAGTTTGTTTGACTTGGTTGATTTAGAGGGATTCAATTCCGATGGCTTGATTATGTGCAAATGGATTCTGAAGAGTAGTGATGATTTGACCATGACTTGAGGGTGATTTATTCTATGGGTGTGGGGTTGTTGTTGCATGTTGTGATTTCTATCTAGAACTGAGTAAGTGGAAGCTTTGGAGTGTGTATCCTTTTCGTAATTCAAAGTTGATAATGGGATTCTCGCATTAGTGTGTTGTGGTATGATAGTTGTGGTAAGCCGTGTGGGATTGAGATTGAATGGACAAGATTTCGGTTTAGTTTTGAAAGAAATGTCATGAGTTCTAAAAAAGCATGGAGGATTTCAGATGTTTAAGAGGATGCTAGAACTATCTTGTATCGCCTAAGGAGAGCGTGTGTTGTAAAAGACACATTGTAGATTGATTTGTGGAGGCTTAAATAGTACTATAGAGATTGTGTTGTTGGTAACCATGGATGTTGCTACTTGGTGTGAAAGGTTTGTGGAGTATTTCTCATGAGTGGATTGTGTATCCCTGAGGTATCAGTCATTTATGTGGTGGAGATAGAGATCAAGTATAGAGATTGTTGTATTATCGAGGTTTAGATATTTGATCTTTGTGGAGGCAGATTTTTCGTTGATTGCGGACTATGGAAGTGTATAATGGGCTACACAACTAATGGTATGTCATTGAAGAGGTCAATATGGATTTTCGGAGGTTATCTACCTATTTTGGGATGATCTAAATAGGTTTGGGTACCTATTGGTAGGCCTAAGGAGATGAGTATTCTATACTGGATCAGATTTGCTACTTAGTGCAGCTTTTTCTATGGGTGTGTCACTAGACCGAATAGATGTTATTCTTGCCTTGATCTGTTTCATGTGTTACTCCAGTATGCTGTGATGGGTATTGAAGCTACTTGATTAGTCACGAGCATGTTGTGGTCTTGTATAGGCCTTGTGGTGTTATATGATCGAGGTGTCTCTTGAGATGTTCATCAGTTTATTGCATCGAAGTTGTGCTTGCCTTTTGTAGAGATTTATGCTATCCATCACCCTGTGGTTATGTTTGTGCATGGTATGTCCTTGTTGTTGATACACATGTTTTGTGAGCATGAGGATTTTGACTCAATGAGTATTCCCGTGTGGAGCGGTATAATGGTTGGGTTGGGTTGCACGCCACAACGGTGTTATGTTTAGATTCTGGCTTCTTGTGATTACTCTGTGCGTTTTGTTTCTACCTAGCGGGATGGATTCATAACATTGTGCTTTTGTGATTGTATCTGTCGGCCTTGTTTGACATTTTTCTCATCTGGCTCTCTTTCCATTATTGCTACATTTGAATTGTTATTTGTTTGGTGCTCGAATTGCGTCGCATGCGATTCTAGGTGATATTTGGTGTAGCCCGCTGGTCAGGTAGTATGTACTAGTTGAGACGAGGTTTTTGACCTGAAATTTGTGCAATCTGATTTGGATAAGGTGTGTTTGGAAATAGAAGTTATTACTCAGCTCAGAATATACAGTGCTTCTTGTCGAGAGAGAGAGAACTCCAGGACTTGTTGATTTAATTGGTTGTCATGAGTTTCTACTGGCTTCTTTCATCATTAACAGTGTTGTGAAGGTTTGGAACAAGGTTCTATTTCACATAAGGTATATTAGCGGTACCGGATTTCATAATGAGCAGCTATTGTGGTCAGAAGATATTGTTATGGGCATATGAGCGATAGGGTATGTCGTGTGGTTACATCTTGGGAGTATCCTTATGGTTTGATACAGTTGGTTGAGATTAATACAGTGTATATATGCAAATAAGAGCTAATAGGAAGTTCTGGATGTTGAAATTTGGTTCTAAGTATTGTAAGGTAAAGGGGAAGGAAGAATATTCAGTCGGATTGTGTTAATGTACTTCTATGGATTGAGGTGGCATGATATCACTCATGGGGGTTTGTATGATGAGCTTATGTAGTTATTTGATGGCTTTGGAATGACTTTTCGATCATTTGAGGACGAACATATATTTAAGTGGGGGAGAATGTAATGACCCGTTCGGTTGTTTTGAGCTTCATGTTACATCTCGCGTTTTCGTATGTTAAAGTTTCGCCTTCAGTTAATCGACGTAGACTCGGGGATGAGATTATCTTGAGGTTAACGTATTTATGCTATTTATAACAAGCGATAAGTATGTGCCATGAAGGGTAAAGGAAACACGAATTAAAGAAAATGAGTTTCGTTGAAGGTTGTCGATTTGGAGTAAAATACGGTCCGAGCTATAATACCCGATATTTATGGACTAGTATGATAAAAGATACCATATGACCATGATAGTATGATGTATAAAGTATATTAAAAATGAGTAATATTTTAAGTAATTTGAGATAATTCTTAATTATGCGGGTAATTAATTAATTATCGGGTAACAGGACATTACCTAATTAACTAATAAGTTGGATAAAGATTTAAAATTTCCACCCACACCCCCACCCCCACGTGGCAGCAAGCTACATATTAGACAAATGACTCTTGGTCATTTATGATTAGGTGGCAACCTAATGCATTAATTTCAAGACACCTTCCATTCTAGGATATTAATTTCAACCTAATATATTCATTTCTAGGATTTTGAATACAAAGACTTCATGTAAGAATGTTAGCAACACTTCATATTTGGAATACAACACTTCAATCAGATTCTAAACACCACATTAGCAACGTGATTCTTCAACCAATTCCTACACACAAAAAAAATGCAACGAGAATTATTAGAACTTTAGCAACGTAAACTTTTGCGGTTCTAAATGAGTACAGTGCAACTTTTCCAAGAATATCATACGGATTTTTCCCTACTCCGGGTATGTTAAGGCTATCCCTTCTTTCTTTTTGGCATGATCCAAATTATACATAAGAAACGAGCAAACGCACAGTTTACATAAGCGACTCTATTCATAGAAATACTAGGGGTCTCTGTGTTCTTGATTCCCCATGTGACATATTATTGTATCTTCTGTTCATGGGTCTTAGAATAATATGCAGTTAATAAAGTTTATCCGAAAGGAATATTGAGATTATTAACATATTTTCATGCATTTCATTCATTTATACATATACATTGACCCATGACCAGATGACGTTATATACGCGTATTTATATGTATATATATATATATGTATATGGAATATGGGAAAAGGTTACGGTGTTATATACGCATCACCACCTGATCAGTTGGTATATGTTGATGATTTTTCCCACAGTGGCCGAGATGATATGATGGGATGCCCTCAGATGCTTAATGATATTATGTACACCTATACCTATGCATGACACGACATTTATACGCACGTGCATGACATTATAAATGTTTCACGATTTACATTATTCGTACTGATTTTTATGCCTTATATACTCAGTACATTATTCGTACTGATGCCCTATTCCCGGGGCCTGCGTTTCATGCCCGCAGGTGTAGGTAGGCAAGTCGACGGTCCCCCTTCTTAGGATTCCCGATCAGCGAGAGTTGACATGCTCCACTTGATCCGGAGCTAATTTTGATTTTGGTATGATATGCTTGTATACATATATAGGTATGACGTGGCTCAGTCCCGTCCTTGTACAGTTGTATTTTCTATTAGAGGTCTGTAGATAGTTAAGTATAGTTGGATAGTATGTGGCCTTGTCGGCTTCCAGTTTTGGGTATATATAGTTGTCTATAGCAGCCTTGCCGGCTCGCTCCACTATATTTCATATGTCTATCTACATATGTCTTTTGGGCAGGTTTTCCTCACATACACTATTCGTATTTATATCTTAGACATATGCTTAAGGGTGTTCGACAGGTAGGACTCGGGAATCTGTCGCGGCCCATCGGTTTGGGTCATGACAAAAGTGGTATCAGAGTAGTTCTGTCTTAGGGTTGTCTACAGACCGTGTCTAGTAAAGTCTTGTTTATGGGTGTGTTGTGCACCACACTTATAAACGGTAGGCTACTGGACATATAGGATGTTATCCTCTTTTCTTATCTTAGATTGTGCAATATATGAATTCATGTTCCTAACAATATGTTATATTTTCAGTGATGTCTCCATAAACTACAGCCGCCCAGAAGGGAAAGTCCGTGGCTGGTGAGATTACTAGTCGAGCGCCACGAGTGACCAAGGCTCGGGGAGAGTCTCATAGTGAGATTCCATTTCAAACTTCACATACCCTGCCCTCTCTAGGAGAGCTCCGAGGTGCACCAGCTCTAGCGCCCGCCCCTGTACGTTTAGCTCCTCAACCGGATGCACCGGGTCAGGATATGAGAGATGTTATTCAGATATTAACTCGATTAGTAACCGCGCAGGCTCGTCTTCAGGAAGTATGTATTGGTCATGCATATAGGTCCGCCGGCGCGAGGGTTCGTGATTTCATTAGTTTGGACCCTCCGGTATTCACTGGGGCATATCCAAATGAAGAACCTTAGGTATTTATTGATAGAATGCAGAGGATTTTGAGGGTAATGAAGGCCACCAAGATGTTGTAGTTAATTGGTACGAGTCTTGGGAATTGTCAGAGGTGAGGATGGTACGAGTATGGAAGGAGTTTACAAAAGCTTTTCTTCGTAATTATCTGCCACCAGAGCTTAGACAGGCCAGAGTTGATAGGTTCTTGACCCTTTGGCAGGGTAATATAAGTGTTCGAGAATACAGTCTGCAGTTTCATTCATTGGCTAGGTATGTTCCCACTGTTGTATCTAAGATGGAGGATCGGGTTCACCGGTTCGTGATGGGATTAGAGCCGCACTTGCTTAATGATTGTTTGTTGGTCTCACTTCAGCCAGACAAGGATATTTCTCGTATTCAGGAATACACTCAGCATGTAGAGGAGCGTAAGCAGAAGCAGAGGGCCGATCGTGAGCATGATAGGGCCCAGAATAAGAGAACTAGATCTTCGGGTCCTTTTGGTGAGTTTCAGTTTGTCAAAGACCATAATACCCGGGGTATCCAGCCCAGCTATCGGCTAGCGCGCCCCCTCAGTTTAGCTGTAAGAGATTTGATCGTTCCACATATTCAGGGCCTGGTCATAATTTCAGAGCCTCAGGTTCTTAGTATAGGGGTGAGTCAAGTCAGATGAGGCCACCCTTGCCACGATGTGCTCAGTGTGGTAAGCAGTATGCCGGGCAGTGTCGTATGGGGTTAAGTGTTTGTTATACTTGTGGTTATCCGGGCCACGTTATGAGGGATTGTCCGACGAGAGGTGATGCAAGCATAGCTCAGCCAGCGGGATCTGTAGCTGGTTCTCCATCATCAATACGCCCCCCTGGGCAAGGTTCACAAGCATCAATGAGTCGTGGTAGAGGCAGGGGCGGAGCATCTAGCTCGAGCGGTCATCAAAACTGCATTTATGCATTGGCAGGACGATAGGATCATGAGTCATCGCCCGATGTTATTACAGGTATATATCAGTCTTCTCATAAGATGTATATGCACTGATTGACCTAGGTTCTACCTTATCATATGTTACTCTGTTGGTTGCTAGTAAGTTTGGAATAAAACCTGAATTGGTTAGAACTTTTGAGGTGTCTACACCTGTTGGGGACTCAGTGGTAGCTAAGAGAGTATATCGGGATTGTATAATAATGGTTCATAGTCGATCGACCATAGAGGACCTAATCGAGTTAGATACGGTATAATTTGATGTTATAATGGGTATGGATTGGTTGCCTTCTTGTCATGCCAACGTTGATTGTAGATCAAAGATAGTCCGATTACAATTTCCAGGGGAGCCCATTTTGGAGTGGAAAGGTAATACGGAGTCGCCGAGAAGTAGATTTATTTCCTATCTCAAGGCAAGGAAGATGATCAGAAAGGGTTGTATTTATCACTTAGTTCAGGTTCAGGATGTAAAAGTAGAGTCACCAATCATTCAGTTCATCCCTGTGGTTAATGCGTTTCCTGATGTTTTCCTGATGAGCTTCCGAGTCTTCCGCCAGAGCGAGAAATTGAGTTTACTATTGACCTACTACCAGATACTCATCCAATATCTATTCCTCCCTATAGAATGGCCCCCGCATAGCTGAACGAGTTAAAGGAACAACTAAAGGACTTGCTTGAAAAAGGCTTTATCAGACCTAGTACAACACTGTGGGGAGCACCTATGTTATTTGTGAGAAAGAAAGATGGTTTCTTACGGATGTGTATTGATTATAGACAGTTGAATAAGGTGACAATCAAGAATATGTACCCGCTCCCGAGGATTGATGATTTATTTGATCAGCTGCAAGGTGCCAAGTGATTTTCAAAGATAAACTTGAGGTCCGGGTACCATCAGGTAAGGGTTAAGGAGGAAGATATTCCGAAGACAACATTCAGGACCAGATACGGGCACTTTGAGTTTCTTGTTATGTCATTCGGTTTGACCAATGCCCCAGCAGTATTCATGGATTTGATGAACCGTGTGTTCAAGCCCTTTTTAGATCTGTTCGTAATTGTATTTATCGATGATATATTGGTGTATTCTCGTTCAAAGGCTGAGCATGCCGATCATTTGCGTACTGTGCTCAGAGTTCTACAAAAAGGGAAGTTGTATGCAAAATTCTCTAAAAGTAAATTATGGATGAACTTTGTAGCTTTCCTTGGGCATATCATTTCGAGTGAACGTATCCTGGTTGATACATAAAAGATTGAGGCAGTAAAGACTTGGCCTAGACCCATGACACCGATGGAGGTTCGTAGCTTTCTCGGTTTGGTAGGTTATTACAAGAGATTTGTAGAGGGATTTTCTTCCATTTCAGCACCTTTGAAAACGTTGACTCAGAAGGGAGCAAAGTTTCAATGAACTGAAGCTTGCGAACGGAGTTTCCAGACATTGAAGGACAGATTAACTTCTACACTAGTTCTAACGCTCCTAGAAGGGACCGATGGTTATGTTATCTATTGTGATGCTTCAGGCATTGGATTGGGTTGCGTGCTGATGCAGCACGGTAGGGTTGTAGCTTATGCTTCTAGACAACTAAGAAAGCACGAGAAGAATTATCTAACCCACGATTTAGAGTTAGCCGCAGTAATTCATGCACTAAAGATATGGAGGAACTACTTGTATGGCATTCATGTTGATATTTATACGGATTATAAGAGCCTCCAGTATATCTTCAAGCAAAAGGAACTGAATGTACGTCAAAGGAGATGGTTGGAGCAACTTAAAGACTATGATGTTGATATTTTATACCATCCGGGGAAGGCGAACGTAGTAGTCGACGCCCTCAGCTTTAGATCTATGGGTAGCCTGTCATATTTATAGCCAGAAAAAAGGGGAATAGCCCATGAGATTCATCAGCTAGCTAGTCTTGGAGTTTGGTTACTGGACTCAGGTGATATTGGAATTACTATTCAGGATACGGCAACATCCTCTTTAGTAACTGAAGTAAAGGAAAGCCAGTACGAGGATCCTGTGTTAGTTCATTATAGGGATACCACCACTCAGAAGGAGAAAACACCATTTGAAATTACAGAAGATGGGGTCCTCAGATATCGAGGACGATTATGTGTCCCTAATGTCGCAGGGCTGCATCGGCAGGTTATGGGAGAAACTCACTATTCTCGTTATTCTATCCATCTAGGAGAAACAAAGATGTATCATGATATCAGGGAAGTATATTGGTGGGACGGAATGAAAAATGATATAGCAAAGTTTGTTGCTCAGTGCCCTAACTGTCAGCAGGTCAAGATTGAGCATCAAAAACCCGGTGGATTATTGCAGGCTATAGAAATTCCGACTTGGAAGTGGGAAGTAATCTATATGGATTTCATCGTAGGCTTACCTCGTACCCAGCGTAAGTTCGATTCAATATGGGTGATTGTTGATAGGCTTACAAAGTCAACCAATTTTCTGCACGTTAGGACTACATATTCCGCAGAGGATTATGCAAGGCTTTATATTAAGAAGATAGTACGACTGCATGGTATCCCTGTATCTATTATCTTAGATAGAGGAGCTCAATTTACAGCCAACTTCTGGAGGTCTTTCCAAAAAGGATTGGGGACTCAGATAAGTCTTAGTACAGCATTTCATCCCCAGACAGACGGATAGGCTGAGCGTACTATTCAGACACTTGAAGACATGTTACGGGCTTGTGTGACAGCCTTCAAGGGTAGCTGGGATGATCATCTACCGCTTATTGAGTTCGCATATAATAATAGCTACCATTCCAGTATTCAGATGGCTCCATACGAAGCTCTTTACGGACGGAAGTATAGGTCGCCTATAGGGTGGTTCGATGTTGGGGAAACTACGTTAGTAGGACCAGAATTGGTACAACATGAAATCGATAAAATTAAGCTTATACAGGAAAGGCTATTAGTAGCTCAAAGCCGTTAGAAGTCTTATGCGGACAATCGACGGCGAGACTTGGAGTTTCAGATTAACGACTGGGTATTCCTAAAGGTATCACCGATGAAAGGTGTTATGAGGTTCGGTAAGAAAGGAAAACTTAGCCCTCGGTACATTGGACCATATAGGATCATATGCAAGGCAGGCCAAGTAGCATATGAGTTATACTTGTCTTCGGACTAGGAGTCTGTACATCCAGTTTTTCATGTGTCTATGCTTCGTAAATGTATCGGAGATCCTTCCAGAATCATGTCGGCAAATGACGTTCAGGTCACCGAGCAGCTATCATATGAAGAAACTCCCATTGCTATATTAGACAGACAGGGTCGGAGATTGAGAACTAAAGATGTAGCTTCGGTGAAAGTACTTTGGAGAAACAACAAAGGGGAAGAAATGACTTAGGAGGCTAAGGAAGACAAGAAGTCTAGATATCCCTACTTATTTTCTCCTCCAGAGAAGGGTCCGACTGAGACATCACAACCTTAAGGTACGTGTATAGATTCTTGTGTTAGTTATTGTCATTGGTCGTGTAAGGCCATTGTCGTTATGGATGATTGTGGTCCTATGTGGCGTTGAATTATTGAGTTTCTACAGGAAGTGTTGGTAGTAGTATTATTACAAAGGCGACTCTACCAAAGTTATATAGATCCCGAGGAGTTAAACATTCGAGGATGAATGTTTCTAAGGGGGGAAAGATGTTACATCTCACATTTTTGTATGCTAAAGTTTCTCCTTCAGTTAATCGACGTAAACTCGGGGATGAGATTATCTTGAGGTTAACGTATTTATGCTATTTATAACAAGCGAGAAGTAAGTGCCATGAAGGTTAAAGGATACACGAATTAAAGAAAATGAGTTTCGTTGAAGGTTGTCGATTTGAAGTAAAATACGGTCCGAGCTATAATACCTGATATTTATGGACTAGTACAATACAAGGTACCATATGACCATTATAGTATTATGTATAAAGCATATTAAAAATGAGTAGTATTGGTTAATTCTTAATTATGCGGGTAATTGGTTAATTACCAGGTAACTGAACATTACCTAATAAACTAATAAGTTGGATAAAGATTTAAAATTTCCACCCCCACCCCCACGTGGAAGCAAGACACATATTAGACAAATGACTCTTGGTCATTTATGATTAGGTGGCAACCTAATGCATTAATTTCAAGACACCTTTCATTCTAGAATATTAATTTCAACCTAATATATTCATTTCTAGGATTTTGAATACAAAGACTTCATCTCAGAATGTTAGCAACACTTCATATTTGGAATACAACACTTCAATCAGATTCTAAACACCACATTAGCAACGGGATTCTTCAACCAATTCCTACACACAAAAAAAATGCAACGAGAATTATTAGAACTTTAGCAACGTAAAATTTTGCGGTTCTAAAGGAGTACGGTTCAACCTTTTTCAAGAATATCATACGGATTTTTCCCTACTCCAGGTATGTTAAGGCTATCCCTTCTTTCCATTTGGCATTATCCAAATTATACAGAAGAAATGAGCAAATACATAGTTTTCATAAGCGACTCTATTCATAGAAATACTAGGGGTCTCTGTGTTCTTGATTCTCCATGTGACATATTATTTTATCTTCTGTTCATGGGTCTCAGAATAATACGCAGTTAATAAAGTTTATCCGAAAGGAATATTGAGATTATTAACATATTTTCATGCATTTCATTCATTTATACATATGCATTGACCCATGACCAGATGATGTTATATACGTGTATTTATATGTCTGTATATATATATATATATATATATATATATGTATATCGGATATGGAAAAAGGTTACGGTGTTATATACGCATCACCACCTGATCAGTTGGTATATATTGATGATTTTTCCAACAGTGGCCGAAATGATATGATGGGATGCCCTCAAAGGCTTAATGATATTATATACACCTATACCTATGCATGACACGATATTTATATGCACGTGCATGACATTATAAATGTTTCAGGATTTACAAAGTGATTTAGACTTATAGTCAAAATTCTTTATTTCATGTTTCATCTATGGTGGTTATGTACTTATTTTTATGCCTTACATACTCAGTACATTATTCATACTGACGCCCTATTCCCGGGGCCTACGTTTCATGCCCGCAGGTTCAGGTAGGCAAGTCGACGGTCCCCCTTCTTAGGATTCCCGATCAGCGAGAGTTGACGTGCTCCACTTGATCCAGAGCTACTTTTGATTTTTGTATGATATGCTTGTATACATATATGGGTATGACGTGGCCCAGTCCCATCCTTGTACAGTTGTATTTTCTATTAGAAGTCTGTAGACAACTATGTATAGTTGGATAGTATGTGGCCTTGTCGGCTTCCAATTTTGGGTATATATAGTTGTCTATAGCAGCCTTGCCGACTCGCCCCACTGTAGTTCGTATGTATATCTATATATGTATTTTGGGCAGGTTTCCCTCACATACACTATTCATGTTTATATCTTAGATGCATGCTTAAGAGTGTTCGACAGGTAGGACTCGGGAATCCGTCGCGGCCCATCAGTTTGGGTCATGACACTTCAGTATTTCATTCAGCAGTTTAAGACCTTAAGTAGTTTCATATGATGTATAATGAATTGCGTATGTGGTTGGTTTTGATGATCGCAGGGTCCGAGATTGATTTGATTGAATGATTCTTAATTTGGAAGTCTTTAGTTGGAAGAGTTGACCAAGGTTTGACTTTTGAGTGAACAACCTCAGAACAAGGATTTGGTGTTTTCAATAGATTTGTATGGTGATTTTGGTCTTGGGCATATATTCGGACTTAAATTTGGACATTCCTTGAAGGTTTTCTCTCTATTTATTGAAAGTTGGCAATCTGAAGAATTGCGGAGTTCATAGATTTGATAGGAAGTTGACTTTGGTGTTATCAGACTCGTATTATGGTTTTGAGACTTTGAATAGCTTCATTTGGTTGATTGGAACTTGTGTGTAAATTTTGGTTGTCATACGAAATGTCTAAGTGTGGATATGACGCATTTATCTAAGTTTGAATATTTGAAATTTAGGAGATGGATTCGATATTTGCTTCATAGTTTTAATGTTATTATTCATGTTTTGAGCCTTTGGATAAGTTCGGATATTATATTTGGACTTGTTGGCACGGGGTCCCAAGGGGATCAGGTGTGATTTGGGGTAGTTTCCCATTTTGGTTGAGTTGGAGTTGCTGTATTGCTGGTGTTCTGTAGAGCTTCCAATCTAACAAACTAGTTGGCCAAGGCCTGAACATCCAATGCTAATGGCCTCTCCGCTGCCGGTAGATATGCTAAACTGCCCAAGCTCTCCACCTTACGACTCAAGGCATCGGCCACCACATTGGCCTTCTCGAGATGATACAGAATTTTGATATCATAGTCCTTAAGCAACTCTAACCACCTCCGCTGCCACAAGTTAAGATCCTTCTATTTGAACAGATGTTGTAGACTCCGGTGGTCGGTATAGACCTCACAAGGAACACCGTACAAATAGTGCCACCAAATCTTCAAGGCATAAACAATAGCTGCTAATTCCAGGTCGTGGATAGGATAATTCTTCTCATGGTCCTTCGGCTGTCTAGACGCGTAGGCAATCACCCTACCGTCTTGCATCAACACCGTGTCGAGACCAATGCGTGACGCATCATAGTACACAGTGTAAGACCCCGACCCGTAGGAAACATCAACACTGGGGCTGAAGTTAAAGCAATCTTGAGCTTCTGAAAGCTCTCCTCACACTCCTCGGTCCATCTAAACGGAGCACCCTTCTGGGTCAATATAGTCATAGGAGAAGCAATAGATGAGAAACCATCTACGAAATGACGGTAATACCCTCCCTAACAAAGAAAACTCTGGATCTTTGTGGCTGAAGACGATTTGTGCTAACTTTGCACTACTTCAATCTTTTTCGGATCTACTTTGATCCCCTCATTCAACACCACATGACCCAAAAGCGCCACCAAACCAAGCCAGAATTCACACTTTGAAAATTTTGTGTACAACTTCTTTTCTCTCAAGGTCTGGAGCACAATCCTCAAATGCTTCTCATGATCCTCCCGGCTCCAAGAGTACACCAAGATGTCATCAATAAACACAATGACAAATGAGTCAAGATAGGGTTGGAATACACTATTCATCAAGTGCATGAATATTGTTTGGCGTTGGTCAGCCGGAATGAAATCACAAGGAACTTGTACTGACCAATCCGAGTTCTAAAGGTAGTCTTCGGAATATCTGGATCGCAAATCTTTAGCTGGTGATAACCTGACCGCAAATCAATCTTGGAGAACACCCTGGCACCCTGTAGCTGATCAAATAAATCATCAATGCGTGGCAGTGGATACCTGTTCTTCATTGTAACATTGTTCAACTGCCGATAATCAATGCACATGCACATAGAACCATCCTTATTCTTTACAAATAAGACCGAAGCACCGCAAGGTGACACATTGGGCATAATGAAGCCCTTATCAAGCAACTCTTGCAACTGCTCCTTTAACTCCTTCAACTCCACTGGGGCCATAAGATACGGTGGAATAGAAATGGACTGAGTGCTCAGCAACAAGTCAATACCGAAATTGATATCCCTATCGGGCGGCATGCCCAGAAGATCTGTCAGAAATACATCTGGATAGTCTATCACTATCAGAACCGACTCAATGGTAGGAGTATCAACACTGACATCCCTCACAAAGGCTTCACACCCCTTCCCAACCATCCGATGTGCCTTAAGTAAAGACACCACTCTGCTAGGAACATAATCCAAAGTACCACTTGCACGCCAACCGCGGAATACCTAGCATAGCCAACGTCACCGTCTTGGCGTGACAATAAAGAATAGCATGATAGGGAGACAACAAGTCCATGCCAAAAAAACATCAAAATCTACCATACTGAGCAACAATAAATCAACTTTGGTCTCAAAACCGTCAAGAACAACTAAACAAGCTGATACACACGGTTAACAATAATGGAATCTCTCACAGGCGTGGACACATAGACAGGAGAACTCAAAGAATCATAGGATATACCCAAATACGGATCAAAGTAAGATGATACATATGAATAAGTGGAGCCTGGATGAAATAAGACGGATGCATCTCTATGAGAAATCGGAACAATACCTATGATAACTGAGTCTGATGCAACCGCCTCCGTCCTACTCGGAAGAGCATAACATCTGGCCTGGCCTACCCCTATAGGGTGACCCCTACCCGCCTGAACTCCAGCCCTAGATGGCTGAGCAGGTGGAGTGACAACTGGTGTGGTAACCACGACTTAAGAAATCTAGGGACCCTATGAAATACGTGGACCCTGAATAGTCTGTGGAGGTGCACCACTCCTGAGTCTGGGGCAGTTGTCACAAATGCCAAATTCACATTTGGGAACATGTTGTCACAAGCAGTCTAGGATCACCCGAAAACCAAAAGGAATATGCGTACATTACCAAAATCATCATACGAACCTATTGGAATCATCAAAACACCGATCCGAGGTCATTTTCCGAGAATGTTGACCGTGGTCAACTCCGACAACTTTACAGCTCTAAAATTAAGATTTCCTTATCAAAACATATCTAAAATTTTCGGATATCGAAATTAATCATGCACGTAAGTCATAAAACATCAAATGAAGCTATTCAAGGCCTCAAGTCATGAAACGGAAAGCTAGAACTAAAAATGATCTATCGGGTCGTTATATTCTCCACCTCTAAAAGAAATGTTCGTCCTCTAACGGACATAGAAATATACCTAGACTGGCAAAGAGGTGTGGATATCTACTCCTCATATTTGACTCGGACTGCCGTGTACTCTCCTCAGTCGGCTGCCCTTTCCAAAGCACTTTCATAGAAGAAATATCCTTAGATCTATAGCTTTGGACCTGCCGATCTATGATAGCTAGTAGCTCTTCTTCATAAGTCAAGTTCTCATAAAGTTGTGACATGTTGAAGTCTATAACATGTCACGTATCTTCATGATACTTCTGAAGCATCGAAATATGAAATACTAGATGTACCCCCACTGGGTTGGGAGGAAAAGCGAGCCTATAAGTAACCTCTTTAACTCTCTCTAACACCTCAAATGAACCAATAAACCTCGGGCTCATCTTTTCCTTCTTCCCAAATATCATCACACCCTTCATAAGCGAAACTTTCAAAAATACCTTCTCGCCCTCCATAAATGCCACATCACAGATCTTCTTATTCGCATAAATCTTATGCCTACTTTGTGTTGTTCGTAGACGCTCCTAAATCAATATTACCTTATCTAAGGCATCACGAACCAAGTCTGTATCCATCATCCTTGCCTCACTAGTCTCAAACCAACCAATAGAGAAGGACAAAGTCTATCGTATAAAGCCTCACACTGCGCTATTTTGAATGCTATATTGATAGTTGTTCTTGTAGGAAAACTCCACAAATGCTAGAAACTAATACCAATGGCCTCCAAAATCAATAACACATGCCCTCAACATATTCTCAAGGATTTAGATAGTCCGCTCAAATTGGCTATCCGTGTTTGGGTGAAATACAATGCTCAGCTCTTCCTGCGTGCCCAAGTCTCATTGAACGACTCTCTAAAAGTGTAATGTAAACTGTGTGCCATGGTCTGAGATGATAGAAATGGGCACATTATGGAAGCGAACAATCTCTCAGATGTATATCTGAGCCAACTTCTATGAAGTGCAAGAAGCCATCACCAAAATGAACTGCGCTGACTCGATTAATCTGTCAACAACTACCCAAATAGCATCACATTTCTTCAAAGTCCCTAGTAATCCTAGTACAAATTCCATAGTAATGTGCTCCCATTTTCACTTTGGTATAACCAAAAACTGAGTCAAACCACCAGTTTTTTTATGTTCATACTTTACCTGCTGGCAATTAATAATGACTCGGCAAGTCATTTTGTGTACTCGAGCCCCATTCCCTTATTATGTTCTTTGTAGGTTTTATTTTGTGACATGTGGGATTGGTTGATTTGGTTTGGGAAGGTTGGGACACATAGTCTCGGTTTGGAAGCTTAAGTTGTAAGAGTTGACCAAGGTTCGACCTTTGAGTAGACCACCTCAGATTGGTGATTTGATGGTTCCACTAGGTTTGTATGGTAATTTTGGACTTAGGCATTTGTTGGCAATTTGAAGGTTTGGAGAGTTCATAGGTTTAACCAAGAGTTGACTTTGATGACATCGGACTTGGATTATGGTTTTGGAACTTCGAATAGATTCCTTTAGTGGTTTGGAACTTTTGTGCAATGTTTGGTTGTGATCCGAGTTGGTTAGGTATGAATTAGACCTTTTGTTGGAAGTTCCGAATTTCTTGAACTTAAGAGTTATGCAACTTGAGTTTTGATGTGTGATTCGCGATTGTAGATGTTAGTGTGATTGTTTGAGCCTTGGAATAGGTTTAGGTAAGTTATTAGAAACTTGTTGGTATGGTTGGATGGTGTCCTTGGAGGCTTGGGTCTGTTTTGGAATTGGTTCAGACCATTGGAGAATGGTTTGGCAGTTCTGGTGCATCGCACCAGCGGAAGTTTGGGCGTATGTGCAAGGTCACAGGTGCGAATGGTCTGTTCCATCTACTGATGTTGAGGTGATTTGAAAGTTTTTGCTTTTGCGCAGAGGTGGCCGCATGTGCAAAGGCACACCTGCAGAGTTGGGAGCGCGCCTGCAAGGATTGACAGGCCTGGGAGATACCTGGTACAGCAGAAGGTCAGCAGCATTAGTGAGACTCACATATGCGAGCCTGGTACCGAAGAAGTTGTGTTGCAGATGCGACCCTTTCGACTGCAGATGCAGAATATTTGGAAGAGTCTTTAATTTCGAAAGGTTAGCCCATTTTTAATTAATTGGAGTTTTGGAGCTCAGCTAAAGGCAATATTTTGTGAGATTATTTTCACCACTTTGAGGGTAAGTAATTCTCACTTGGATTTGACTATATATCTTGAATTACCATGGATTTATTGTCACAACCCAAAATTCCACCGTTAGGGTCGTAATAGTACCTAAAACCTAGGACTAGGTAAGCCTATCACATCACGATGCCAATTAGAATATAACAAATTTAGAGTTTAATAAAAACAAAAAAATATAATAAAACAGCCAAACATGAATACAAAAGCAACTTTCCAAAATCCGGTAATACTCTGTCATAAGCTCTACATAGAGTGTACAGGAAGTCTCAAAACTACATCACTATTTGGAATACATAAACAGTAGAAATAGAAATAGAACGGGGACTCCAAGTCCTGCGAATGGAATGGAAGGTATACCTTGAAGTCTCTAACCAGCGCTCGCTCGTCACCTAGCGATCATCCTGATCCGAATAACCTGGATCTACAAAAAGAATGTGCAGAAGCGTAGTAGGAGTACACCACAGTCGGTACCTAGTAAGTATCAAGACTAACCTCGATTGAGTAGTGACGAGGTTTAAGTCAAGACACTCACTAGTCAAATAACATGTGCAAAAATATCAAAGACTAGTGATAGCGAGAATAAAAGAAAGAGATAATTGTAATCTTACCAGAACAAGTGCTAGCAATTTAACACAGATAAGGCTCAGTTTCAACAAGTCATCCAATAAAATCATACACTTATGGCACCTCATGCCCACATTGTCAATCACCCTCGCACGACAAATACCTCGTGGCACAACATATATCGTATCCGCATAGCAAAGACCACGTACCACAACATATACCATACCCATACGGTAAAGACCTTGTGCCAGAGCATGTATCATACCCGTGTCGGTTACCAATAACATGTTCAAGAGGAATTTAAATAAAATCAAATAGAGCAATGCATGATAACAACTCTCTTTTTATTTCAATCTGTTATGCGTCCAACAACTCAACATAATATGAGATAACAATTCCATGTAAGTAAATCCATCTTGATAACCAAATCATCAAGTAACAACAAAGGCATAGAATAGCAGGTTAGAAACCATACAACGAATCATGTATAAGTGCATGACACACATAAAGAAGTAATAATCACAAACAAAAATACCTCTTTTCACCACCACACAAACATCATTAATAAATACCCCCTGGCCATCACATATCATCCCACATAGCCACCCTTATCTCACAGAGTGCGTAACAGTAAAGTAAATGCCCGCATTATCTCGCCACACATGTATTAACAAATCATCCCACCGTGTCTCACCACATGTCCAACCCCGATATAACCTGGCTAGTCTCACAACATGTGCAATATCAATAATAACAATAGAATGATAGAAATATCGTTCAAACACCCGAACTATCCGCCCAATAAGTCCACATGTTCCACAATCATACCAACAATTTTCACCAAGACATAAATTCACAATATGACAATGTAGTGCACAAGGATAATTCAATAAGGAAATGTGGATGGGTGTTAAACATATAAGCATGAAAGCAAACTCAATTCAGTAAAAATTTCACAAATGCCCAACTTGGCAAATTTAGGAAATACGATCCTAAAATATGATCTCTAGTAGGGACCTCTCAATAAAAATAAGGCAATGAAAGCAACCTCAGGTCAAATCTGGTCATACAGCACACATACGTTTGTGTATACACTCGTCACCTCGTGTGCCCATCGTTTACACATAACACAAATAAGCAATTAAGCCAAATCCTAAGGGGTAATTTTCCTCACACAAAGTTAGGCAAGATACTTACCTCAATTAGGCCAATTCAATACTCTAAAAGCATTTTTCCTCTAAAATTCACCTCTGCTCGACTCAAATCAAGCCAAAAATGACTTAATAATATCAAACAATGCAAGAAAAACCAATTTAGATTAATAATTTTCTAAAAGTCAACAAAAGTCAACGCCGGGCTCGCCCGGTCAAAACCCTAGTCGAAGGGTAGATCTTTCCTACCCATAACCCCACGAGTCCAAATATATGTTTGGTTTTCAAATCCGAGTCTAATTCGACTCTGAAATCTAAAATATTTATTTTTCAAAACATACCCCAAAAATTCCTTTCAAATCCCATGATTTTGATGTTAAAGTCCATAAGAAATCAAGTTAAAATATTGAAGTTGAGTCAAAATCACTTACCCAATGGCTAGATTTGAAAATCCCCTCCAAAAATCGCCTCCCACCAAGCCTAGGATTCAAAATCCATCCTTTATACCAGCTGCAGATATCGCAAATGCGACCTAGGGTCCGCAAATGCAGAAAAGACATCTCAAAAACGACGCCTAAGTAGCACTAAGAATGTCGCAAAAGCGACAAACTCTTCGCAAATGTGAACAAGGACCCCTTCGCAAAAATGACTGCCTGATCGCAAATGCGGTCTCCCCTATCTAGATGTCCATCGCAAATGCGATCAAACAGTTTGCAAAAGAGAACTCTCCATCCCCGAGCCCACCTCACAAATGTGATTCCCTCCTCACAAATGCGAACAGGATCTCGCATTTGCGAGACCTGCAGCATCAGCCCAGCATCAGCAAATCTGAAACTCACTCAAACACTCTGAAACGCGTTCGAAACTCTCTCGAGCCCCCCTGGGCTCCGTTACAAACATCCACACAAGTCAAAAAACATCATATGAACTCACTCAGGAGCTCAAAACACCAAAAATAACATAGAGAACTAGGAATCAAACCCCAAAATGCATAGAATTCACAATGAAAGTCAAGAATCGCTAAACTCATAACCAAGTGTCTGATTCCTATCAAACCAACTCGGAATGAAACCAAACTTTGTACACAAGTCACAAATGACATAACAGACCTATTCCAAGTCCCGAAACAAGAATCAGAACCCGGTAGCCACAAAGGAAACCCGTGGTCAAACTTAGGAAATTTCTAAAGCTTCAAATTGCCAACTTTTGGCAAAAGAGCTAAATCAATCTAGGAACCTTCGAATCAAATTTCGGACGTACGCCTGAGTTTGATATCACCATACAAACCTATTGGAACCATCAAAACATCATTCCAGGATTCTTTTCACAAAAATCAAACCTCGGTCAATATTCCCAACTTAAGCTTCCAAACTAAGAACCAAGCATTCCAAATCAATCCAAAACCTCTCCAGAACAAAAACCAACCATCCCCGCAAGTCACATAATAATAAATACACACACGGGAAGCTTCAAAAGGGGAAATAGAGAGCAAATACACAAAATGACTGGTTAGGTCGTTACATTCTCCCTCTCTTAAACAAAGTTCGTCCTCGAACGTGCATAGAGTTGTTCCAGAGCCATCAAATCAGTGTACAAACTCCCATACCCATCAGTGGTCCCACATCACCCAAATCTACATAAGCATGTCAACACCATCTCGACTGAAGAGCATTCCTTTCCACCTTAAACAATAAGCCTAAGAACAAAAATTTGATATTCAAGCCCCCTCCTAAGACCCAATTATACACACTGTATCAATACCAACCAGCTATAACATATCACAATACATGCACAAGGTATAACCACACGTCATAACACATCACTCATATTCCCATAGCAACATCTCTGACCATAATAGCTACCTATTACCCAACCCGAGACCAGAAAATAACCTCATATTGGATAGAACCTTATTCCATTCCTTCACAACACTGCAAATATTGTAAGAAACATGTGGAAACTCATACCACTCACCCAACTAACAAGTCGTGGAGTTCTCTTCCCCGGCTAAAACAAATGCCAAACTCTAAACTAATCAATGACATTCTTATCTCGACCTACCTCATCCAAGTCTGATCGCACTAATTCAAGGTTCAATGATCTCATCTCATCCAGTACAAGCTATGTGACCGACAAGCCATACTAAATACCACCTAATCATATACGCCACAACCGTACCCAACAAGCACAACTCGAGCATAATTGAAGATGGAAGTTGAATCATATAAGAGAACTTTCCAACAAGTCCAACAAGTACAACTCCCCATCAAAACCATACTATGAAACCATTCCACAGGGGTAGAAACAAAACATACGAAATGACCACAAAGAATCTCATCCTAACATAACCCCACCACGGCACGTAGCCCGGTCCAAACATACTGATCCACCTGAAAACACGAGGATCCCGTCCTCAACTCGGAATAACAAGTAAGATAAAAATCCCATCAACCGAAAACCTTTCACTAACTCAATCTCGTACAACAAAAACACAACACGTGACAGACTCCCCATGTTTGTAGAGCACCTCAACCGCAAGTCGTTGCCAACCCATACCAAACTCACATCCAAAATCCACCATATTACATAACAGGAGGTCAACCCTAGTCTGAAGACCCCTCCTAATAGTGACCCAGCAAGAACGATAAAAACGGTCTACCATAATAGAATTCCCAATGGGTATAGATACATAAACTAGGGTACCCATAAATCAGGAGGCATATCAAAACATGAAGTAGAATAGGACAACACATACAAATAAGTAGGACCAGATAAAATAAAACTAATGCATCTCTATGACAAACCAGAACAATACCTGGAATGACGGCATCTGGTGCAGCGGCCTTAGTCCTACCAGGGAAAGCATAACAACGAGCCTGGCCTCCCTCTCTAGGATGCCCTCTACCCGCTTGTCCCCTACCTCTAGAGGATTGTGCAGGTGGAGTAGCATCTAGTGCAAAAACCATAGCATGAGTACTCTACTAGGTACACCCACAAGGAGTCTGTGACAATCTCTCACCATGTGCCTAAATCCCACACTCAAAGAAACCTCTCTACTGACGTGGTTGTGGGAGCTATCCGGAGTGAGTGCTCTGGGACCCATGGATAACCAGAGCACCACGTGAAACCTGAAGTGCAGACAAAATTGGCTGACCAACAAAACCTCTACCATGACGTGCCCTGACCCCAAAATAGGGACCAATAGATCCTCCAGGTCCACGAAGCTTCTTAGCCTCCCTATCCTCCCTCTTTAGACAGTGGATGCGCTCCAACTTCCCTAGCGATCTCCATAACATGATGGAATGGAGCATCAATCCCCAACTCCCATTCCATCCCGAATTTGAGATCATAACCGAGTCCCTCAATAAATATGCGGATACTCTCTCTAACAGGGGAAACCAAAGCAGGTACGTGATAAGATAACTTAGCAAAACTCATAGCGTACTCAGATATAGTCATAGTCCCCTGGCACAACTACTCGAATTTGGTACGCAACGCATCCCTGAGGGTCTGTGAAATGAACACCCTAAAAAATAGATTTGTGAACTAAGCCCAAGTAAGTGGCGTTACGCCGGCTGGCTTGCTGTTCTCATAAGCCTGCCACCATCTATATGCCGACCCCGTCAGCTGGAAAGTAGTAAGGTTGACCCCGCTCAACTCCACTATGCCCATCGTGTGCAGAATATAGTGACGGTAGTCTAGAAAACCCTGTGCATGATGCGCCACTAAAAGTAGGAGGAAAATAGTTCTACCTCTTATGATCCTATTCTAACGCCACTGGCCTGACCTCAGGCTGAACAACAATCACGGGCTACACCGGCACAATGCCTGGAGCCTGATCAGCATGAGCATGCTGCTCTAGAATACGAGTGGTGGGAGTCTGAGCTCCTCCCCCAGCTTGAGAAGCAGCTGTTGCAACTGGGATCAATTCCGCCTAAGACAAGGTACCAAACATGCTCAGGAAGTGTGCTAAAGTCCTCTGAAGTCTAGGAGTAGCAATAGGTGCCTCGAGTGCCTTCTCCCCAACTGGAGCTACTAGTGGCTACTCAGCTACTACTCTTACAGGTGCTCTAGTTGTAGCATGTGCCCCTCCTCGGCCTCTGCCTCTTCCCCTGTCCCTAGAAACACCTGCCTTGGGGGCACCATCATAAGTAACTGTAGGTCGCGTCCTCACCATCTGTGAGAGAACAAAAAGACAAAGGCTCAAACTCTGAGATCGATAAATCCCCACGATAGATACGAAAGAAGTGAAATTTCTTATTAGTTAAGTAGCCTCTCGAAGATAAGTACAGATGTCTCTATACTGATCCTCAAGACTCTACTAAACGTGCTTATGACTCGTAGAACCTATGGACCTAGAGCTCTAATACCAACTTGTCACGATCAAAAATCCCATCGTTAGGGTCGCGATGGCACCTAGTACCTAGAACTAGGTAATCCTATCACAGCATGATACAAATCGGAATTTAACAACTTTAGAGTTTAATAAAAGTTATGAAATATAATAAAACTGCGAAACATGAATAAAATAAGCAACTTCCCCAGACCCGATAATACTGAGTCATAAGCTCTACGGAGAGTGTACATGAAGTATAAAAATTACATCATTGTTTGGAAGACATAAACAGTAGAAGAGAAATAGAACAGGGACTCCGAGGCCTGCGAACGACCAGGTGTACCTTGAAGTCTCCGACCAGCGCTCACACGTCACCTAACAATCAACCCGATTCGAAGAACTTGGATATGCACAAAGAATGTTGAGAAGCGTAGTATGAGTACCCTACAGTCGGGTACCCAATAAGTTCAAAGACTAACCGAGGTAGAGTAGTGACATGGTTCAAGTCATGACACTCACTAATCAAATAACCTGTGAAAATATCGAAGACTAGTGACATGAAGAATAACATAAAGCGATAACTGTAATCTTATTAGAATAAGTGATAGCAATTTAATACAGATAAGGTTCAATTTCCACAACAAGTCATCCAATAGAACCATACACATATAGCACCTCGTGCCCACATTGTCAATCACCCTCGCACGGCAAAGACCTCATGACATAACGTATACCATATGCGCACAACAAAGACCTCGTGCCATAACATATACCATACCCGCACGGTAAAGACCTCATGCCACACCATGTATCACACCCGTGTCAATTACCAATAGCATGTTTAAGAGAAATTTATCAAAAATCAAATAAAGTAATGCATGATAACAACTCTCTTTGTATTTCAATCTGTTACGCGTTCAACAACGCAATAGAATACGAGATAATAATTCCACATAGGTAAATCCATTTTGACAACCAAATCATCAAGTAACAACAAAGGCATAGAATGGTAGGTTAGAAACCACACAACGAATCATGTGTAAATGCATGACACACACAGAGAAGTCATATGACATGCAAGAATACCCTTTTCACCACCACACAAACATCATCAATAAACACACATGGGCCATCACATGTCATCCCACATAGGCACCCTTATCTCACCACGTGCGCAACAGTAAAGTAAATGCACGTCTTGTCTTGCCACACATGTATTAACAATTCATCCTACCTTGTCTCACCACATGTGAAAACCCGATATAACTCGCTTGTCTCACCACATGTGCAATGCCAATAATAACAGTAGCATGACAGAAACATCGCTCAAACACCCGAACTATCCTCCCAACAAGTCCACAATTATAACAACATAGCATGCCAACAATTTTAACCAAGACATAAATTCACAATATGCCAATGTAGTGCAAAAGGACAATTCAATAAGGAAATGTGGATGGGTGTTCAACATATAAGCATGAAAGCTAACTCAATTCAGTAAAAATCTCACAAATGTCCAACTTGGCCAATTTAGGAAATACAATCCTAAAACATGATCTCTAGTATGGAACATCGACTCAAATAATTATCCAAAGTGAAAAGCACGTAGTACATGGACCTCTCATTCGAAACAAGGCAATGAAAGCAATCTCGGGTAAAATGTTGTCATAAGGCACACATACGTCCGTGTACGGTGTACACGTCATTTGTACATAACACAAAAAAGCAATTAAGCCAAATCCTAAGGGGTAATTTACCCCCACGCAAAGTTAGGCAAGAGAATTACCTCAATTAGGCCAATTCAATACTCTAAAAGCATTGTTTCCTTTGAAATTTACCTCTGCTCGGCTCAAATCTATCAAAAATCACTTAATAATATCAAACTATGCAAGAGAAACTAATTTCAATTAATAAAGTTAATATCATTAAACAATTCCCCAAAAGCTAACAAAAGTCAACCTCGGGCTCGCCCGGACAAAACCCGAGACAAAGGGTAGATCTTGACTACCCATAGCCCCATAAGTCCAAATATGTATTTGGTTTTTAAATCCGAGTCTAATTCGACTCTCAAATCTCAAATTTTTATTTTTCAAAATATAGTAAACAATCCCCCAAAATACCTTTCAAATCCAATTATTTTGATGTTAAAATCCATAATAAATAAAGTTGAAATATTGAAGTTTAGTCAAAATCACTTACCCAATAGCTAGATGTGAAAATCCCCTCCAAAAATTGCCTCCACCAAATCTAGGGCTCAAAATGTGATTAAATGAGACTAAGTCCCGAAATCCATCCTTTAAACCAGCTGGAGATGTCGTAAATGCGATCTGAGGTTCACAAATACGAACCCTCGCAAATGCGGAAAAGGTATCTCAAAAGCGACGCCTACACAGCACTGAGAATGTCACAAAAGCGACAAACTCTTCGCAAATGCGAACAACGACCCCTTTGCAAAAGCGACCACCTGATTGTAAATGTGGTCGCCCCTGCCCAGATGTCCATCACAAATACGATCAAACAGTTTACAAAAGCGAACACTCCAGCCCCCAGACCACCTCGCAAATACGTTTCCCTCCTCGCAAGTGCGAGGACCGCAAATACGAATAGGATCTCGCATTTACGAGACGTGCAGCACCAGCAAATTTGAAACTCACTCAAACGTGTACGAAACTCACCCGAGCCCCCCGGGCTCCATATAAAATATCCACACATAAGTCTAGAAACATCATACAAACTTGCTTGTGATCTCAAAACACTAAAAAAATTCAGAACTACAAATAGAACCCCAAAACACATAGAATTCACAATGAAACTCAAGAATCGCTAAAATCACAACGAAGCCTTTGATTCCTATCAAACCAACTCAGAATCACACCAAACTTTGCACACAAGTCACAAATGAAAAACTGAACCTATTCCATGTCCTGAAACTTGAATCTGAATCCGATAGCAACAAAGTCAACCCATGGTCAAGCTTAGAAAATTTCTAAACCTTCAAATTGCCAACTTTCGTCAAAAAAGAGCAAATCAACCTAAGAGCCTCCGAATCAAATTCCTGACATATGCCTAGGTTTGAAATCACCATTCCAACCTATTGGAACCATCAAAATACATTTTGGGATTATTTTCACAAAAGTGAAACTTCGGTCCACATTTCCAACTTAAGCTTCCAAACTAAGAACCAAGCATTCCAAATTAATCCAAAACCTCCCCGGAACCAACCAACCATCCCTGCAAGTCACATAACCACAAATGCACACACGAGAAGCTTTGGAAGGGGAAATGGAGCTCAAATACATAAAACGACCGGTCGGGTCGTTATATTTATACACATTAATCATGAGATTTTGGAGGAAAAAATGGGGGTTTTGCCAACGATTTAAGAGGAAAACATTTGAAGATTTGAGGGTCGACTTGGACTTGGTTTTGGAATCTAGTCACATATTTGGACTCTTGGGGTTATGGGTAGTCGGGATCTGCCCCTTAACTCGGGCTTTGACCATGTGGGCCCTAGTTATCTTTTATTGAATTTTTTGGAATTGAATAAAGATTGAAGTTTTATTATTTGAAATTGATTCGTATAGATTTGCATGGCATTATTGAGTTTTCTTTTGGCTAGATTCGAGCCTGTTGGAGGTGATTTGAAAGGGGAAGGCGCTCTTGCAGTATTGATTTTGGCACGTTTGAGGTGAGTATCTTGCCTAATCTTTTCGTGAGAGAATATCCCATAGGGGGTGACTTATTTGACTAATTGGAATGTGTTAGAAGCGACATATATGTGAGGTGATGAGCGTATGTGTGGGTTTTATGTATGGTTTCAACCGGAATAGACTTAGGCTTCTATTATGCCTTGATTTGATTAAGTACTTTCTATGATTCATGCTTGATCATTTGTGTGACAGCGTGAACTCCTTGAATCTTGTTAGAGACCAAATATAGGTGTGATGTCCTTGTTGATAATGATACTTGTTATTGTATGGCATACCCGCCTTATGGGAGTTGTAGTTGTACACTTCGCACATGCATACACTTTAGCATGCTATTAACCATACTCCATGAGTATGTGATCTGATATGCGTTGTTCATATACATGTATTCTTGTATATATTTTTCTGTGATATGGACTGGTTTGATAGCACGTGAGTTGTTCATGCAGTTGTTATTATTAGTGGCACATGAGTTGTCCCTACAGCAAGTGAGTTATCTATGCGGTTGTTATTAATATTAGCACATGAGTTATTCATGCATCACATAAGTTGTCTGCCCGATTATTATGATTATGGCAGGTGAGTTGTCCTTGCGACATGTGGATAAGGATTCATACCTCTAGGGTCGCCCTCTCATCATTCTCTCTTGATGGCGTGCACGCGAGCTATTGAAACTAATTGATGTTTGGTTTTTTGCATATCCTCTCAATATGTTATTTTACTAGTGTAACGACCCGGTCAGTCCTTTTGTGTATTTGAGCTATTATCCCCTATTTGATTCTTTCTGTATGTGTGTTTGTGGTTTTGTGACTTACAGGGTGGTTGTCTTGGATTTGGGAATGTTTGAGAGTGAATTAAGACACATAGACTCATCTTGGAAGCATACATTGTAAGAGTTAACCAAAATAGGAGTTTTGTCTAATGACCTCAGATTGTTATTTTGATGGTTCTAGCAGGTCCATATGGTAATTTTATACTTAGGCATATGTTCGAAAATGGGTTTGGAGGTTCCTAGGATGTTTTGGCTTCATTTGTCGAAAGTTGGCAATTTGTAGGTTTAGAGAGTTCATAGGTTTGACCAAGGGTTGACTTTTATGATATCGGAGTCGGATTGTGACTTGTGTGAAAAGTTTGTATCGTGTGAAAAGTTTGGTCGAATCCAGATTAGTTAGGTTTGAATCAGACTCTTGGTTGAAAGTTGGAAGTTCTTGATTTTAAGAATGATTTTGGCCGTTGATTCTTTGTTCTTGTGTTATTCGTGGTGTTTCAATCCCTTTCACAAGTTTGGATTAGGTATTGGAAATTGTTGGCGTGATTGGACAGGGTCTCGGGGGCTCGGGTGTGATTTAGGTGGACCATTTCCCCTTGTTTTAGAACTATTGGTTTTCTGGTGCAGGTTTTTTCTTCGCGATGGCGAAGGGAGGCTCGCGATTGCATAATGGGGGAGGCTGGCAGGTGTTTGCTCTTTGCATTCGTGACTCAGGGATAGTGTTAGTGTAGAGGGCTGGGGGAAGGTGCTTCGCGTTCGCATGCGGGGGGAGGGGGGCTACGTTTGCAGATTCTTGTTGCCTGGTAGGTGGACTGCCTTCGCGTTCGCGGGTGAAGGACCGCGTTCGCATAGGCTCAGTTGGACAGATGTTGTGTTCCTGATGTGGGACTTCCCTTTCGCGAAGGGGAGCAGCAACTGTGGATTTTTGGCCTTCGCGATCGTAAAGGGTATGCCGCGATTGTGATGCATATTACTAGGTAGAATATTTAAGTTGTCATTTCGGGACTTATACCAACTTTTTCTTATTCTGAGTCCTGGACTTCAAGAGTGGGAGATTTTGTATAGCAATTTAACTACATCATTGGAGGTAAGCAATTTTCACTTAGATTTTCTTTATATCTTGTTTTCTCGTGTATTTCTACACCTAAAAGCATGGATTTTAAAGGAAAATTTGGGTCTTTGTCTTCAACTTAAGAGGGTGTATTTTGGATTTGAAAGTTGATTTGGAGTCTGTTTTGAAATCTAATAACATATTTGTACTCGTGGGGTTATGGGTTATTGGGATCTACCCAATGACTCGAGTTTTTACCATGTGGGCCCGGATTAACTTCTGTTATTTTTGGCGATTTGATTAAAGATTCAGACTTTATTGTTTGGGATTGATTCCTACGCCTTTGTTTGACATTATTGAGTTGTTTTTGACTAGATTCGACTCGTTCGGAGGTAGATTTGAGAGGATGGCTATTTTGGAAGGTTGCAGACTACCGAGTGGAGGTAAGTCTCTTAGCTAACCTTGTTAAGAGAGAAACCCATAGGATTTGAATTGATTGTTGTGTGTTTAAAGTATTGGGGTGGTGTATATACTGGGTGGTGAACGTATATGCACTTGCCAAGTTTACATCATTATTCGGGTAGAATTGGGGTACTTTATGCCTTGTTTTGGTTATGTACTCATTTGATTCATGATTTGTTTGGCTTATTTGACTACATTCGCTCTCTTATTCATAATAGAGATCATGTCTAGGTTTATGATTATTTATGAAGGCATGGGAACTTATTCTTGAGATGTTGAGTTTTTTGAATCATCCGTATCATATAGGAATTCTATTAGCATATCAACCTTTTCTCGCAGTGTTACCGGTGAGGAGGGTGCAACTTCATAACTTATCTAACCTCATCAGTTGACATCGTAGGGCTATCCTCAGGCTACGCAACAATAGTAGGTTGAACTCCCCAACAGGTAACACTGCGGGAGTCTGATATCCATGGTCCACCTGCTCCAGGGTACGAGTAATTGCACGAGCAGGGACTCTAGCTGTGATACGTGCTCGACCCCTACATCAGCCTCGGCCCCAACCTCTCACATCCCTGGCTTGGGTGCTGGTGCCTGCTCGGATAAACAAGATGAATGCATCCTCACCATCCATTATAGAATAGAAGTGCAAACAATCAGACTTAAGGATACACAAATCTGCATGACAGAGGATGAAAGAAAGAGAAGTTTTCCTAACAACCTTATAGCCTCTCGAAGATAAGTAAAGATGTCTCCGTACCAACCCACAAGAAGTAAGGCCCCGTAAAATTTTCTAATGATTTAAGACTATAAAGTGCACCCATAGTGAATGGGGATGATGTTTTTGGTTGCCAAAGGATACCTACGGATTGGAACTATATAATTTGGTCATGGAGATTTATGATGAAAGTATGTTGGAGCATGTAAATGAAGTTTAAAAGGGAAAAAGGTTTTGGTTGGAGAAATTTGGAAATGCTAAGTGGAATAGGATGTCCTAAGTCGTGCACCCCTTAACTTTGGGCGAGTATAAATGTCTCAATATAAAAGTCTTTTCCAATGGATTTTGATTTTACGTGGTTTTAATACCCTCAATATTTCCTAGAAGTTTAAGGCCTTATAGCGCATCTGGAGATCTCCACTTTTTGTTTTGCGTGCCACGAATGGCCACGAACGAGGATGTTATTATGTTAACATGCTTTCATACTTATATGAAGGTTTGGAAGTCAATTAGGGTCTATATCATAGCAAGGTATCAAATGAGGTTGAGTGGGGAAAAAATAAATGGAAAAAAGGAAAATAACTGGGAGCGTGCCTAGGGTCCGTGCAATGCGCAATGGCACGCCAGCCCTCTCAGCAACATTGAAAACCAGTGAAGTATAGGCAATTGGTGTGGGACCTGGCACACTACCCCCCTCCCCCCCTGGAATCCCTTTTAACTACTCACTTTGGGGGTTCATTTCCCCCACTTCACTTGGACGGATTTTGGAGCTCTTCTATACTCTCTCAGGACCACAAACTCCTCTCTTCTTCAACTTAAGCATTTCCCATTATCTTGGTGTTAAATCCCATCATTTCTACACTAGTATTGATGAAATCTACACATGAAATCCCTGTATTTTCAAGAAATTTCTTCAAAAACTCAAAGGAGAGTTTTGCAAGATTTCATCCAAAAGGTAATTCTTCACCCTTAAACTTACATTCATGGATTTATTATGAGTCTGTGAGTATGAATTAAGTATTGGAATTTATGGGATAGTGATTCGAAGCCATATGTTCCCAATTTAAGTTCATAGCCATTGTAGAGATTGAGGGGTGGTTATTTGGTGGAATTTGTTAGTTGGGCGTGGATGGTCGGATATGCATGTGATGTTGGAAGTTATAAACTATTTAAGGATGATAGTAGGATGGAGTATTTGTAAAAATGGTGGTATTTGGATGAACAAAATCCATGGTTAAAATTTGTAGAGATTTATGCCTACTAGGTGTTCGATAAAGTGCCTAGATGACCAAAATTGTGGAAATATCTACTAATATTGGTCCCATTGGATGTTGTTATTGTTGATTGAAGTTGCTTAGTATAGTGAAACGTTGTAATATTATTAAGGGACGAATTTGAGGTATGTTGGCTAAACTCTTTTTCTAGAAATCAAAATCTGTGAGTTCCTCGTAAGTTCTAAAGGTGGTTTGTTCAAACTCCCATTCCAATTGTTCCAAATTGATTCTGAAGATTGATTTGCCTAAATTCTTAAGTACTCGAGTCACGTTCGAATTACTCATATCGTATGATGCTGCCCCTTGGTGGGAAAATGTTCAAATATGGTTGTTGTAATTAACGCATAAGATTTGAATCCATGTGTCAATTGTAAATCACCATGCTCTCCTTTGTAAGTATTTCCAATGTGTTTGAGTTCTTACATACTCATGAATTAAAAAAATAGATATCATGTTCCCCTTTTGGGAAAAGTAATCCAAGAATAAATGGTGTATTAATCGCGTATGATTTTAACTTGTGTTTCGACTGCCAATCATTATGCTCCACTCTTTGAAAGAAATTCAATGTGTTTAAGGCACTCATTAATAATAAACTTAAAGCTATGATTTCTAGAAAGTTCTATATATTAATGTTTTTGTTAATGATCCTTGGAAGTAAAGAAATTAAAGTGTAAAATATGTATTGTATCCATCGTGCCATGAATGAAGAACACTAGGTATGGCCAAGAGAGCCAATGAAATAAAGATGTTGTGAATGGTTAATAGTGCTAACGAAGTGATAGATGGTATTAAAGGCTATGAGATGAATATATTTTTATTTCTATTTCCTTTATATAAAAACAAATTTGGGAGTATCACTAGCGAGCCAAGGAAGGGTGGGTTGTAAAGGCCCACACCCGAAAATACACGTGTCGGTGTAGGAGTTGACTGAGAGGTAAATCCCCATTATAGAGTGTTCAAATTATTCCCCTTAATTGGGATGAATTTATTTCTAGCATCAGTTCTTGTCCCCATGTCAACCCACATGGAATTGTGGGGAGATGACTTAGCCGATCAGGTGGTGATCGGATACCGTGCCCCGCACATGGTCATTCCTCCTTCTTATCATTATATTTGATTCGTATAACCATGTTGATCCATATTCCTTCGTGGTGAGACAGCTTAGCCAGTCGAACGGTGATCGGACCCCATGCCTCGTGCATTGTGTGATGATCGATGTCTAATGATCTCCCAACCAAAAATGTTAATACTTATTTGAATTTTTTTTATATTGTAACTTGGCATTTGGATATTATTGGTTTTTCTTACTGCTTTCATGATTATCTCCTTCTTATATTGGCATTCTATTTTATGAGAGGGTATTTAGCTTTACATACTAGTACTGTTTGATATGTACTAGCGTCCCTTTTGTCGGGGACGCTGCATCTTAAATGGATGCAGGTGGCTACGCAACAGGTGGCTCGGGTTCTTGATAGATGTGCCTCTTCTTAGTTGATTCGATGAGCCCTATTCTACTTTGGGGCTTCATGTTATTTGAATTTGCACATTATGTTTTGAGGTATAGTCGGGGCCTTGTTGCCTGCACTTCCATATTATACTCTTGTTCACTTAGAGGCTCCAAAGACGTACTATGGGTTGTGTTTTGACTTGGGGTCACAAACCAATGATGTTGTTGTATTTGTCGGACGTTCCCCTACTAAACTATGAACATGTAATATTTTGGTAATCGAAAAAATGAAGCTCTTATAAAAAAAGGAAAGTTGGTACTATTCTCTTGATTGTCTTAACTCTTTATACCTATCCTCAATTATTCATGGGTATGGTTGAATGGTAGGCACTAAGTAGCTTGCTTGACTGGGATGTCTCGGTCGAACGTCGATCGCGCTCTCCAAGGTCGGGGAGTAACAATGACTCTACTAGACTTGTTCATGACTCGTAAGACTTAAAAAACCTAGAGCTCTAGTACAAACTTGTCAAGACCCAAAATCCCACGAGAGTCGTGATGGCGCCTAACACCGCTTGCTAGGCAAGCTAATCCACCAATAATGAAATTTAAGTATCAACAATAGCATGAAATAGTCTCAACAACAGAATAACATAAATAACTGAAGTCCAAATAGTGATACAACTGGAAACCATCTGAAAATCTGGTGTCATCGAGTACATGAGCTCGAAAGAATATTAAGTACCAAATTTGATCAAAATGCAATATTGTATGAACGACTAACCATTAATAATATGAAACTAGAAAAAGGACTTCAAGGCTTGCGAACGGAACAACAGTGATACCTCGGATCTCCAATAGGAATAGATGCCACCCACTAGAAATCGACTCTATCTGAAGCACCTGGATTTGTACATCGAGTGTAGAGTGTAGTATGAGTAAACCGACCCCATGTACTCGATTATCAAGTATACCAAATCTCAGCATATGTATGGTGCCTAACACAAGTACCCCTCAATCATCACACACAACCACACACAGCACTATACGACTGCCTGGCATAAGTCCCTCACCAAGCATGTCTCGTGTGCCTGCACCCACAAGTTATTACCTGACTCCAAAAAGGCAGATCCTAGCCCAAGCACTGATCGGATATGTCAACAACCAATATCACTTATCCCAATATGGGTCATGGTGCACACGTCACCTTACTATTAATACCACTTAGCCCAATATGGGGTCTGGCGCATGCGTCACCTCACTATCAATAACAACTCTACTCTATGAGCCAAAATCAGTCATCAAACCGCTCAAGTCTCAAAATGCTCACATCTCATAGTACTTAGCTCAACTTCATATCACACATATATGGACACCATCAACATGTGAGATAAAATACAAAGACTGCACAGAGATAGAGATATAATACGTGAATATAAATATCATGATTGAGAATATGACTACAGTTAAGGAAAATAGATCAACCTAGCAACAATATTCCTATCATGTCACAAACATATAAGCACATAGCCTAGAAATTATTGCTAGAATAAATAATAATTCAAGTAGTCATACAAATTGAGAAAACACGATAACAAAGAGGCACGATAGCAAAAACTAGGCACATAATAGCCAAAAGTCTACCAGGATCATGAATAACCATGGTATACGCATATACACTCGTCGCCTCGCACGTGCTCACTCCCAACATGTATCAAATATCATAGCCAACGAGGAAATTACACTAAAACTAAGCTTAGACAAGTTACTTACCTTAAAGCGCAAGAATCAATACTCCAAAATGACTTGCGTCTCAAATGGGCCTCCAGGAGAATCAAATATAGCCAAAAACAACTCAATAACATCAAACAAAACCATAGGAATCAATTCCAAATAATAAAACTTCGATCTTTATTCAATTTCCAAAAAGTCAACCCGAACCCACATGATGAAAACCCGAGTCAAGATCTAAATCCTGACTACCCATAACCTCACAAGTCCAAATATGTGATTAGATTCCAAAACCAAGTCCACATCGACCTTCAAATCCTCAATTTTCACTCTCTTAAGTTGTAGCAAAACCCCCTAAATATTTCTCAAAATTCCATGTTTCAGGTATTAATAATCCATGTAGATTCTTGAAATAATACCAAAAGTGAGTAGAAATCACTTACCCCAAAGTCTTGTATGAAAGTCTCCTTCAAAAATCGCCCCTCTCCAAGTCTAGGGTTCGAAATATGAGAGAATGGGCTAAAATCCCAAAATTAGAACTTAAATAAGTCTACCCAGAACTACCCTTCGCGAACGTGACCCAAGCCTCGCGTTTGCAAAGCACAGTCCAGCTACTACTCAAAAAGACCCTTCGCGATTGTGGTCAACCACCCGCAGCGCAATTCAATGGCATCCTAAACCTACGCGAACGAGACATGACCATGCGAATGCGATGGCTAATCTCCAACTGGCTCCTAGTCAGTATCTCCTATATGCGAACGCAAGCCCTTCTCCTGCAAACATGAAGACAAACGGCCCCAACCCTTTGCAAACGCGACCACCTGTACGCGAACATGAAGAAGGAAAATCACAGTTTCCCAAATAAGCCTCCACGATCGCGAAGCTCACAAGACACCAGCAAAAATCAACAATCTGAACTAAGCTCTAGGTGGACCGAAACTCACACGAGCCACCTGGTACCCCGTCTAATCATACCAACAAGTCCGTAAATACTATCTGGATCTATCCAAAGACTCCAAAAATATGCATGACCATTACATCTACGAATCGATGATCAAACCATAAATTGAACTTTTCTCAAGTTCATAAGCTTCTAAACCTCCAAAAGCGTCTGATTACTATCAAACCAACTTGAAATGCAACAAAATTTTGCACAAAAGTCCCATATGACATACCGGACCTATTCCAAGTACCAGAACAATAATCCATACCCGATATCATCAAAGTAAACTTTGAGTCAAACCTATGAACCTTCCAAACTTTCCAACTTTCCGCAATTAGAGCCAAAACACCCTAGGAACCTCCAAATCTTAATCTGGACATACTCTTAAGTCCAAAATTACCATACGGGCCTATAGAGATGATCAAATCACAAATACGGGATCATCTACACGAAAGTCAAATAATGAAACTAAGTGTTTCGATTCACTGCAAAACCTTCCCGAAACTGAGCGAACCATCCCAGCAATTCACATAACAACAAACAAGCATAAAGGAAGCATCAAATAGGAGAACGTGGCTCAAATACACAAAATGACCGGCCAGGTAGTCACATATAACAATAACAAATAAGATAGAAGGTGTTGAAGAAACAATAACAAATAAGGTAGAAGGCATAAATGTCTATGTGAGGGAAAGATAACACAATATTTGTCCTCACATTCACAGAAACACCCATCGTGCTATGGACTCTTATCTTCACTTGCACGGAAACACTCTTCATTCCAATATCATATCAAATTACACGGAGACACTAATCTTGCATATATAATATCAAATCGTACAGAAAACACCCTTCGTGCATAAATCACACATCCTCACTGCACGAAAACACCCTTCGTGTAAATTCACTCATCCTCACCAAGCATATGTAAATCATTACCAAGCAAGGTAGGATGCATAAATAACAATCAAGAAGGATGAGTATGCATGTTGACGACCAATATTTACATTCCCTTTTAAAATTAATTTATTTATACTTAATGATTCGCAATAAATGTGTTGAAAATACTTTCTAATCAATAATACCTATTTTTATAAAAATTAGTAATTGATAGTATTAAAATTAATATTTAGTATTACATAATTATAAGATATATCATACTTACTATTTTAGACTATTGAAATAAAATTTATATATATTACATAGGTTTTATAATTATTTAATAAGTTATTCCTAAATTTTTAGTTAGTTAAGCCTACTATAATCCGAAATTAGTGTCATAAACTGAAAATAAAATGTTTTGATAATGAGTTAATTAATTAAAGTAATTAGCAGTGTATTGGAGGACTATAATTTTTATTATATTTTATTAAAAGTAATTAAGTTTATTTAAATTAATTTTAAAAGGATTAAAGACTAAAAGGCTATAATTCTAATTTCCCAATCAAACACAAATTGGCTACTCTTTGAATCATTTTCAGCCCAAAACACCAAGCCCAAACGAACCTGACCCAATCGAAACAACCTCATCTACTCCACTTTGGAAATCCATGCAACTCTTTAAGCCAATCAAAAGCTGCAACATCACCACTCTCTAGGCACTCAGTCAAGAAACACACACACATCTGAGTCGTTGATCCATTTGATCAACGACATGCGTTTAATACCAATTTTCCCTTTAATTTTAATACTGGCCATGTCTCATCTCCATCGTTGAAGCACAAATATCTAACGACTCATATAATTCCTCAGAAAAATCTTATAACATTCGAATTATCAGGGCTGTTGATCAAATGATCCAACAGCACAAATCTTTCCCTTCCACTTTAACCTAGAGACTAGCACGGTATACCCCCAAACCCTAAATCATTTCTCCTAAGACCCAGTCGCCCCCTTTCCCCTTTCTCTCCCTTTTCTCTCAAAGCCACAGACCCTAATCAATCAAAAATCTTGCATAAATTTGTGCAATGTCACAAATTTTAGAGGCATTTTAATGCCACTATAAATAGATACTTTAATGCTCTCACCTAATAAGAGAACATACATATGAAACCACTGAAAAACAATTAATTTCAAGTCTTCAGTAGAAAAAAATCAAGCTAGGTTTCTTTCTAACTAGTTTTCTGATTCTGAGCGCTACACTAGTAAGAGTTTGAGTCTTGGATGATTAACAGCTAGATAAGAATCTCGGTTGGTTTGCTGCCCTTAAGGAGGTCGGTGAACCTCAATCTTTTCCTCCTTTAATTGTTTAATTGTAAGCATGTTTGCTCAGTTATCTCTGGTTAAAAAACTTTATCTCTAATATGTTAAGGTTGACTGCCTCTATGCGTTTGTTATTAATTGTCATGACCCATCCTTAGGAGGCGCGACCGGTGCTCAACCGAGTGGACCCGGTCGAGCAAGCCTGTTAGACACTATCTACCCGACTCACCTATGATCTAGAGAAGGCATGCTCTCATTAGTTAGGCAGTAGAAAGTTCATCCATATATATACATTACTAAGTCGTTTCATTTTGTTACATCATTACTAAGTTTCAAAATACATACATCCTTATGACTGAGTGGAATAAGAGCCCAAAACACAACATGATACGTTGACCTTTCTAACACCCATATACAACCCATAGTGTCTACGGAGCCTCTAAAGATACAAAAGAGAATAAAGATGGTGCCGGCAACAAGGCCCCGACTATACCTTAAAAAGTAACCACAATATAAACAAAAGGTACAATACATGACCCCGGAATGAAATGGGGCTCACCGAGTCCGCTGAGAAGAGGATGCAACACTATCTATGATCAACACTGTCTGCTATGTAACCACCTGCATCCATTTAAAGATGCAGCGCCCCCGGCAAAAGGGACGTTAGTACCGTCAAATAGCACTAGTATGTATAGCTAAACACCATCTCAATAGAATGAATAATAATACAAGAGGAACAGTCAAGAATTCAATAAGAGCTTCAAATAATATAAAAATATCAAGTTAAGGATCACATAGCTTTTTAAGTCCATTCCCGCATTATTAGGTTGGATGGTTTTTAGTGCCAATATGCCACAATCCACAATACCACCGTGTTCTTACATGGAGTCCGATCTCGGCCCGATCGGCTATGCCATCTCATTTGAGACATTAACCATATTCACAATTTCATCCACAATACCACCGTGTTCTTACACGGAGTCCGATCTCAGGTCGATCGGCTAGGCCATCTCATTTGAGACATCAACCATATTCACAATTTCATCCACAAAACCACCGTGTTCTTACACGGAGTCTGATCTCGGCCTGATCGGCTAAGAAATCTCATTTGAGACATTACCCCTTTTCAATCAGTCATCTCACTTCATATTTCTTTCCCATCTTTTCAATACAATGGCACGAGTTGCCCCAATTATAAAGTTATTCTTGGCGCTTGGCCGTATTTTATGATTCAAGTTATTTTCCATATTCCAACATTATTATTATCATCAACAACAACACGGTTTTTCATTCAAGACTTTTGATTTCACATGTGAGCAATTTAGAATCTAAGGCACATAGAGGCTTTTCACACAATTTGGCATAGCAGTCTTTAATCAAATTTGACTTGAAGTCTAGGCATTTTTTTCACATATTCTAAGTTTGAACACTTCCTCAGATGATGATATAACATGATGAAAGCATGGGAATACATATTACACATATATTTTCAATACAAGCACATTCGGGATATCAATTTCTAGGACGTTCAATTTGGGACTTGCATCGATTTCGTGAATACCATGGGGTTCAATTCTAAGAAGAGGGGGTTTAGCCAGCATACCTCAATTGAGCCTCTTAAAACTCTAAGATGTTCGGGAATATTAGCAACTTCAATCTATTTTAGAAATATAGCAGCATTGAACCAAAAATTAGGAAAACGATCATGATTCTAGCTCACTTGAGCATTCTATCAAACACTATGTGTGCATTAAGGTTTCATGACCCTTTTTATGAAAGACTCCACCAACCCACACCCCATTGTTTTCTATCTTTAACTCACAACCTCCCCACATACCTTAGAAACACATGCATGCAAGGTGAACACTCCTGCCACGACCCAATATATCCCTCCGTGAATTTTCGTGACACCACCTAATCTCTACGACTAGGTTAACCTAACACTTTGTAGAAATGAGATAAAAACTTGAACATAAACCACTAACAGTAACAAATATCTAATAAGCAACTGAATACCACTCGGCATATACAATTATCACCTTTGAAATATACCAAATAATTCCCAAAACCCGGAAATCCGCAAGTCACAAGCTACTAAGAAGTCTTAACTGTTCTATACATCATTTCTACAGAAAGGAAAAATGAACATAGGGGGATAGAGGGGGACTCCGAGGATCTGCGGGCGCAAGCAGATGTACCTTGAAGTCTCCAGTAAGCAGCAGCGACTGCAACTAGTGATGAGGCTGATAAGATGAACCTGGATCTGCACACGAAAAATATGTGCAGGAAAGGGCGTGAATACACCACAACGGTACCCAATAAGTGCCAAGACTAACCTCGGTCGAGTAGTGACGAGGTCAGGTTAGGGCCCTACTGGTATAAATATAATAAAATAAGACAGAATAAAATATCGTAGTAAAAATAAATATGAAAATCTAACAGGAATAGAATCAATGAAAGACAACAGCTCATAACATAGAGATAACAACAGGGTTTCTCTTGAGATACAGTCTCGTAGTCCCAAACGTAAATATGCAGGGGGATCTCCCGGAATACCGTTCTGTAGTCCCAAAATAAATATGCAGAATAGGGAGATCTCCCGGAATACCGTTCTGTAGTCCCAAAGTAAATACGCAGTACAGGAGGATCTCCCGGAATACCGTTCCGTAGTCCCAAAGTAAATATGCAGTACAGGGGGATCTCCTGGAATACTATTCCGTAGTCTTAAATTAAATATGCAGCGCAACCCATCGAAATAACAGTTACAGCAAGAAATCCTACAGTTTAGACTAAGTTCAAGTCAAGGAAAGCAGGTAATTTCACTAAACCTACAGCACAAAGTTCAAATAGGCAGTTAAACAAGTAGGCATGTTATTCTAGTCTAAACAGGATATTTACATATGCTAGTGTGTTTCAATTAAGGAGAAAACAAGTTAGGACTTAGTAAAAAATGGAGTTTTACAACAAATAGCCCGTGTACATACTCTTCACCTCACGTACACGGCGCTCACATATCAAACAGTACCAAATCCTAAGGGGAGTTCCCCCACACAAGGTTAGGCAAGCCACTTACCTCAAACCAAGCTCAATCAATCAGTCACAATGCCATTCCCACGAATATCTGGCTCCGAGTGGCCCAAATCTAGCCAAAATCTATTACATAGCATATATATAACTACAAGAAACTAATCTAGCTAATGAAATCAAAGCTAACGCAAGAAATTGAAAAATCGCTCAAAAAGCCTCCCCGGGCCCACGTCTCATAATCGGGTAAAAATCACAAAATATGAACACACATTCACTCATGAGTCTAACCATACCAAATTCACTCAAATCCGATACCAAAATCTCGATCAAAACCCCAAAATTTGATCTAAGAACGTTTCTCAATTTTTCCCAATTTTTCACCCCAAATTCATAATTAAAAGATGAAATTAATGATAGATTAGTGGGTTATAACCATAAAGGAGTTAGGAATCATTACCCAATGACTCCCTCTTAAAATCTCTTGAAATTGCGTCTTCTACCGAGCTCCCAATTCAATTTTCTGATATGAACTCAAAACCCTCATTTTGAACTTTAAATTATGCCCAGGTATGCCCCTCTTCGCGAACGCAGTCAAAGCCTCGCGTTCGCGAAGCACAAGCTGCTTCAGACCGGAAATATACTCATCACGAACGCGATAAACTGGTCGCGAACGCGAAGCTCGACTAGCCTGACCTTACGCAAACACGGGACACTCATCGCGAACGCATAGGCTATCATGCTTAAAACCCATCTGACCGTTTACTCTACGCGAACGCGAGGTCCTTATCGTTACCGCGTAGCCTTAGTGTTCCATACCTTCGTGATCGCGGGAATGACATCACGAATGTGAAGAACAACCTCAGCTACCTTTCCCAGATGCTCTACGCGATCGCGAGACCTCTCTCGTGAATGCGATGAAGGATTGCCTGCAACAAAAACACCAAAAATCTGCTATCTTTCAAGTCCAAAAACTAGTCTGTTAAGCATCCGAAACTCACCCAAGGCCCCCGGGATCTCAACCAAACATACTAACCAATCCTAAAACACCATACGAACTTAGTCGAGCCCTCAAATCACATCAAACAATGCTAAAATCACGAATCACCCTCTAATTCAAACTTAGAGAACTTGAAACTTCAAAATTCTATAACCGCTGCCGAAACCTATCAAACCACGTCCAATTGACCCCAAATTTTACACAAAAGTCATAATCAAGACTACGGACCTACTAACTTTCAAAATCAGAATTCGATCCCGATATAAAAAATTTCACTACCTTTCCAAAACTCCAAAAATTTGACTTTCGCCATTTCAAGCCTAAATGAGCTACAGACCTCCAAAACACAATTCGGACATGCTCCTAATCCCAAAATCACCCAACGGAGCTAACGAAATTGACGGAACTCCATTTTGGAGTCATCTTCACATAGTTTCAACTACGGTCTGAATCCTAAAACTTAAGCTTTCCGTTTAGGGACTAAGTGTCCCAAAACACTCCAAAAATCAAAACGAAACCTCCCAGCAAGTCACAATAGCAGAAATAGATATGGGGAAATCAGCTAATAGGGGATCGGGGCTATAACTCTCAAGACAACCGGCCGGGTCATCACATCATCCCCCTCTTAAAACAATCGTTCGTCCTCAAACGAGTATAGAGACATACCTGAAGTTGTGCAAAGATGAGGATAACGGCTGCGCATATCCCGCTCGGTCTCCCAAGTCGCCTCCTCAACCGGCTGGCCCCACCACTGAACCTTTACTGATGCAATATTCTTTGAACTCAGTTTCCAAACCTACCTGTCCAAAATAGCCACTAGCTCCTCAACATATGATAGATCCTTGTCCAACTGGAATGAGCTGAAATCCAACACATGAGACGGATCGTCTTGATACCTCTGGAGCATCGAAACATGAAATACCGGATGAACTCCTGCTAGGCTGGGAGGTAAGGCAAGCTCATAAGCAACCTCCCCAACTCGCCGCAACACCTCAAAGGGGCCAATAAACCTTGGGCTCAGCTTACCCCTCTTTCTGAACCTCATAACTCAGCTCATTTCATTCGTGTCAAGACTACCTATTCTTCCGAGCAGCTGGCTCGAATTTACATTCGTGAGATTGTCAGACTTCATGGCGTATCGGTATCTATCATCTCTGACTGGGGCACGCATTTTACATCCCGATTCTGGAGAACCGTACAGTAGGAATTGGGTACTCGGGTTTAGTTGAGCATAACTTTTCACCCTCAGACGGACGGGCAGTCCGAGCGCACTATTCAGATTCTTGAGGATATGCTCCGTGCGTACGTGATGGAGTTTGGAGGTTCTTGGGATCAGTTCTTGCCACTTGCAGAGTTTGCCTACAATAACAGTTATCAGTCCAGCATTCAGATAGCACCGTATGAGGCTCTGTATGGTAGGTGGTGTCGGTCCCCAGTGGGTTGGTTCGAGCCGGGCGAGGCCAGATTATTGGGTACGGACTTGGTTCAGGATGCCTTGGAGAAGGTGAAGGTGATTCAGGACAGACTTCACACAGCCCAGTCCAGACAAAAGAGCTATGCATATTGGAAGGTTCGCGATGTTGCATTCATCGTTGGAGAGCGGGTCCTGCTTCGGGTTTCACCTATGAAGAGTGGTCAGCCTGCCACAATCACCCAAACTGTATCAAACTTTCACTGAGTCCGTGGAAGTCCAACAACGAAGTCTATAGTGATCTGCTCCCATTTCCACTCCGGAATCTCTATCATCTGAAGCAACCCACCCGGTCGCTGATGCTCATACTTCACCTGCTGGAAATTTAGACATCTAGCCATAAACTCTACTATCCTTCTTCATCCTCTTCATCCAATAATGCTGCCTCAGGTCCTGATACATCTTCACGGCACCCGGATGAATGGAGTACCGTGAGCTGTGAGCCTCCTGGAGAATCAACTCACGCAAATCGTCGACATTAGGCACACATAACCTGCCATGCATCCTCAATGCACCATCCTCCCCAATAGTGACCTCCTTAGCATCACCGTGCTGGACCGTGTCCTTAAGGACAAGCAGATGGGGGTCATCATACTGACGCTCCCTGATACGATTATAAAGAGAAGATTGAGAGACAAAAACAAGCCAATACTCGACTCGGCTCAGAAATATCCAATCTCACAAACTAGCTGGCTAAGGCCCAAGCATCTAATGCCATGGGCCTCTCTGCTGTTGGTAGATATGCTAAACTCCCCAAACTCTCTGCGCGACGACTCAAAGTATCGGCCACCATATTGACCTTCCCGGGATGGTACAAAATGGTAATGTCATAATCCTTAAGTAGCTCTAACCACCTCCTCTGACGCAAATTAAGATCCTTCTGCTTGAACAGATGCTGCAAGCTACAGTGATCAGTGTAGATCTCACAAGGAATGTCGTACAAATAGTGCCTCCAAATCTTCAAGGCATGAACAATAGCTACTAGCTCCAGGTCGTGGATAGGATAGTTCTTTTCATGCACCTTCAGCTGTCTGGACGCGTAGGAAATCATCCTACGGTCCTGCATCAACACCGTGCCGAGGCCAACTCGCGACGCATCACAATAAACAGTATAAGACCACGAACCTGAAGGTAATACCAATACTGAGGTTGTAGTCAAAGTTGTCTTGAGTCTTTGAAAGCTCTCCTCACACTCCTCTGTCCACCTGAACGGAGCACCCTTCTGGGTCAGCCTAGTCATAGGTGCTACAATAGAAGAAAACCCCTCAACAAACTGACGGTAATACCCCGCCAAACCAAGGAAGCTCCGGATCTCTGTCGCTGAGGACGGTCGGGGCCAACTCTGCACTGTTTCCACCTTCTTCGGATCAACGTTGATCCCCACACTCGACACAATATGACCCAAGAATGCCACGGAATCTAACCAGAACTCACATTTTGAGAACATTGCATACAACTTCTTTTCTCTCTAAGTCTGAAGCACTGTCCTCAGGTGTTGCTCATGATCCTCCCGAGTCCGGGAATACACTAGAATGTCATCAATGTATACGATGATGAAAGAATCAATATAGGGTCGGAACACACTGTGCATCAAGTGCATAAAGGCTGGTGGGGCATTGGTCAGCCCAAATGACATCACAAGGAACTCGTAATGGCTATACCGAGTCCTGAAAGCAGTCTTCGGGATATCTGGCTCCCAAATCTTCAATTGATGATAACCTGAACGCAAGTCAATCTTGGAAAATACCTTGGCACCCTGTAACTGATCAAATAAGTCATCAATATGAGTCAATGGATACTTGTTCTTCACTGTAACTTTGTTCAGCTGGCGATAATCAATACACATACGCATAGAACCATCCTTTTTCTTCACAAAGAAGACAGGTGCACCCCAAGGTGACACACTGGGCCGAATGAAGCCCTTATCAAGCAACTCCTGCAACTGCTCCTTCAACTCAGGAGGAGCCATACGGTATGGAGTAATAGAGATGGGCTGAGTGCCCGGCAACAAATCAATGCCAAAATCAATATCTCTGTCGGGCGACATGCCCGAAAGATCAGCTGGGAACACATCCGGATAGTCCCTCACTATTGGAACTGACTCAATTGTAGGGGAATCAATACTGACATCTGTCACATGAGCTAGATATGCGTCGCACCTCTTCTCAACCATTTGTTGAGCCTTAAAAAATGAAATAACTCTGCGGGGAGTATACTCTAAGGTACCTCTCCACTCTAATCACGGTAAGCCTGGCATAGCCAGTATCACGGTCTTAGCGTGACAATCAAGAATAGCATAATTGGGTGACAACCAGTCCATGCCCAAGATAACATCAAAATCTACCATGCTGAGTAATAATAAGTCGACTCTGGTCTCAAAACCACTAAGAGCAATCAAATATGACCGATACATGCGGTCCACGACAAGAGAATCTCCCACAGGAGTAGACACATAAACAGGGGAACTCAAATAATCCCGAGACACGCCTAAATGTGGGGAAAAATAAGAGGACACATATGAATACGTAGAGCCTGGGTCAAATAATACCGACGCATCTCTATGACAGACTAGAACAATACCTATAATGACAAGGTCAGAAGCAACTGCCTCTGTACGAGCCGGAAGAGCATAATACCTGACCTGGCCTCCCCTTCTAGGGCGACCTCGACCTCCCCGACCTCCACCTCGAGCTGGCTGAGCAAGTAGGGCGGTATATGGGGCTGGAATCATAGCTTGAGGACCCGGTGGAGCACGTGGTGGCTGAGAAGTCTGTAGAGGTGCAACCCTCCTAAGTATGGGGCAATCCCTCACCATATAGCTGGTGTCACCACACTCAAAATAACCCCTCGGAGGGCGTGGCTACTGTGACTGACTCGGGCCAGGTCTGCTGGACTGGCCGCTAAAAGTACCCCGAGCAGGAGGCACACTAGATACTGGCAGTGTATAATAAGGTTCCTGGGGCCTAGAATGGGCTGGAACACCACCAGTAGCTGGAAGATCTGCATGAATAGGACGACCCACATAACCCCTACCATGGCGAGCTGCTGGGGCACGAACTCCAGAATAAGAACCAGTCTCTCGAGACCTCTTGGCCTCTCTCTTCTCTCGGTCCCGGACAAGCATGCCCTCCAATATCCTAGCAATACTCACAACCTGCTGGTAAGGAATATCCATCTCCAGCTCCCTGACCACACTAATCCTGATACAGGGGTGGAGTCCCTCAATAAATCGTCGAACCCTCTCTCGAACAGTGGCAACCAAGGCCGGTGCATGTCGGGCCAAATCACTGAAGCAGACTGCATACTCTAACACAGTCATAGCACCCCCGGCATAGCTGCTCAAACTCCGCATGTAATGTGTCCCTGAGGCTCTGAGGGACCTACTCTCTCAAAAACATGTCCGAGAACTGAGTCCATGTAAGTGAAGTTGCCTCATCCAGACTACTCAGCTCATAAGCACACCACCACTGATAGGCTACTCCTCTAAGCTGGAAAGTAGTAAAAGAAATCCCACTCGTCTCCACTATGCCCATAGTACGGAGAATACGATGACACTCTTATAGAAAACCCTGAGCATTATTTGTAGCCAATCCGCTGAAGGTAGGTGGGTGGTACTTCTGGTACCTCTGAAGTCTGAGCTTCTCCACCTCAGAAGCGGATGTCCTTGTTTCATGCTGAACCGGGGCTACTAGCAGCATAGGAATGAACTCTGGGGCATGATCAACCTAGACCATGTGCTCAGGATTGTGGGCTGCAGGTGTCTGTGCCCTCCCCCCCAGCCTGAGATGTAGCGGGAGCTAACGGAATTAATCCACCTTGAGCTAAGGTGCTGAACATGCTCATGAACTATACTAGAGTCTTTTGGAGTGTTGGTGCATCAATAGGAACCTCTGGCGCCTGCCCTCCAACTGGAACTACTAGGGACTCCTCCGTCGTGGCTCGCGCGTGTGCTCTGGCTGCACCGCGTGGCCGTACTCTACCCCAGCCCCGCCCTCTGGCGGCTCTAGCAAGGGCGCGGGTGCCTGGTCGTTAGATCCTCCGGTACGGGTCCTCATAATCTGTGAGAAAGAATAGAATAGAGAATTTTTAGAATTTGATGCCAATAACTCACACGACAAGGAAATCAAAGAAGTATGTTTGTTCCTAACAGTTCCATAGCCTCCCGAAGATAAGTACAAACGTCTCCGTACCGATCTGCGAGACTATAATAAATCGGCTTATGACTCACGACTCCTATGAACCTAGAGCTCCGATACCAACTTGTCACAACCCAATTTATCCCTCTATGAGATGTCGTGATGGCACCTAGTCTCTACGACTAGGTAAGCCTAACACTTTGCAGAAATAAGATAAAAACTTGAACATAAACCACTAACAGTAAAAATATATAATAAGCAACTGAATGAAACTCGGCATATACAATTATCACCTTTGAAATGTACCGAATAATTTCCAAAACCCAAAAACCCGCAAGTCACAAGCTACTAAGAAGTCTTAACTGTTCTATACATCATTTCTACAGAAAGAGGAAAAATGAACATAGGGGGATAGAGGGGGACTCCGAGGATCTGCGGGCACGAGCAGATGTACCTTTAAGTCTCCAGTAAGCAGCAACGACTGCAACTAGTGATGAGGCTGATAAGATGAACCTGGATCTGCACACAAAAAACATGTGCAGGAAAGGGCGTGAGTACACCACAATGCTACCCAGTAAGTGCCAAGCCTAACCTCAGTCGAGTAGTGACGAGATCAGGTCAGGTCCATACTGGTATAAATATAATGAAATAAGAAAGAATGAAATATCGCAGTAAAAATAAATACGGAAATCTAATAGGAATAGAATCAATGAATGACAACAGCTCAGAACAAAGTGATAACAATAGGGGATCTCCCGAGATACCGTCTCGTAGTCCCAATTGTAAATGTGCAGGGGGATCTCCCGGAATATCGTTCCGTAGTCCCAAAATAAATATGCAGAACAAGGGGATTTCCTGGAATACCGTTCTGTAGTCCTAAAGTAAATACGCAGTACAGGGGGATCTCCCAGAATAACGTTCCATAGTCCCAAAGTAAATATGCAGTATAGGGGGATCTCCTGGAATACTGTTCCGTAGTCTAAAATTAAATATGCAACGCAACCCATCGGAATAACAGTTACAGCAAGAAATCCTACAGTTTAGACTAAGTTCTAGTCAAGGAAAGCAGGTAATTTCACTAAACATGCTGCACAAAGTTCAAATAGGAAGTTAAACAAGTAGGCATGCTATTCTAGTCTAAACAGGATATTTACATATGCTAGTGTCTTTCAATTAAGGAGAAAACAAGTTATGACTTAGTGAAAAATGGAGTTTTACAACAAATAGCTCGTGTAAGTACTCGTCACCTCACGTACATGGCGCTCACATATCAAACAATACCAAATCCTAAGGGGAGTTCCTCCACACAAGGTTAGGCAAGTCACTTACCTCAAACCAAGCTCAATCAATCAGTCACAATGCCTTTCCCACGAATATCCGGCTTCGAGTGGCCCAAATCTAGCCAAAATCAATTACATAGCATAAATATAACTACAAGAAACTAATCTAGCTAATGAAATCAAAGCTAACGCAAGAAATTGAAAAATCGCTCAAAAAGCCTCCCTGGACCCACGTCTCGGAATCGGGTAAAAATCATAAAATACAAACATCCATTCACTCATGAGTCTAACCATACCAAATTCACTCAAATCCGATACCAAAATCTCGATCAAAACCCCAAAATTTGGTCTAAGAACGTTTCTCAATTTTTCCCAATTGTTCACCCCAAATCCGAAATTAAATGATGAAATTAATGATAGATTAGTGGGTTATAACCATAAATGAGTTAGGAATCATTACCCAATGAATCCCTCTGAAAATCTCTCGAAATATCGTCTTCTACCGAGCTCCCAATTCAATTTTTTGATATGAACTCAAAACCCTCATTTTGAACTTTAAATTCTACCAAGGTATGCCCCTCTTCGCGAACGCGGTCAAAGCCTCGCATTAACGAAGCACAAGCTGCTTCAGACTGAAAATATACTCATCGCGAACATGATAAACTGGTCGAGAACGCGAAGCTCAACTAGCCTGACCTTACGCGAATGCGGGACGCTCATCGCGAACGCGTAGGCTATCATGCCTGGAACCCATCTGACCATTGACTCTACGCGAATGCGAGGTCCTTATCGCGAACGCATAGCCTTAGTGTTCCATACCTTTGTGAATGCGGGAACGACGTCGCAAATTCGAAGAACAACCTCAGCTTCCTTTCCCATATGCTTTACGCGATCGCTTGACCTCTTTCGCGAAAGCGATAAAGGATTGCCTGCAACAAAAACACCAGAAATCTGCTATCTTTCAAGTCCAAAAACTAGTCCGTTAACCATCCGAAACTCACCCGAGGCCCCCGGTACCTCAACCAAATATACTAACCAATCCTAAAACACGATATGAACTTAGTCGAGCCCTCAAATCACATCAAACAAAGCTAAAATCACGAATCACCCTCCAATTCAAACTTAGAGAACTTGAAACTTCAAAATTCTACAACTGATGCTGAAACCTATCAAACCACTTCCGATTGACCCCAAATTTTGCACACAAGTCATAATCAACACTACGGACCTAATCCAACTTCCGGAATCAGAATCCGACCCCGATATCAAAAATTCCACTACCGGTCCAAAACTCCAAAAATTCGACTTTCGCTATTTCAAGCCTAAATGAGCTACAGACCTCCAAAACACAATCCGGACATGTTCCTAAGCCCAAAATCACCCAACAAAGCTAATGGAATCGACAAAACTCCATTCCGGAGTGGTCTTCATACAGTTTCGATTACGGTACGAATCCTAAAACCTAAGCTTTCCGTTTAGGGACTAAGTGTCCCAAAACACTCCAAAAACCAAAACGAAACCTCCCGGCAAGTCACAATTGCAGAAATAGATACGAGGAAATCCGTAAATAGGGGATCGGGGCTATAACTCTCAAGACGACCGGTCGGGTCGTCACAACTCCCATCCCCATGAATTACCTTACCTCTTAGGAAGAAGACCTAGGTGCCTCTCTTGATAATCTTCAAGGTTTTAAGTGAGAATTGAAAAGAAATTTGATGAAGATCACTTTCTCCCTCTAGGACCCTCTCTCTCACTCTAAAAATATTAGAAAATAAGTTCAAAATGGTCCAAGGTAGGTGTTTTAATGGAAAGGGTCGGGTTTACAAACCCCAAAAATTAAGCTCCGGAATAGGTTTTGCAGTCGCATATGCGACCGCATAATGATTATGCGGTCCGTGAAATGAACGCAAAATTTGTGTGCCAAAACTGGAAAGGAGCTGACCAGGTCTGCGGTCACTATGCGGCCCGCAGACCTGTTCTGCTATTGCATAATGCACCGCAGAACGGTTTTGCAATCGTATAGTGCACCGCAGAACCTCCCTCCGAAAAATCCCAAAGCGGGATATGCGACAAGAGTACGGCCCGCAAAATGGTTATGCGGTCGCATAATGGGCCACAAAAATGACATTAAAAATGGCCCAAAAGACTGCTCCACTCTGCGGCCATTCTGCAGTCCACAGAGAGGTTCTGCAGTCGTAGAACGGGTCACAGAAATGCCTACTTCTGCCCAATATTTTATACTATTAATAACCTCTACGCCTACTTTGGCTTCACGGAATCCGGGTTTTTAAGAAAAACAAATTATGGGGCCTTACATCCTCCCCCACTTAAGATCATTCATCCTCGAATGAGGATCAGGGTCCCTTATTAGCACCTTATGCAACTCAGTTTTTCATACCCCACACCAGTAGCCCCAAATTTAACTAACTCCCCAAATTTCCAAAAGTTTCGCCAGAGTTTCCTTTGTAACTGGGCCTATCCACCTGTCAGAGAGCCCTATAAACACATCTTACAAACATATGCATAACCCAACGACATAACAAAACTCATAACAATACCAACCGTGGCCTCATAAGCAACATTTAATCAAAAGGAACACATTTACATTAACTGAACAAGTGATACAAAATTCATAGGCGATAAGTTCATAAAAAGAAAGGATTACATAGCTATTCAAACAAGTAAGGATACTTCTTCTTCATTTCTTCCTCGGCCTCCCACGTGGCCTCTTCAACCTGCTGGTTTTGCCATAACACATTCACGGAGGCAATTTCTTTATTCCTCAACTTTCAGCCTTGTCTATCAAGAATGGCAACTGGAATTTCTTCATATGACAATTCCTCATTAACCTCAATGGTCTCAATCGGCACAATAGCGGACGGATCTCCAACTACCTTCTTCAACATGGACACATGGAATACCGGGTGTACTAATGACATCCCGGATGGTGGCTCAAGCTTGTACGCTACCTCACCGACCCTCTGAATGATTTTGTACAGTCCGACATACCTCGGACTCAATTTCCCTTTCTTACCAAATCGCATTACGCCTTTCATGGGGGAAATTTTCAAGAATACCCAATCATCTTCTTTGAACTCCAAACCCCTACGACAAAACATCCGAATAGGACTTCTGACAACTCTGAGCAGTCTTTAACTACTCATTAATGGTATTAACCTTTTCCGTAGCCTGATGCACGAGGTCTGGCCCTATCAACTCTGCTTCCCCAATTTCGAACCATCCAATGGGAGATCCACATCTCCTACCATATAATGCCTTAAAGGGTGCCATCTGAATACTAGCATGAAAGTTGTTGTTATAAGCAAACTCTATGAGTTGCAAATGATCATCCCAGCTACCCTTGAAATCAAGAACACAAGCATGCAACATGTCCTCAAGCATCTGAATAGTCCGCTCTACTTGCTCGTTAGTCTATGGATGGAAGGTTGTACTAAGATTCACCTGAGTACCCAAACCTTGCTGAAATTTCTTCCAAAAATTGGCCGTGAACTGAGCCCCTCGATCTGAAATGATGGAAACTAGAGTGCCATGCAGCCTGACTATTTCCTTGATATACAACTCAGCATACTATTCTGCTGTATCAGTAGATTTAACTAGCAAGAAGTGAGCTGATTTCGTGAGCCGATCCACAATAACCCAAATTGAGTCAAACTTGCGCGGAGTGCATGGTAACCCTACCACAAAATCCATATTAATCATTTCCCACTTCCACATTGGAATTTCTATGTTTTGTGCCAACCCACCAAGCCGTTGATGTTCGGCCTTAGCTTGCTGACAATTCGGACACCTTGCCACAAAGTCCGCCACATTCCTTTTCATGTCATTCCACCAATAGACTTTATTGAGATCGTGATACATCTTTGTAGAACCTGGATGCATGAAATACCTAGAAGCGTGAGCCTCGGTCATGATTCTTTCCCGGAGACAATCTACATTTGGAACACATAGTCGCCCTTGGTACCTCAGTGTACCATCATCCATGCCATGCGCAAAAGCCATAGTCTTATGTTTATGAATCCCCTCCTTCAGTTGTACCAACAATGGATCGTTGTATTGCTTCTCTTTGACTTCCATAACAAGCGATAATTCAGCCCTATTTTGCATAATTACCCTTCCTTCACTAGAGTCCGCAAGATGAACTCCCAAATTGGCTAGCTGATGAAATTCCTTGGCCAATGGCCTTTGACATGCCTCCAAGTGAGCCAAACTACCCATAGATTTCCAGCTAAGAGCATCTGCCACAACATTGGCTTTCCCCGGGTGATACAGAATATCGATGTCGTAATCCTTGAGTAACTCAAGCCATCTTCTCTGCCTCAAATTCAGCTCCTTTTACTTGAAAATATATTGGAAACTCTTGTGGTCCGTGAATACATTCACATGGATCCCATACAAATAATGATGCCAAATCTTCAATGCAAAAACCACCGCCGCAAGTTCTAAGTCATGAGTTGGATAGTTATTTTCATGATTCTTGAGTTTCCTAGAAGCATAAGCTATAACCTTGCTGTGTTGCATTAATACACACCCAATCCCGATCCTTGAAGCATCGCAATATACCACAAACCATTATGTACCCTCTGGCAGGATCAACACCGACGACGTAGTCAATCTAGATTTTAACTACTGGAAACTCCTTTCACAAGCATCGGACCATTGGAACTTAACCGCTTTCTGAGTCAATTTAGTCAACGGAGAGGCAAGAGTAGAGAACCCCTCTACAAACTTCCTGTAATACCCTGTTAAGCCCAAGAAGCTGCGAATCTCGGTTGGCGTTGTAGGTCTAGGCCAATTATTTACTGCTGAAATCTTTTGAGGATCAACCTTAATTCCTTCTCTAGAGACAACATGACCCAAGAATTTGACAGATTTGAGCCACAATTCACACTTTGAAATTTCCGCATACAATTGGTGCTGATTAAGAGTCTGTAACACTGCCCTGAGATGATCAGCATAGTCCTCTCGACCTAGTGAATACACAAGAATATCGTCAATGAATACTATCACAAAGGAGTCGAGGAAAGGCTTGAAAATCCGATTAATAAGATCCATGAAAGCTGCCGGGGAATTTCTTAGCCCAAAAGACATTACCAGAAATTCAAAGTGCCCATACCGGGTTCTGAAAGGTGTTTTCGGAATATCCTGCTCTCTGATCTTCAATTGGTGATACCCGGATCATAAATCAATTTTGGAGAAGTATCCAGCACCCCGTAACTGATCAAACAAATCATCTTTTCTTGGTAACGGGTACTTATTTTTTATTGTGACTTTGTTGAGCTGCTGGAAGTCAATACACATCCTCAGTGACCCATCTTTCTTCCTCACAAAGAGTATTGGTGCACCCCATGGTGACACACTCGGTCGGATGAAACCCTTTTCTAACAAATCCTTTAATTGCTCCTTTAGTTCCTTCAATTCTGCCGGTGCCATCCTGTAAGGTGGAATAGATATAGGCTGCATGCCTGGCATCATATCAATCCCAAAATCAATCTCCCTATCTGGCGGAATCCCAGGGAGCTCATCAGGAAAGACCTCTGGAAATTCATTCACAACTGGCACAGACTCGAGTGTAGGCGCCTCAGCATTGGTTTCTTTAACCCGGACCAAATGATAGATACACCCCTTGTTAATCATCTTCGTGACTTTAAGGTAAGAAATAAACCTACCCTTCGGCACCACATTATTCCCCTTCCATTCAACAACTGGTTCACTTGGAAATTCAAACCTCACAGTTCTAGTTCGGCAGTCGAACTTAGAAAAACATAAATAAAGCCAATCCATCCCCATAATTACATCAAAATCGACCATCCCCAATTTAATGAGATCGGCCATGGTATCCCGACCATGTATCGTGACAACACAACCCCTATACAACCTTACGGCCACAATAGACTTGCCAACCGGAGTAGATACAGAGAACGGCTCATGAAGCTGTTCCGGTTCTATCCCAAATTCCATAGCAACATAAGGGGTAACATAGAACAAGGTGGAACCGGGATCAATAAGAGCATATAAATCATGAGATTGGACAGTCAATACACATGTGACACCATCTGGAGAAGCCTCTGCACTCTGGAGACCACTCAAGCATAGAAACGGCTGGGTCCTCCTGAACTCTGCACACCACCCCTAGCTGCACCACGCCCTGCTGGTGCCGGAGTGCCTCGAGCTGGAGGGGTGCTGAAGATGTAGCAACTGCAGAACTGGATGGTTATGTTGTGCCCCTGCCCGCACCTTGGCGGGATAAACGACACTCCTTCTGAATATGACCCCTCATTCTGCACCCGTAACATACCGGTAGGTCCTGATAGCAGATCCTCATATGCATCCTCCCACACTTGGGGCATGGGGGCCTTCGCTTCTGCTGGAATCTCCATCCTGATCGGCCCTTATGGTGGGGGGCCATGTTGCCTTGATTGGGCCTGAAGCGACTCCCTTGCTGCTGACTGTGCCCCACTGGCGGTGCACTGGCTGAAAACTGAGCATAAGACTGGGATGTCCCTTACGACCCTCCCCTAAAATCTGATCTTGCACCACCAAATGAATCCCCTAGGTTGCCCGCGGATCGGGCCCTACTGCTACCCTCTCGATCCATCTTGTTCTTTAACTTTCAGGCATCTGTAGCTTGAGAAAATGCCACCATCTTACCATAGTTCATATCAGAATTTAAGGCAGTTATGGCAACCTCATTAATAACCAAAGGGCTAATGCCCTACACAAATTGACGCACTCTGGCCTCCATGGTGGGCATTATGTGAATAGCATATTTCGACAGGTGCGCGACTCTATGTGATACTCCCACACACTCTTACTCCCTTGTTTAAGATTCTCAAACTCTGCGGCATGGGCTGCCTTAGTCTCGGTAAGCAAGAAATGGTCTATAAAGGCATCAGCAAACTCACTCCACCTCACTGGAGGGCTCCCCTCCTCCCGAGAGTCCTCCCATAGCTCAAACCAAGAATATGCCATCCCTTTCAGGCGGTAGGAGGCCAACTCCACTCCCTCTATTTCAGTAGTGCGCATAACCCAGAGAGTCTTATGTATCTCATCAATGAAGTCCTATGGGTCCTCTTCGGGATTAGCACCCGTGAACACCGGAGGATCTAACTGCAGAAACTTGTTCACCCTAGAAATAGTGGAATCCCCTGGTTGGCTAGACGATGTGGGTGCTACATTCGACCTTTCGGCCTGAGAAACCACTATCTGAGTCAGTATTTGAATAGCTCCCCTAAGATCCCCATCAGAAATACCAGAACCGGAAGTTGGGGCTGGAGGTAGAACCAGAATATCAGGTGGAGGAACCGTCGCACCCTCAGTAGGTGTAGGGACTAGTGTGGCCTGGCCAGGTGTAGTGGAATCAGGCAGTAAAGCAGTTGGGGAATTACCCTCACCCCTCGGGTATTCACCCGCATCATCAAATAGAGGGTCAACTACCACTCCTGAAGAAGTATTGTCCCCTTGTCCAGTTCTTGCTCTCTTCTTAGGTGCCATATACTGAAAGTTAAAGGAATGCACGAGTTAGAGGAGGAACAGTTGCACAATTAGTCTCATCGCACCATCCAGAATATCAAAGAAGGGTATTGTTCATAAATGTCCAAGTAGCCTCCAACTTATAGATGTGGTCAATAATACACCGATAAAGAAGATTCTACTAGACACGGCTCCGAGACATCCTAGGACACTTTAAAACCTTAGGCTCTGATACCAAGTTTGTCGCGCCCCATCCTTTGGAGGCGCGATTGGTGCTCAACCGAGTGGACCCGGTTGAGCAAGCCTGTTAGACACTATCTACCCGACTCACCTATGATCCAGAGAAGGCATGCTCTCATTAGTTAGGCAGTAGAAAGTTCATCCATATATATACATTACTAAGTCATTTCATTTTGTTACATCATTGTTAAGTTTCAAAATACATACATCCTTATGACTGAGTGGAACAAGAGCCTAGAACACAACATGATATGTTGACCTTTCTAACACACATATACAACCCACATAGTGTCTACGGAGCCTCTAAAGATACAAAAGAAAATAAAGATGGTGCCGGCAATAAGGCCCCGGCTATACCTCAAAAAGTGACCACAATATAAACAAAAGGTACAATACATGACCCCTGAATTAAATGGAGCTCACTGAGTCCGCTAAGAAGAGGATGCAACACTATCTGTGATCAACACTGTCTGCGATGTAACCACTTGCATCCATTTAAAGATGCAGTGCCCCCGGCAAAAGGGACGTTAGTACCGTCGAATAGCACTAGTATGTATAGCTAAACACCATCTCAATAGAATTAATAATAATACAAGAGGAACAGTCAAAAATTCAATAAGAGCTTCAAATAATATTAAAATATCAAGTTAAGGATCACATAGCATTTTAAGTCCATTCCCGCATTATTAGGTTGGATGGTTTTTAGTGCCAATATGCCACAATCCACAATACCACCGTATTCTTACACGGAGTCCGATCTCGGCTTGATCGGCTAGGCCATCTCATTTGATACCTCAACCATATTCACAATTTCATCCACAATACCACTGTGTTCTTACACGGAGTCCGATCTCGGGTTGATCGGCTAGGCCATCTCATTTGAGACATCAACCATATTCACAATTTCATCCACAATACCACCGTGTTCTTACACAGAGTCCGATCTCGGTCCAATCGGCTAAGACATATCATTTGAGACATCACCCCTTTTCAATCAGTCATCTCACTTCATATTTCTTTCCCATCTTTTCAATACAATGGCACGGGTGGCCCCAATTATAAAGTTATTCTTGGCGCTTGGCCATATTTCATGATTCAAGTTCTTTTCCACATTCCAACATTATATTATCATCAACAACAACACGATTTTTCATTCAAGACTTTTGATTTCACATCTGAGCAATTTAGAATCTAAGGCACATAGAGGCTTTTCACATAATTTGGCATAACAGTCTTTAATCGAATTTGACTTGAAGTCTAGGCATTTTTAGCATATATTCTTTAGTTTGAACATTTTCTCAGATGAGGAGATAACATGATGAAAGCATAGGAATACATATTACACATATTTTTTCAATACAAGCACATTTGGGATAGCAATTTCTAGGACGTTCAATTTGAGACTTGCATCGATTTCGTGAATACCATGGGGTTCTATTCTAAGAAAAGGGGGTTTATCCAACATACCTCAATTGAGCCTCTTAAAACTCTAAGACGTTCCATAATATTAGCAACTTCAATTCATTTTAGCAATATAGCAAAATTGAACCAAAAATTAGGAAAACGGTGATGATTCTAGCTCACTTGAGCATTCTATCAAACACTATGTGTGTATTAAGGTTTCATGGCCCTTTTTATGAAAGACTCCACCAACCCACACCCCATTCTTTTTTACCTTTAACTCAAAACCTCCCCACATACCTTAAGAACACATCCATTCAAGGTAAGCACTTTGATCCCCATGAAATACCTTACTAATGGCCCATTCTAGTAACATTTTGAAATTAAGAGTTTGGGATGATAGAATCTTACTTCTTAGGAAGAATACCTAGGTGCCTCTCTTGATAATCTTCAAGGTTTTAAGTGAGAATTGAAGAGAAATTTGATGAAGATCACTTTGTCCCTCTAGGACCCTCTCTCTCACTCTACAAATATCAGAAATTAAGTTCAAAATGGTCCAAGGTAGGTGTTTTAACGGAATAGAGTCGGGTTTAAGAACCCCAAAAATTAAGCTCCGGAACAGGTTCTGCGGTCGCATATGCGACCGCATAATTATCATTCAGCCCGCGAAATGACCGCGAAATTTGGGTGCCAAAATTGGAAAGGAACTGACCAGGTTTGCAGTCACTATGCGGCCTGCAGACCTGTTCTGCGGTCGCATAATGCACCGCAGAACGGTTCTGCGGTCGCATAGTGCACCGCAGAACCTCCCTCCAAAGAATCCCAAAGCGAGATATGTGACAAGAGTGCGGCCCACGAAATAGTTATGCGGTTGCATAATGGGCCACAAAAATGACATTAAAATGGCCCAAAAGACTGCTCCACTCTGCGGTAATTCTGCGATCCGCAGAGTGGTTCTGCAATCCGGAGAGTGGTTCTATGGTCGCAGAACGGGCCACAGAAATGCCTACTTCTGCCCAATATTTTCTACTATTATTAACCTCTACGTCTACTTCGGCATCACGGATTCTGAGTTTTTAGGAAAAGCTTTTACGGGGCCTTACATTAATCTATGATTGTTCACTGAACTCTAGAATCATAAGTTCTTTAAATGCTCTAAAATTAGAGCCATGTATTGATCAGTAATTCTAGTAATCTGGATGAACATGTTTTTTGATAACTTACATATGTATTGTTAAACTCTTGAGAATAACAAAAGGGCTTCCAAATTACCTTAATAGTTGGCTTAATCTTCTGATGTTCTGTTGTATCTCTCATGTGTGTTATGTCTTAGTGTTATTGGTATGATTCACTTGATATCTGACCTAATTGGGTATGAATGTATGATGTTAAGTATAGGGTTGTCAGTTGACCTAATCATGGTATTTCACAAAGCCTGAATTGTCTCCTTTTTTGAATGTATTCTTTTATAACTCTGTAACTCCAGAACATCATTGTAAGACCTTCTGTCAGCTCCCATAATTGTTTTATCACATCTGTGAACTTTACTATATGAGATAATGCCTTAAAGTAACTAGATTAACTCTAAGGAATCTATGCATTTCAGTTCTACCCTCTGCTATCTACTTGGTTTAAGTCATGTCTGTAAACCTAATTGGAATTACACCTGTTATAGTTGAATGTCATCTGATAGAATCAAGTATTGCAAAACTTCATTATGGTAGACCAGTCTACTTAGCTCATAACTGAAATACGCTTACCTAGTATAAACTTTCATTTTTTATAACCACTATAATGATCATGTTGGTCTAATTCCATGTTGTTTGGTACTCAGTCATGTTGTAATATTGTAGTTTGGATAGAATATAACATGTACATGCTTAAATGCCATTCATCGGGGGTTTTGTACTCATCGTGTCTTAGAAAGAAGAATGCTACTTGTATGTCTTATGCCTTATTTGTGATTGTGTTCCCGGATCATTGAAATTTAGTGAGTTCATTGCAGCTTACCCATAGACTTAGAAGAAGCCCTTTAAATGCCTATCTATCCTGTTTGAATGTAGGACTATGTATTTAACTCTTAACCAACCTAGATAGAATAAAGACCTCTTTAGAGATCACTAAGCAATGTATTTGTATGTCCCTACCTCTTAAGAACCTTGAAGTGGATTGTTGATCCCACTAACTCAATCAAGGAAGCAACTATATATCATAGAAGTCCTGAATCATCTCAATTAATATATTCAACTTAAAACTTAGTCTAATTTTATAATTTTATTACTTCAATTTCAAAAATTAGCATGCAAGGATATAGGAGTGAACAACATTGTACTACCAACTACTCCTAAGAGCATAGATTATGTATTTCTTTTTTGTATCTCGATAATGCTTTCTCTCGAATAGTTTGATGATAATAGTCCAACAATGCAATCTATTGAGAAAAAAAAAACTATAGAACTAATAATAAAACATATTGTACATGTAAGAAGTAAGGTTAATAAAAAAGAAAAACCTTGATATTGTACATGTAAGAAGTAAGGTTAATAAAAAAATATCTTGATATATAGAGTCTAAACAGTTTAATATACTCAATCATCTCTAAGCATTCTGGTACTTAAGGTGTCAATATAAAAGCCACAGGTTGAAGAAGTAGTACTCTTGTTACAAAGATTTTTCGGCTTAGAAAACACCTCAGGGACCTTGATCGTGCACTCCTTTTGAATGTCGTATGTAGTATGTATTTGAGACTATTATGTTATTAGCTCTTTAGATGCCACATTAAGCAGTTAACTCAATAGATACTACAAATTTAAAAAACAATTATTTAAGCAAAAGAGAAAACAATCATCCCTACTAAAATCAGTTTGTTCAACTTGGAACCTATGAATTTTGAAGCCGAAGAAAGAAAGTACCATGAAGAATGTAAAAGAGTCAATTAATCGGACCCTTCGTTGTACTTCTAGCAAGTAATTTTGATGCAGAATTGACGAATTTGAGCTATGAGTCTCTTTTATTCAGGCACGGTAAATTCCATTCCCAAATTTAATTAATGCTAGTTGGACCTGTTAATTTATACATGAAAAGTTAAAAAGTATGTTGAACCCTCCTTTTGTTTTTTTCAACTAATAAGACTCCATGGAAAAAAACAAATTGCAACTAAAGCATTACGTAAAATAAATATTTAAAGCCATAGCATTGGGAGTTTTTTACACCAAATATGATTTAATTATATTCCAGAATGGAGCAAATTGGGGACCTATAAATATATAATAATATATTGATCATAATTATTAGGAGTTATCATATATACTACTATTAAAAATAGAAAACATAAAAGGAAAGGCAACATATTATTATTAAATCGATATAAAAACTCTACAACAAATGTAATAAAATCATAAATTCCTAAATAGTATGAGTTTCAATATAGTTCAAATAAAGAAAAAAAATAATTAATACTAAAACTTTATTAAATTTAGGGAAAAATAAATGACCATTTTGTTCATTGTGAGCAGTATTTTTAACAAGTAAAAGAACCGAATGTTATTTTGCTAAGGGCTTCGTAGATAGATAGAGATATATATTGTAAACTCCTATAGAGTTACAAATTCTTAAGTATTACCGGTACCACTATTCCTATTTGAAGATTGTTTACCATTAAAACGGATAACAATTGAATTTATACGCGGTTTTAAGTATATGTGGATTGATTCAACATAAATAATCAAGAATGTTAGATAAATGAGTTAAAGATACAATGACTAATCAAACCAGTCATAATGTTATGGCCTAGCTTGAACTTGGATTGGGCAATAGTCTCTGCCCTCGGTTGGGTCCTGGGTTCGAACCCAATCAAGAACTAAGAACAAAAGTAAAGTAAAGACTTTGCAGTAGCTAGAAAGCAGAGAAATAAGTTTGCATTGCCTTGGTATACATGTTACAATGTGTCCCATCAAAGAAGAAAACTTTTCCTTTATATAGTAGGAGAGTTCCACCCCTAGTACAAGTCTAAAAAAGGTAAAAATCTTCCTCTCTCGTTAATTACTGATCCGCTATTGATATCGGGTGAGATTCACGTTGCGATATCCTGTTGAGCATGGATATCACGGCCCCCTGTTAGTCATGTGCAACCGTTTGCCATGTTTTCTGAGGTATTGGAGCTCGTTCCGGGTTCGGGGAGAGTTGCCTTATCAGGTCCGATGGCGAGCATTCCGTTCGGGCCTAGCTGTAAAGAGTTTCCGGCTTCGATTTTGACCTCATATGCTCTTACTCCATTTGATACACCAGGAAATTGGGGTGTGTATTACCCCCGGTTTTACCTGTATACAGATATTCCCGTCATTTCCTAAAGAGTAGGTTTGCCGAAATGATGGGAAACGCTAGATGAACCCTGGTTCCTCCCTTCGCACGGTACCACCGAGATGACAGATAAGACGAAACATCTCATCAGTCGCGTCGTTCTGACATCGGACGTGTCGATCATCGGCTAATTGCCTTCGAATGTGAAACATCGCATATTAATTATATTTCCCCCATAAAAGCTTTGCCCCCTTTACTATTTTACGTTCTGATCCTTGCTCTTACCTTCAAACTCTATAAAGGCATTCAACTTTCTCAAATCTTCATATCTCGCTTCTTGAACCTTCATATCCTCATCTTTAACCTTCAAACCTTCACATTGTTTCTTGGATTTTCAACCCAGAACTTCACATCTTCACTTCTAACCTTCAAATCTTCATACGCCTCCTTCAAATCTTCATACATATTCCCAGATTTACGATAGCCAAAAATTCCAAGTCCGTACCACATCAAACGGCCCCTTCATCTTCCCACCCGGCCGAAGATGCCGAAGTGGCTGTCCCCGAGATGGCCCCAGAGCCCCCCATAAAAAGTTTTATACCCGAGGGTTGTTCGATTAGGGACAACTTCAAGGTCGAGAAGTCCTCTAGCCAAAAAGACCGGTGTGAGGGAACATTGAGATATATATGCTATGTCACCGAAGAAGTTTTACCCGTAGTCCGAGCAGACTGTAAGTGGGAGGGTAAAGACGTGGTTGTCCTAGGGCATGACGACGATTTAACCACTCATGTGAAGAGGTACCTGAGTGTTTGCACTTACCCCTTAACGCTTGCCCCTGTGGATCTCGTAGTTCTTGCTTTCTGCAAGAGATACAAGGTTTGTCTCGAGCAGATCTACCCATCCTTCTAGAGGATCATGATCCTTTTACGCTACTTTGTTAACAACACCGAGTCTCGTTGGTTCACCCTCGACCACCTACTCCATTTATATAGCCCCTAAATCTTCCGAGAGGGACTGATCAAGCTCACCCGCCGAGTGAACAAGGCTCATTTCTCGAGCATTGACGAGGACCGAGACCAAGGTTGGTAGGGGCGGTTCATCCGGGTGAAGACCGAAGACCTGATTCCCCCCGTGTTTCTACCATTCCCTAAGGAGTGGAATGCATCCCGTAAGTATTGTCTCTTTTAGGTATTCCTCCCTTCTACCTCTTTTTTTCATCGCTTGTGTTTGTGGTCGTGCAGCCATTGCACGGGTTCCATATGCCATCCCCCGATTCAAGGAGTGGATCGAGGGGATTCGTAAGCAGATGCCTTACTCCGAGCGCTCTTGGTGCAAGCTCTCAAAAGGCAGATGGGAAGCGCGTTCTCATAGTGAGGTTCCTTCTCGAAATTTTTATCATCACACCTTTAACTTACATAGTGTTGTTTTCTTGCAGGTCTGCCTATATAACAACCCGACCGGTCATTTTGAGAATTAACATCCCGTTCGGAAGCTTAAGGTCTCGAGCAGCTTCGCATGGTGATTTTGTACATAGGTGTGCCTCCGGATTTGGATTTGGAGGTCTGTAGGGTAATTTGAAGCAATTCGGCAAAAATTGGAAAGTAGAAGCTTTGAAAGGTTAAGACGTTTGAACGAGAGTTAACTTTGGTGATATCGGGGTCAAAATGTGATTCTGAGAGTTGGATTAGCTCCGTTATGTCATTTGGAACTTGCATGTAAAATTTGACGTCATTCCGGGTTGATTTGATGGGCTCGGCGTGAGTTTTTTAAGTTGGAAGAATTGAAAGTTCATAAGTTCGATTTGTGGTGCGATTCATAGTTTTGACGTTATTTGATGTGATTTGAAATCTCGAGCGTGTCCGTGTTGCATCATAGGACTGGTTGGTATATTCGGACGGGGTCCCGAGGGGCTCGGGTGAGTTTCGGACGAGCTTCAGACCATTTCCTCATGTTTTGAAGAGCTGGTTTTGTCATCTGGTGTGCTTACATCGCATTCGCGTCAATTCCTCCGCATTCGCGTAGTATGATTTTGGAGGAAGGCACTATTGTTCGCATGTTACTGCCCGTGATCACGTAAGTGTGCATCCCCCCTTTCCACGCGTTCGCGCAGCATAGCTCAGCAGCTGGTTCCCTTTCGCGATCGCGTAGCACGTTTCTTGGGGCATCAATTTTTTCCTTCTTCGCGATCGCATGTACCTGTCCGCGAGCACGTAGTACAATTTCTAGCAGTGGACCTTTTCTTCTTCGCGATCACAGTGCTTCTTCCGCGATCGCGATGTGCAAATACCTGGGTAGTAGAATATATCTTCCAAATCGAGGGTTTGGCCATTTTTACAAAATCTTGAGTTGTAGAGCTAGGTTTTGAGCGATGCTTCGAGGGTTTTTCAAACACATCATTGGGTTCTTCACCGAAATTTATTATATTCCATGATTCTACCTTTATTTTTATATTATAATTAGTGTTTTGAGTTGAGGAAAATAAGATTTTTTGAAGAAATCTTTCAAAATGTAAAATGATGATTTGAGGGACGAATTGGTACCAAAATTTGATAATTTTGGTATGGTTAAAATCGTGTCGGAATGGGTGTTCATATTTTGTTAATTTTATCGGGTTCTGAGGCACGGGACCGAAGGTTGAATTTTTAGTTTTATTTAAAGATCTAAGCTTTATTGTCCGAAATTGTTTTCTATGAGTTTTATTTATGGATTGAAGTTATTCTGGCTAGATTTGAGCCATCCGGAGGTTGTTTCAGTTGAGAGGGCCATTTTAGAGTATCGACCTAGCTTTTTTGAGGTAAGTATCTAACCTAACTTTGTGTGGGGTAACTATCCCTTAGGATTCAAGTCTTTGGTGCTAATTGTGTCATGTGAAGTCCGTGTACACGAGTTGACGAGTACGTCTCGGGCTTATTTGTTGAAAGTTGACCCTTTTAGGGCTCTTAGGTTCTTATGTTCATTAGATACGGGGTTATTTTTGTTATGTTAAGTTCCCCTATTTACTAGTTTCACCTCTACGTGTCTTAATTGGAATTAACTGCTTCATGTTCCACCCTTATTGCCTATTTGACTTCTGTGTGTCTTAACTAAAGTTGTTGCCTCTTCGATTGTCATGCTATCCTTTCTTAATTGCTTATCCTCAATTGAAATTATCATTATCTCCTCTGTAATTATCTATCTTTAATTGAGGTTATGATTATCTTTTTCGTTGCTTATCCTTAATTGAATTTGTTGTATCTCTTCGTAATTGCTCAACTCTAAATGAAGTTAAGTTATCCTTTATCGTAGTTGCCTCATCCTTATTTGGAATTATTGACTCATGTTATCTCCCCGGTTGTCGAATTGTACTTTTGTTTAATCATTTGTTACATATTATTTCTCCCTTGTTGAACTATTCTTATTGAGACTAGTATTCCCTATTGTGTTTATTCTTTGTGAGCTCGTTCTACCGCTTCTTTGTGGTCCAAAGCTCTTGAGTTGATTTACTTGCCGTATTCTTATGTTATTGTTATTGTTGTTGCTGTTGTACTCAGTTTGTTGAGCTGAGGGCTATGCGCAGTTTTGGTATTGTCACTGTTTAGAGGAAATGTTGTGGAATATGGGCACATGTTGTTAAATTCATTCTATTATGATGTTGTGTTTTTGGCACGTGATATTGTTGGGAGGATTTGTTTGGGTGTTTGCACGAGGTTTCTATCGTGCTATTGTTACTATTGATGATGCACATGCGGCATGAAAAGGTGGGCCATATCGGTATGTTTGTGCATGTGGCGAGACAAGGTCGGAACATTTATATACGCGTGCGGCGAGACAAGGCGGGCATTAACTTATTTATTGCGCACGTTGCGAGACAAGGTGGGCTATGTCGGGGATGTATTTGTGATGACTTGGGATGGCCTAGGGGCATTATTGTTGTTAATATTTGTGTAGTGGCGTGCCTAACTTGTGTGAGTTTTACCTTGTGCAAATTGTGGGAATTGTTTCTTATGTGTCGTGCATTTCCTCTACTCTTACTCTTTGGCCTGAACTGTGATAGAACACTTGCACAAGTATACACATAATTAATCACCCCTATCGGTATAAGAAGGTGGATCCTGATGTTATTGACCATTCATACATACCCTCGTCTACTTGCCTTCTATGTGAGAATTGTTCTATTGGCACGTGCGTGATCCGTGCAGTTATGAGTTGTAATAAGGGCACAAGTTGCCAAGTGATTAGGGTTCACGAATCTTTGGCTTTCGTCTCAGTAGGTGTATTATTATACATCCGAGTAGGATATGTAATACGTCCATAAGATTGGGACTCGTGAATTGTGAATGTTGTTTAGGTTTGGTACACCGTGGGGATTATTGGATAAACCTGGTTTGAAAGCGGTTATTATTATCGAGTTGCTAATTGACTTTCCTTTATTTGTTTTTCACCGGATTTACATTGTGTTCAGCTTACTCTACTGTGTTATTACTTGTGGTGTCCTGCTGCTAATTTTTCCTTCTATTTCCAATTGCAAGCACCGTATTATTGTTGTCATTATGCGTAGTCCTGTAGAGATATCGTACTCTGCTAGTTCTACACATGTACTTGTCCAAGTTATTTAGTCCAGTAGGTGTCTTGACTGTCCCTCGTCACTACTCCACCGGAGCTAGTCTTTATACTTACTGGGTACCTCTGTGGTGTACTCATACTACGCATCTGCACATTTTGTGCAGATCTAGGAATTTTAGAGTTGGTCGATCGCTAGCTAACTGTACGGATATTGCTTTGGAGACTCAAGGTATACCTGTTGCTGCATTCACAAGCCTCAGAGTCACCCTCTGTTATTGTACTTGCACTATTTTATCTCTAATTTGAGACAGTTGTATTTAGAGGTTTTGTAGCAAACTCAGTAGAGCTTATGACTTGTACTACCGGGCTTGGGAATCAAAATTGTGTATAAGATTTTTATCCCATATTCTTCGTTGATGGTTGATTTCTTTTATTAATCTAGTAAGTGTCAGGCTTACCTAGTCTTAGAGACTAGGTGCCGTCACGACATCCTACGGAGGGAAACTGGGGTCGTGACAAGTTTGTATTAGAGCTCTAGGTTCATAGGTGCTACGAGTCATAAGCGAGTTTAGTAGAGTCTTGTGGATCAGTACGGAGACGTCTTTACTTATCTTCGAGAGACTACGGAACTATTAGGATAGTTTCACTTCTTCGCTTCCTATCGTGCGATTTTATTGATCTCAGAGTTTGAAATTTTATCATTCTATTCTCTCACATATGGTGAGGACACGAGCTACAGTTACTGATGATGCTGCCCCTAGAGCAGGTGTCGTAAGGGGTAGAGGCAGAGGCAGAGGCTGAAGAAGAGCACGTGTCGCAGCTAGGGCACCTACCAGAGCAGCAGTTGTGGAGTCGCCAGTAGCTCTAGTTGGGGAACAGGTACCGGAGGCGCCTGCTGTAACCCCCAGACTCCAGGAGACTTTAGTACAGTTCTTGAGCATGTTTGTTACATTGGCTCAGGTAGAGTTGATTCCGGTTGCACCAGATAATTCACAGATCGGGGGAGGGACTTAGACTCCCACCGCCCGTACTCTAGAGCAGCGAGTCCACATTGGTTAGGTTCTAGGTGTCATGGCGACTCATCCTGTTGTCCCAGTTCAGCCCATGGTTAGGGCCGCAGCATCTGAGGAAGAACAGCTTAGACTTGCAAGGTTTAAGAAGTATGACCCTCCTACTTTCGGTGGTTTGGCTTCAGAGGTGCACAGGTTTTTCTAGAGGAGTGCCACCATATTCTCCGCACTATGGGTATTTTGGAGAGGAGTGAGGTTGCTTTTACTACGTTCCAACTTAAGGGAGCGGCATATCAGTGGTGGCGAGCATACGAGTTGGGTAGCCCAGCCGATGCAGCTTCACTTTCATGGGTTTAGTTTTCAGATATGTTCCTGAGAGAGTTTGTTCCACAGACCCTTCGGGATGCATAGCGCATGGAGTTTGAGAAGCTATGCCAGCGCACTATGTCTATGTAAGGGTATGCCATTAGATTCAATGATTTGTCCAGACATGCACCTTCTTTGGTCGCTACAGTTAGAGAGCGAGTCTGCAGGTTCATTGAGGGGCTCAGACTTGATATCCGGTTCAGCATGGCTCGGGAGTTGGAGTCAGATATTCCATTTCAGCGGGTGGTGGAGATCGCTCGATGATTAGAGGACATGTGGGACCAGGAGAGAAAGGACAGGTGGGGCCAGGAGAGAGTGGACAGGCAGGGTCTGGAGAGACATGACAGGGAGGCTAGGAGGCCTCACAGACCGGAGAGATCTACTGGTCCTTATTTTTTAGGAAGGGTGCGGCATGTTTGTGGGTCAGCCAGTTCAGTTTGCACTTTAGGCTTCGCATGGTGTTTCAGATACCCATGGGTCTCAGAGTACCCGTACCGCACAGTTTCCACAGCCACGTCAGCGGAGAGGTTGCTTTGAGTGTGGAGATACCATCCACATGGTGAGAGATTGTCCCAGACTCCTAACAGATATGTCACAGTGGGGTATTCAGGTTATGAGCTCGATTTCGGCTGCTGATGCCCCTGCACCGCTAGCTTAGGGTACAGGTCAGACGAGTAGAGGGCACCCAAGAAGGGGAAGCCCGGCTCGTTGATGTGTTTCCTATAGTAGGTCTGAGGCTGCTGCACCAGATAATGTCGTACAGGTATGGTTTCGATTTGTTATAGAGGAGCATCATTCGTATTTTGTTTCGGTTCTGCGTATCGGGGTGAGTCCCCCTATTTTTTGCTTCACATATGGGTGAGTTTCGTGATTTATTACTTTGCTTATGTGTTTACCTGTGTTGGGAGATTCTATAGTGGTAGCACATGTCTATCATTTTTTATTTATTCATCATTGAGAGTTATGAGACTAGGAGTGACTTTATGCTCCTTATTTTGGTAGTTTTGATGTGAATTGTGGGTGATGGGTTACGACTTATGATTTAGATGCTCTACCAGTGTGTGAATTCAGTATGTATGGTGATTTCGTCGGCGGAATTGAATTAGTGGAAGGTTTCAGTTAGTATGATGTGTATGCTACTTGCGATTCAGAGCTGAGGATGGGATCCTCGCGGATTCATGTGATTTGATGTGTTTGAACCGGGTTGCGTGCCGCGGTGGAAGTTATACCAGGATGAGATCCTTGTGATTAGTTCATGGGTTTTGATTCTTCATTGTGGAATTGATTCGTAGTATGGTACTGATAGGAAGTTATGCATGCCAGGCTTGTTTGATGGTTCTCTTATGTGTTTCTCCTTACATATTCAGTCATTTTAGTGTTGTGCTCAGTGAGTCTTAACTTGCAAGGTGTGTGCCTCAGTGGTGTTAGTTGTGACTTGTTTATGAGGTCTTCATGTTTATTGCATCGTTGTCAGCATTGTGAAGGTTTGAAACAGGGTTATAACGGATATGAGGCTAATTGCCAGTGCTGGATTTGATTTCGGGCACCTATTGTGATCAAAGATGTGATTATGTGCAAATGTATAATGTTTTGCATTGTGTGGTGGTACTTTGTGGGTGTAGGCATAAGTTGTTGCAGCAATTTGAGGCTGATACCGGGTGTGGATGTAGGAATCGGGTCTTTTGGAGATGAATGGATGGTGAAAATTTCGGTTCTAAGGCTTATTGGTATTGGTGGGAGGGATAAATGTCAGTTGAGATGGTTTCGTCGGGCTTATACGGATTGGGGTGACATGGGTTCACCCCGCGGGTGTATGTAGAATGAATACATTCGGTGTTTGATGACTTCGGATGAACGTTTGTTTAGGAGGGGGAGGATATAACGACTCGGCCGGTTGTTTTGAGAATTAACGTCCCGTTTGGTGGCTTAAGGTCTCGAGAAGCTTCGTATGCTAATTTTGGACTTAGGCGTCTTCCGGATTTGGATTTGGAAGTCCATAGGGTAATTTGAAGCAATTCGGCAAAAATTGGAAAGTTGAAGCTTTGAAAGGTTAGGAAGTTGAAAGAATTAAAAGTTCATAAGTTCGATTCGTGGTGCGATTCGTAGTTTCGACATTGTTTGATGTGATTTGAGACCTCAATCGGGTCCGTGTTGCATTATAGGACTGGTTGGTATTTTCGGACGGGGTCCCGAGGGGCTCGGGTGAGTTTCGGACGAGCTTCGGACCATTTCCTCATATTTTGAAGAGCTGGTTCTGTCATCTGGTGTGCTTACATCGCGTTCGCGTAGTATAATTTTGGAGGCAGGCACTATTGTTCTTCGTATTCGCATGTTACTGCCCGCGATCGCGCAAGTGTGCATCCCCCTTTCCACGCGTTCGCATTTACCAATCCACATTCGCGTAGCATAGCTCAGCAGTTGGTTCCCTTTCGTGATCGCATTCTACGTTTTGCGATCGCGTAGCACGTTTCTTGGGGCATCAGTGTTTTCCTTCTTCGCGATCGCATGTACCTGTCCGCGATCGCATTGTACAATTTCTGGCAGTGGACCTTTCCTTCTACGCGATCGTAGTGCTTCTTCCGCGATTGCGATGTGAAAATACCTGTGCAGAAGAATATATCTTCCAAATCGAGGGTTTGGCCATTTGTACCAAATCTTGAGTTGTAGGGCTCGGTTTTGAGCGATTATCCAAGAGTTTTTCAAACAAATCATTGGGGTAAGTGTTCTTCACCCGAAATTTATTATATTCCATGATTCTACCTTTATTTTTATCTTATAATTAATGTTTTGAGTCTAGGAAAATGGGAATTTTTGAAGAAATCATTCAAAATGTAAAATGATGATTTGAGGGAAGAATTGGTATAAAAGTTTGATAATTTTTGTATAGTTGAACTCGTGTCGGAATGGGTGTTCGTATTTTTTTTAATTTTATCGGGTTCTGAGGTGCGGGCCCGGGGGTTGACTTTTTAGTTTTAATTAAAGATCTAAGCTTTATTGTCTGGCATTATTTTCTATGAGTTTTATTTATGGATTGAAGTTATTCTTTCTAGATTTGAGCCGTCCGGAGGTTGTTTCACTTGAGAGGGCCATTTTAGAGTATCGGCCTAGCTTCTTTGAGGTAAGTATCTTGCCTAACTTTGTGTGGGAGAACTACCCCTTAGGATTCAAGTCTTTGGTGCTAATTGTGTCATGTGAAGTCCATGTACGCGAGGTGACGAGTACGTGCTCGGGTTAATTTGTGGAAAGTTGACCCTTTTAGGGCTCTTAGGTTCTTATGTTCATTAGATATGGAGTTGTTTTTGTGATGTTAAGTTCCCCCATTTACTAGTTTCACCACTACGTGTCTTAATTGGAATTAACTGTTTCATGTTCCACCCTTATTGCCTATTTGACTTCTGTGTGCCTTAACTGAAGTTGTGGCCTCTTCGATTGTCGTGCTATCCTTTCCTAATTGCTTATCCTTAATTGAAATTATCATTATCTCCTCTGTAATTATCTATCCTTAATTGAGGTTATGATTATCTTTTCTTTTGCTAATCCTTAATTGAATTTGTTGTATCTCTTCGTAATTGCTCAAATCTAAATGAAGTTTAGTTATCCTTTATCGTAGTTGCCTCATCCTTATTTGGAATTATTGACTCATGTTATCTCCCTGGTTGTCAAATTGTACTTTTGTGGAATCATTTGTTACATGTTATTTCTCCCTTGTTGAACTACTCTTATTGAGACTAGTATTCCCTATTGTGTTTATTCTTTGTGAGCTCGTTCTACCGGTTCTTTGTGATCCAAATCTCTTGAGTTGATTTACTTGCCGTATTCTCGTGTTATTGTTATTGTTGTTGCTGTTGTACTCAGTTTGTTGAGCCGAGGGCTATGCGTAGTTGTGGTATTGACACGGTGTACAGGAAATGTTGTGGAATATGGGCACATGTTGTGAAATGCATTCAATTGTGATGTTATGTTTTGGCACGTGATATTGTTTGGGTATTTTTACGAGGTTTCTGCCATGCTATTGTTACTATTGATGATGCACATGCGGCATGAAAAGGTGGGATATATCGGTATGTTTGCGCATGTGGCGAGACAAGGTTGGAACATTTATATACGCGTGCGTCGAGACAAGGCGGGCATTAACTTATTTATTGCGCACGTTGCGGGACAAGGTGGGCTATGTCGGGGATGTATTTGTGATGACTTGGGATGGCCTGGGGGCATTGTTTTTGTTAATATTTGTGTAGTGGCGTGCCTAACTTGTGTGAGTTTTACCTTGTGCAAATTGTGGGAACCGTTTCTTATGTGTCGTGCATTTCCTCTACTCTTACTCTTTGGCCTGAACTGTGATAGAACACTTGCACAAGCATACACGTAATTAATCACCCCTATCGGTTTAAGAAGGTGGATCCTGATGTTATTGACCATTCATACATACCCTCGTCTACTTGCCTTCTATGTGAGAATTGTTCTATTGGCACGTGCGTGATCCGTGTAGTTACGAGTTGTAATGAGGGCACAAGATGCCAAGTGATTAGGGCACAAGATGTCAATTAGTTTTGGTACCCCGTGGGGATTATTGGATAAACCTAGTTTGAAAGCGGTTATTATTATCGCGTTGCTAATTGACTTTCCTTTATTTGTTTTTCACCGGATTTACATTGTGTTCAGCTTACTCTACTGTGTTATTACTTGTGGTGTCCTGCTGCTAATTTTTCCTTCTATTTCCAATTGCAAGCATCGTATTATTGTTGTCATTATGCGTAGAACTGTAGAGATATCGTACTCTGCTAGTTCTACACCTGTACTTGTCCAGGTTATTTAGTCCAGTAGGTGTCTTGACTATCCCTCGTCACTACTCCACCGGGGCTAGTCTTTATACTTACTGGGTACCTCTGTGGTGTACTCATACTACGCATCTGCACATTTTGTGCAGATCCAGAAAATTCATAGTTGGTCGATCGCTAGCTAGCTGTACGGATATTGTTGTGGAGACTCAAGGTAAACCTGCTGCTTCGTTCACAGACCTCGGAGTCACCTTCTGTTAATGTACTTGCACTGTTTTATCTCTAATTCGAAACAGTTGTATTTAGAGGTTTTTGTAGCGAACTCAATAGAGCTTATGACATGTACTACCGGGTTTGGGAATTGAAATTGTGTATAAGATTTTTATCCCATATTCTTCATTGATGGTTGATTTCTTTTATTAATCCAGTAAGTGTCAGGCTTACCTAGTCTTAGAGACTAGGTGCCGTCACGACATCCTACGAAGGAAAACTGAGGTCGTGACAGCCTAAGACCACTGAACTTAGGCCACTCGATGAGGATGAAGATCTGTCTTTTGCTGTTGAGCCCTCCATCTCGGGACAGCCCGTGGCTTCCACGATGGAGGAGAAAAAGAAAAAGAGAAAGTCTTTGGGTTCCCGGGACCCCAAGGGAATGAAGTAGAAAAGGACGGCCACCCGGGCCTGGAATCCCAAAAAGAGTACCAAATCCAGCGCATCGGACCCTGGCTATCTCTACTGGCTCAGGGATGAGCCCGAAGAAGATGACATCTTCGTCTCCCATGGATCGACCCCTACTGGGGAGCAGGCGACAACCGGTAAAGAGGGCCATGAGGCCGATTCTCTTTAGGATCAGGAAACTGAAGGGGAGATAGAGGTTGTGACCTCCCAGGAAGCTGCTCCCATTCCTAATGAGATGACTGGTGTCATAGACATCATAGATATTCCCTCTTAGACCGAATCCATACTCGATGAGGCCCAGGCAGACAAAGAAAAATCAAGTGAGGGAGCGCAAGGTTCAGATGACCCCCTCAAATCCTTTTTCGATGGTATAGATATGTCTACATTGGAGGACTTTTTTAGGATGGGCGACTTGGAGATCCTAAAGAAGGAAGTGCCCTCGGGAACTATCGGGCCGAGTTCGAGCCCAAAACTGGTAAAGTCATTTCATGTACCAAGCATGGACCCCGGCTGCAAGAGAACAGTCATTCTTACGGTCCCAGAGAATGCTCGGGTCCTATCCATCGCAGTGGGCATATCCAGCTACCTCAGATACCTGGTGACCAAGGAGGACCAGGCAAAGATGAACGAGGTGGGTGCGTCAAGTCTTTTTAATTAGGCACAGCAGGTGCTGAACCGGGTAAGACATCAACACTTTTATGCACCTTTATGAATTCTGCTTAAGTTTTTATGTCTCTTACTATTTTCGTTGCTTTACAGGCCTCAGTGCTTCATCACGAGAGCTTCCCCCGGTACCGCTTGGAAATCAGCCAGCTCGAGTTCGGTCTCAAAGAGGAGGTCCGGAAGAAGGACATGTATAGGCTTCTCAGTAAGCAATAGGATGGGGGCCTCAAAGACTTTCAGGCCGAGCTGGACTAGGCTCAGAAGGAAGCTTCAACCCTGGAGAGGGAACATGCCGACTTGGTTGAAAAGGTAAAGGTCTTTGAAGCTAAAAATGAGGAGTTAGTCATGGTGTCTAACTATACAACCTCGCAGGTCCAACAGAAGATCGACCTTATCGACCAACTCCTAGCCAACATGAACAATGTCAAGGCCATGGCCGAAGGGTGGAAAGGCAGAATGGACCTTCTGGCTTCGGAGAAGGAAACCACAAAGGTAGAGCTAGCATCGGTTGAGAACTAGCTCCGAGTGGCAAAAGACAAAGCTAACAAATGGTCTCAGCTGAAAGATGATCTTTGAGCACAGTTGAGCTCGACTGTCGCAGAGCGGGATGCCCGCGGAAGCAAATACAAGGCATTGAAGTCCAAATTGGACATAACTTCCGTTGATGCTGAGGAAATGGTGGCCCAATACAAGGTCGATGTGGAGGCAGCCGAGATCCTCCTAAAGACAAAGGACGAATACATGAAGCGGCTATCCCGAAGGGAGACCCTCAAAGAGATCCACACCCGAGGCTTTGATTTATCGGTTGAGATCGAGGAAGCTAAGAAGCTCGAGGGTAAGGCAAAGGAGCTTTACGAGGCTGAGGGTGCTGAAGGCTCCGAGGGATCTTAGAGCTCTGACAGTTCTGGCGACGAGTCGGGCCCCGGTGAAGACCATGCGTAGATGCCTCAGTGCTTTTTATGCTTTCCCTTATGTATATTTTTATTTTTGTTTATTTTGAGGCCATTTTTATTGGGCCTTTGTAAATATATTTCGGAATATATATGAAATTTTCCCTTTCTGGCAATATCGTGTCTTTACTTTTCCAGCATCTTTTTATAACTTTATTCATGTAATGTTTTTTATACTTGTTGCTCCCAAACGCACACGCAAGTATACGTGGTCGACAAGTGATGAGTGGTGATTTTACCATTTATTTTTATCTCTTTTCTTTAGTTTTTGTATCCGTTAATTATGATATGAGGTTGTTTATGGTGTGTATTTCTAGATTTTTAGGTAAATGATGCCACGAAGAAAGTTGAAACCAAGTGAAGTGGAATTCGGCAAAAAAAAGGAGTAAATTAAGTGCAAATTCCTTCAGTGATTCTGCATCTGCGGAACACTGTGTGCTTTTGCGACATCGCATCTGCGAGGAAATGGTCTGCATTTGCGGAAGAAGACCTGGAAGCCAAACATCGGTTCTGCGACTGATATACCGCATCTGTGGTCGTGCTTCTACGCTTGATGTCCGCATCTGTGTTCGCGCTCCTGCGCGTGGATGTCCGCTTTTGCGTAGTAGCCAGTGTTCACCAAATCTCACTTCTGTGTGCTTTAATCCGCATATGCGGAACCGCACCTGCGAGTGTTATTCCGCATGTGCGGTTTACGGGCTTCAGCTATGGACAATCTTGGTATTTCACATTTTCTTCATTCCAAATCCACAAATACACGACCTAGCTTATTGGAAACACATCTCTGGCAGACTTTGACAGTCTCTAGACATTTTGGGCAGCTTTTGTCCATTTTTGGAGCTAGAGTTCTTGCACACACACTTGGGTCTTGAAGATTTGGATCTTTTGGTTGAGAATTTCTTACCCATTTATTTTCAATTCTTCATTTTCTTGCTTTGTAATGAATATCTAAGTGTGTAGTATTTTTTCCAGCATTTAAATCTTGTTTATGGGAATATTCATATTTAAAGTGTGGAATAAATACCTTGGTGTTCTTTTGTATTGAACGATTTTTACCTATTATGAAGTGAGTTATTATTTCTTTAATTATTCTTGTTATTAAATGTTTCCAAAGGGATTAGCTAACCTTAGGACTCGCCCATTCACTTCGAATTAATTTTGGGAAAAATAATTCAAGGTTGGGAAAGATTAATTAACAAGAACTTGAGGCGTTAACCCTCATTTTATAGATTCTACCTAGGGATAGGAATGAACTACTTGTAGCCATATTTGGGTGTGCTTAATCTCTTAATTATTTTAAGGATAATTCAATTAGGAAGTCTTGTTATTCTTCGAGTGAAGCTAATATAGAATTATTACCTGAGGTTAATTAATAATAAACTCGCTCATATTTATAAAATCGTAAAATATATTGGATCGTTACTTGAGTGTAAATCCCAAAGCATCCATGCTTGTTGCCATTGATCATTTTACTTGCTTTCTAGATTAGTTTATATTTTTGCAATTAGTTATAAATATTTTCTCAAAATATTTCTAAGTGTTTGGCTTAGCATAATAAGTGATAATTTTCTTACACGCCTAATCGCCTACATATTGTTCTCTGTGGGATTCAACCCCGACTCATAGTTGGGTAAATTATATTGCATTGCATGTGACCATGTCCATTTACTTTTTAGTAGTGGATTTGGACGTCATCAACAAGTAATATAGGATTGTAAGTCCAGATATCGTACCCACAGGGACTTGTGATTAACTATCAACTAACTTAAACTAAGACAATTAATCTATTCAAGCGATTTTCTAAAGTATGAATATTTAACTAAAACTAATCTAGAATAGTAAACTATGAAATTAAAGGAAACAAGTCTCTAATCTTAGAGATGAATTCAATGGGAGAAAATATTCCGGAGCTATGGGTTAGCTAACAATCCCATTGAGTTTTTCACTTAAATCGTCTAATTAATTTATCTCGTTTATTGATTGACAGGGTTAATATTGCTCATAGCCTTCTCCTGAAATACTACTCGCCTATTCAAGCTAACCTAACGCCTATATTCCTATGGAATTAGGATTAACAAGAACGCATTAATAATTTTCGTATAATAACCAAGCAAGGCGATTAGGTATATCCTTATCCTAACCGCAAATCCGTTCCTGATGCTCAAGTTCAAGATCTTTCTCTACTCAATCTTATATGCAATCTAGAATTCCCTCTCCCGAGTTCAATCCTAGATTCGTAGATAATATTTAATTGGTGATCAAGAAATCAAATAATTAAGCACAAGATTGAATAAATAAACCAATATGATAAAATAATAAGAATAATTTAAGCTTCAAAATACAACGTTCATGTAGCACCCAAAACTCTAGAACTAATAAACTATGACATTAAAGAAAGAAAGAGAAGAAAAACTGAGAATCCTTGCTCCAAGCGTGGTTTATGTTCTCCTTCTCCAAAGTGACGTGTTCTCCCTCAAAAATATGTTAGATACCCTCCAAATTAGGTTTAGACTTGCTTTTATATGAGTTGGGAGGGTCTTGGGCCGAAATACCTTGTCCCGGGCGAAGTAGGAGATGTTTCCCGTCACCAGCGCCCAGGGTAGCGTGGCCCTGGCACTGGAAAATTGAGCACTCTGTAAACAGCGCCACAGGTGGCGTGGGGTGCTGGAATTCAACATTTTCTATTTTTTCTCCGTTTTGGGTCTAATCTCGCACCTTTCGCCCCTATTACCTCCAGATGATTCCTACATATAGAAATACCATGAATTAACATAAATCAATACATTTTACACCCAAAATTAACGAGACACGAGTAAAATATGAGGTGATATACATATAAATATATATACTTTAAGTCAAATATCAACGCCTTAGCATAGAATCAAATGTAGTTATAGGGCATTCATTTTTCGGAGGTCCGAACGGAGCTCGACTTCAATACATATTTGTTTGATCGAGGATTTGAAACCTCAGTATGACCGGAAGCTTTCAAGATGATTAAGTGATTTTAGACGATACTTTTGTCGATGGGTAACCTTTTTGCAGGTTTCGAGTTTTTATAAAGGCTTTACTTTCTGATTACGAGTTTCAGACGCCTCTCAGCCATTCTTAAGGTGGTCGTAGCCTTTTGTATTTGGTCACCGCCTAATAGGTTTGGTGCCTCCGGGATTCAGTAGCCCAGGTTGTCCAAACTTTCTTCAGGTGACAGTCCCCGAGTAGGGGTAGCCCTTGGGCTCGATAGTCCCCGAGTAGGGGTAGCCTGTGGGCTTTCAGGATCCGAAATTGAAAAAACAAGAAAATGCATAATATCAAGGCAGAAATTTCTTTCATTTCTCAGTGTGTAAAGTACATGATCGAAAGCGCATAAAATATGGTATCATGGCTAAAGTGAACTATGTGAGAATGGTTCATACAACCTTTTGGCCCTTACACTGAATCCTAACCACCAAGCCTTAGCTTCTAACATGCAAGGTTTTTCTTTTTTCCTTGCTAAAAATCTTAATCTGAGGGTAATGCCCCCCAGTATTCGAGGTCGAGCTTGAGAGGGCTCGGATACTATTGATGTGAAGTGAACGCTCATTAACTCTAGTTTGAGACCGGCCCTCGAATCTAAGTTAGCACGTTTTACTGTTATCTCGTTAAAAATCTTACCGAAAAACTCATTTTGGGACAAAACCGGTTCAAGGGATAAAGAGTGCAACGCGTGCTTTCAGAACTAATAGCCACGTCCCCTTGGTCATTTGCCTACAAATGTTAGTCTGATTCATAACACGATTAAAGAGTAATTGAGTTCATACCTTAGCAGTTGTACCGCTTTAAATGTGTCACGTTCTAGTTGTTTGGTAGTTGCACATTGTTTCTTGCTTCGAGTTTGTACGAGCCTTTACCGGTAATTCCGATGACTCGATATGGTCCTTCCCAATTCGGTCCCAGTTTCCCCTAGTTCGGGTTCCGGGTGTCTAGTGTCATTTTCCTTAGTACCAAGTCCCCGATCTTAAAGTGTCGGAGGTTGGCTCTTCAGTTGTAGTATCTTTCTATTAGTTGTTTCTGGGCAGCCAACCGGACTACGGCAGCCTCCCGCCTTTCATCCAATAGTTCCAGGCTTGTGATCATGGCCTCGCCATTTGACTCTTCTGTCACATATTGGAACCTGAGGCTCGGTTCTCCCACTTTGACTGGTATTAAGGATTCATCCTCGTAGATCAATGAAAATAGGGTGGCCCTGGTACTAGACTTTGAGGTTGTACGGTATGCCCATAGGACCAGGATTTCCTTCCATTTCCCTTTGGCATCGGTCAACCTCTTTTTTAGATTTTGAAGTATGTTCTTGTTTGTTGATTCTGCCTGTCTGTTCCCACTAGGATGGTATGGTGTTGATTGTATCTTCTTAATCTTGTGATCTTCGAAGAATTTATTTACTTTGCTTCCAATGAATTGTTTCCCATTATAGCAAACGATCTCGGCCGGTATCCCGAATCGATATACTATATGGTCCTAGATGAAGTCAATGACTTTTTTCTCCCAGACCTTTTCGAATGCTTGAGCTTCGACCCATTTGGAAAAATAATCGGTAATGAATAGTACGAATTGAGCCTTACCGAGTGCCCACGGTTGGGGACCGACGATGTCCATACCCCACTTCATAAATAGCCACGGGGACAAGACCGAGTAGAGTAGCTCTCCCGGTTGATAGATCATCAGCGTGTGTCTCTGGCAGTCGTCGCATTTTTGTACGAAGTCCTTTGCATCTTTCTCCATTTCGGTCCAGTAATAGTCAGCCCTAATTAATATTTGAACCAAAGATTCTGCCCCCGAATGGTTCCCGCAAGTGCCTTCATGAACTTCTCTCAAGGAAAATTCAGTATGAGCACAGCCCCTTCGACTAAGCTAAATCTGACAGCCTTTGTATGCAGGGCCCTCCATTCTTTGGGATCCGAGGGCAATTTTCTGATTTTCATGTAGTCTATGTATTTGTTCCTCCAATCCTAAGTTAAACTTGTCGAATTTACTTCGGCGTGGCCTTCTTCTATTATTGACTTCATGAGTTGTACTACCATTCCCGAACTGAATTCATCAACATCGACCGACAAACACAAGTTAGCCAGAGCATCGGCCTCGCTATTCTGATCTCGGGGCACGTGCTGCAGGTTCCATTCCCTGAATTGATGCAGTGTTACCTGTAACTTGTCTAAGTATCTTCGCATTTGTTCCTCTTTCACTTTGAACGTCCCATTAACTTAATTCACCACGAGGAAAGAGTCGCACTTAGCTTTGATCACCTCGACCCCAAGGCTTTTAGCCAATTCGAGACCTGTAATTATGGCATCATAATTGGCCTCATTTTTAGTCAATTTCACAGTTCTAATAGACTACCTAACTACATTCCCTATAGGGGGTTTTAACACGATGCCGAGCCCGGACCCCTTTGCATTCGAGGCACCATCTGTGAAAAGGGTCCAAATTCCCGAGGTAGTCCTCGAGGTTAACAATAATTCCCTTTCGACTTCGGGTATTAAGGCTGCCGTAAATTCAGCCACGAAGTCTGCAAAAATTTGAGATTTTATGGCGGTTCGGGGTCGATACTCCTTATCGTTTATTTTCTTCAATTCGTTTAGCTTCTATGCTTTCCAACCATATTGGTACTTGTTAGAATAAACACTTCACTGGCTAGAAACCTTTCATAACTCATTTTAGAAGAACCGTTGCAACACGCAACTGAATTCCCGCGGCCGTTGAAAATACAAACCTCAAGTCATGGTCTAAACCGCTATAACTCTTCCGGGATCCATCTACACATAACAGGCCATTATAATCAAATACTTCCAAATCAATCAAATTACGGTGGTTGTCAAGCCTACACGTATAGCCACGAATCAGCTGTATAGCTTAACATACTGAAGGACTGATCATTGCCACAATCACGCTGATTCAAACCATTACTAACCGACACAACTCCTTCCAATTTACTCTTGACTTGCCTTAGAAATAATAATAGCTCCATTCAAAAACATAACGAACTCGATCAGCACTCATCCCAAGTGACCCGAATCATAAGACTACATCGTCTCAATACCCATGAACCATCTCATACCATCCTTATGCGCACAGTAGCATTTCCAACTAGTACACCCGTTCTGAAAGTTCTTCTTAATCCGAAGTACTTTCTCCCATTTCTCCAATATTGCCCTGCAGATCCGATGATAATATAGAAATTTCCCCAAGTATTCCTCACTCTCTGCTACAAAATCCCGGTCTTCAGTCACATAACGAACCCCAAAATCCTTAGACGTTGTACCGTAAATTCTTGAACCCGCTAAGACCGTTGTTGAGAGTCACCCACTCTGACATGGTACCAAATATAATCAAACTCCAACGCTCTGTAAGCACATGAACACTCCCAAAGAAGCAACCGGATGAATCACATCCACAAGAAGCATAAACTCTGAGTCTTCCCAAAACCTACACACACACATTCATCAAGTTCTTTGCTCCAATTACCCCTGATGTTTTCATTTCTTAGTCATAAATGATCCACTAATGCACCGATAACCAGAAACCGCACAAGTAGACAACCACACGATCCAATCGTAGATGGTGGGCTCCCCCACATAGCTTTAAGGTACTATCACATAATGTAGAACCCACAAAGATTCCTCCTTCTCAATTACCATGATCTCGCACCATCAACCCGCCAAATTTCTTGTAGTCTCTTGTTAAACTTTTCATGAACATTCCGAATTATCATCCACAATTACATATTCAACCATCTGTCGGGTAGTAAGTAGAACTCTTCGTAGAAACTTCATCAAAATTACACAACCGCTAACCCGCTCACAGGAGATAACCCACTTGTGGGATTCCATTTTGACATCGTCCAACGACATTGCCCAGGTTACAACTACCACAAAATCAGCAAACCCCTCATGAGCATATGCTCATCCACCAGCTGTAAAAGTCTGTTCATTTCCCATTGACATCAACTGAAAGTCCGACAATACATTCCAAACTCGAAGTCACGTCGCATCGCATAACGATAATCAAGCTTTTACACCCCTCTTCATTCCAAGCAAACTCTTTTCTGTTATATTAATCCTTCCTCCGTGCAGTAGCCACCGTCCCAAATTGCATTTATGGACTTGTTCATTGTCCACCATGATTCCCAAATCGCTCTAAACTTTTCTCAAGGCATGTGGCTATCCTACCACAGAATGTATATGCTACTCTGCCACTCCCACTTCGGTTAAACCATCTTTTTTAAGCAACTTCTCAACCTCTGCTTTTCATACTTGACCTGCTAGCAATTCAACCACCGCGAGACACCTCCCACCATATCCTTCGACATCTTTCGCTACCCAAATGCTTCCTCAAATCAAAATACATCTATGTAGCACATGAACTAATAAATTGCTACCAACTCTAAGCCTCCTCGAAGATCATCTTTCTCGATCCATCAACATTAGAAACACCAATTCGATTCTGAAAGTGCTACACACTTCCATCTCTGAGAACCGCTTCTCTGGCACCATTTCACAACACCCTACCCCGAAGGCAAATCAAAGAAGACCATAACACAAGCGAGCCTTAATGCGTTCAAAAAAGGACAATGATGACATCGCTCAAAAATATCAAGTCTCGTTACTCCATCAACCAAAGCCTGAACATCCATAGTCTGATTGCCTTTCCTCCGTCGGAATTAAATGCCGAACCTATAAACCACGCACTGAGAGATCCTCCTTGCGAGTCATTCACTGCCTCAACGCATAGACAAGCACCCTACCATTACACCAACACTGTGTGATAACAACTCATGAACATCATAGCAATATGTTCATAGCCTCAAAACCATAGGAAATACAGATACTGAGCTGAAAGGACAGAACATCCTTTCGCAAGGCGATGATAATAGCTTGCCCGAATACGCAGGAAAAAACATCCTACACCACGTCTGCAGTACCACTACAACTCCCCGATGCCCAATTGATAACAAGCGCTTCACGTCACATAAGATTAAGTAGGAAGGAAATAAATGCATAAGCCTCAAAGGAATCATATCGCACAATGAGGAATCAAGAAGGGAAGTGATCCTACCAGCTCTGTAGCCTCTCAAAGATAAGTACAAATGTTTTCGTACCGATCCGCAAGACTCTACTAGACTAGCTCATAACTCGTGAAACCTAAGTGAACCTAGAGTTATGATACCAAGTTGTCACGACCCAAAATCTACAATAGGCCATGATGGCGCCCAACGTCATCGTTAGGCTAACCAACACTTAATTATTCATATTTATTATTTTCGAAATCATAAATTTTATTAAGGAAGGAAATTTACACTTTTAAATCCAGGGAAACGTACATAATTAGTAGTTTATAAAAGAAATGAAGGGCGATAATAATATATAAATCTGTAAGCATCACTAGCATATCCCAAAACCCGGTGTCATAAGTGCATGAGCATTTACTAGGGAGTACAATAAATAATACAACATATATTTGGAATGTAAATAAGACAGAATAAAGTAATAGTATGGTGAAGACTCTGTGGGCTGCGATGCGTAGCCTGGAGTGCAGCACACCATAAAGTCTCCTCAGCAGCTACGCCTACGCGCCAAGGTGACCACCAAATGAACCTGTCGGATCCTGCACATTTAATGCAGAAGTGCAGCACGAGTACGTAAATCAATGCGTACCCAGTAAGTATCTAGCCAAACCCCGGAGAAGTAGTGACGAGGGGTCGACATCGACACTTACGAGAGGTCCAATAAAGCAAAATGGTAAATCATAAGCAGGTGTAAAACACAACAATAATAATGTGGTAAAACAGTAAATCACATAATCTTCTAAAAATTTCTTTTAAAGATATAAATCTCTCAGTCTCGTATTTTATCTCAACATCTCAGATATGTCAAGTGCCAGTATCAAACGGATAGGGAAATACTATATGAAGTGTCGGGCATCAGTGGAAGGATAGTCTCGTGAATATTCTGACTAATAGCGACATAACGTACGATTATGACGAGGTTGTACGACCCAATCCAGAACAATATGTACACTCCCGAGGGTCAAGCATCATGAACCATAGATACATCTATTATACTGCCGAGGCGTTCGGCCAGCTCCACAAGAAAGGAAGAAAATTATCGAATTACGAGACACGTGCTTACAATTTAGTACATGAGCACAGAGTGAATATAACCTTTACCGTTTCTCAAACAACTTGCCAACAACTCAAAGTGGTAAGGCTCGGCCTAATATAAATATGCATGTCTAAATCAACTTCAATTATAAATTCAATTAATTAATCCAGCAGAATGAGTTCAAATAATTCAAATATTTCATGATAGAGTCTTAAGTCTACCCAGACATAAACATGCTTTAGCTACGTTCGGACTCTCGTCACCTCGTGTGTACGTAGCACCCACAACTAGCAGCACATAAAAATTACATCACCTAAGGGTAGTTTCCCCCTCACAAGGTTAGATAAGAGACTTGCCTCGCTCCAAAGTTCCATATACGGCGCCAACGCCTCTCTAACTCTTCAATTCAAGAAAAACAAGTCAAACAATGTGCAATTCAATAACAATATACTCCAATGCTTTATTCCAAATTCCATGTCTAATTCCATGTCCAAAACGTTTGAAGATAAACATTACCCATAGCATTACGAACTCAAATATATGATTTATTCCAAATTCCATGTCTAATTTCGTTGTAAAAATCCAAAAATACCAATTTCTAGTTCTCTTTAAATCCCACAATTTTCATGAATTTCCATAAATATCCATGTAAAAATCAGTATATAATCCAAGTGCTTAACTTGTAATAGGTGGGAATCACTTACCTCGCGTAGCTCGATGAAAACCCCCTCAAAATAGCTCCTCAACTTCGGCCAACCCAAGAGAAAATGAGAAAAATGAGAGCTAAGTCTTGATTTAAAAGCACCACTGCCCACCGACTTTCGCACGTGCGGACCACTAGGCACTCCTACGGAAAATTCCATCGCAGGTGCGGTTCTCTCCAAGCCAGGCAAATCCGCTTCTACGAACCAAATTTCGCTCATGCGCGATCGCTTCTATGGTCCACCTCATGCTCCTGCGCTCTCGCAGATGCAGAGACTTTTCGCTTCTGCGACCCCAGCTGCCTAGCTCGCTTTCCGCTTCTGCGGAGCATTCTTCACATCTGCGGGCTTGCAGATGTGGAAATATCCTCGCATCTATGGCCATCAAAGCTCAGTCCAAATATCGCTTATGTGAATACAATGGCGCACCTGCGGGGTCGTACCTACATCTCTTTCCATGCAAGTGCGATTGCACCAGATCCCAGCTGCATCAACACTTCTCCCAAGCCCAAACTCGATCTGTTTTCAATCTGATTCGCACCCGGGCCCCCGGGACCCCATCCAATCACACAAACAAGTCCCAATACCTTATACAAACTTATCCAAAGGCTCGAATCACCACAAATAACATCCAAATCATGAATCGACGATAAAAATCTTTCTTTCAACTTTCAAACTTCCAAACTGCGACGAACGCGTCTGAATCATATCAAAACATTCCGGAATGACGCCAAACTTTACGAACAAGTCACAAATCACGACACAAACCAATTCCAAGGCTCAAAATCCTAAATGAACATCGATAACACCAAAGTCCACGTCAAACCAAACTTAGGAAATTCTAAAACCTTCAAAATGCCAACTTCCACAATAAGCGTCGAAATGCTCCAGGTCCACCCGATACTCAACTTGGACATACGTCCAAGTCTGAAATCATCGTACGAACCTATTGGAACCTTAAAATATCGATTTCAAGGTCATTTACTCAAAAGTCAAACCTTAGTTAATTCTTCCAACTTAAAGCTTCCGAAATTAGAATTTTCTTTCCAAATCAACTCCGAACTTCCTGAAATTAAAATCCGACCACACGTACAAGTCATAATTCCTGAAGTGAAGCTACTTATGGCCTCAAACCACTTATCGACGCGCTAGAGCTCAAAATGACCTGCCGGGTCGTTACACCACCATTTTGGGTTATTCTAACCCCAGCTGGATCCTGATATCCCATCCTTCTCTTAATTTATATCTGTTAGCTCCCATAGGGAATAACTGAGATAGGTGTGGCCAATTTTATATATCTTTGTTACTATTAAAAGTTACTCAGAATGCTTATATTTCTCTGCCTGAATTGTAAATCCTAATAATCTTCACTAACTAGGTACCTCGTACCGTTCTTCAACTTGCTTCTTTTACTTGTTGAAACTTGTATCAACCTTCTAATTCACTTGTTGCTTTAAACCATATGGGTGGATATATATTCATGCCTTAGGGTTCCTTATCAAGAAGCTTACACGTCTTAGTATACGCATGATCTACTGAAGACCTCACATTTACTCATTATAAGCATGATGAAAAATCAAGTTCCTCTGACTCAACTATTCCACAGCCATATTCAATCTCTTACCAACTGTATTTGTGGATGTAGGTATCGTTGTATTACGAATAAAATAGAATTTAGGAGTTTGAATTCTTACAATTGAGCTCTACCACACGATCTAGAGTAAGAAGAAAGAGTGACAGTCCTAAATGCCCTGTAGCCTCCAACTTATAAGTGTGATGCACAACAAACCCATAAATAAGACTCTACTAGACACGGCTTGTAGACTCCCTAGGACAGAACGGCTCTGATACCAAGTTTGTCAAGACCCAAACCGTAAGGCCGCGACGGGCACCTAGTGCCTAACTCAACTGAGTACCAACGTAACCTATCTTTCTTATTATACCATCATGGGTAAGTGGGCCAGAACGGCCGTCATGAGATAATCAGAATAATAAAACATAAGGGAATACTCGACATAGGATAACCCAACATGATATACAAACTTATACATGTGACATACGAGCCTGTAGGATCAAAATTATCATTTGTCACTCAAAACATAGGCCAAGTCCATACAATCATTCATATATATGACATATGTCTACAAGTCTCTAAGAGTACATAAATGTCATAAAGGCCGGGACAGGGCCCCGCCATACCAATCTATACATGTCCAAAGCATACTGACCAAATAGGCAACTCTAGAGAAATTGGAGTGCACCAACACCTTCCGCTGAGCTGATAGCCTACTAGGGGGACTTTAAACGTGTCTATCGGGACCTGCATGCATGAAATGCAGTGTCCCCAGGCAAAAGGGGCTTCAATACAAATAAAGTAGCGAGTATGTAAGGCATAAAAGTAGTATATAAAAGACATGAATGAAACATGGAATATAGAACTCAACCTCTAAGTCTGAATAGCTCTGTGAATCATGAAAAATTTATAATGTCATGGATATACATATAAATGACATATCATGCATAGGTATATGCGTGCATAACATCATCAAGCCTTTGAGGGCATCCTATCATATTATCTCGGCCTCTGTGGGCGAAATCATCAATGTATACCAGCTGATCAGGTGGTGGTGTGTATATAATGCAATAACCTTTTCCCATACCCCATATATATATATATAATATACGTGTATATAACGCCATCTGGGCATGAGTCAATGTACATGTATAAATGAATGCAATGCATAAGAAGTAAGTCAATAAGATCTCTCGAGATGTCATGAGATCAATATGCCTTCGGATAAACTTTATCAACATACGTAATTTCTGTGACCCATGAGCAGGCGATATAATAATAGGATGCATGGGGAATCAAGAACATAGGCACACCTAGAACTTCTATGAATAAAGTTATTTATAAAAGTTGCGCGTTTGCTCGTTTCATTTTTATCATATGGATCATGCCGAAAGGAAAGAAGGGATAGCCTTAACATACCTTAAATCCATTGAGTCCTTAATACCTTCCAAACAATTTTTCAAACAATTCAACTCAATCTACCATAGCATAAGGAGATTCAAAATCAGTGCTGAGTAAAGGCTAAGTCCGCAACTTTAACTAGTAGCTCGTTTATGTAAATTTGGGCAGCATCTCCCGTGTAAAAAGGGTCTCCTCCAATACCATATACCAATAACAACAACCAGAGCAATACAATAACAATAACAACAACATAAACAATAGGGTATAAAATATTTCATTAACAAGTCATCAACATATCACGATGAGCGGCAAGCTCGGATTGAATCCCTTTAGTTCCCTTCAACCCCATTATCATACATTAGTTAACTTAAAAATATGTCAAGCATGATAGCAAGTAAAATAGGAGGACTTACAACCTCATATTAATCACCTAATCCACACTCGAACAACCCAACAATCCAATAACAAGGACAACATTCCATTGTTATATTGTCCTTTATCTTCTTATTCACAATACCAATAGAAAGTTAGACATGTAGACAATATATTCATGAAAATAACAGAATAAACAAGTCATTTACAAAGGTTTCCAACCATTTAAAGTTCATGGAAACAACCTTCCCAAAATAGTCCATTAAGAACAATAACATCTCAAACTATTTCAAGTCTTCTCTTGTAGTACCTTGCTCAAATAATGCAACCAACATACAAACAACTTTAAGAACATGTAGTAGAGTATTATACATACCTAAACCAGCAGCAACCACTTGAAAATTTAGCAAAACACAGACCAGAACTATCCTCAGTGACAACACAACCTCAAAGAGGTGTTATTCTTTACTAGAACTAACTTTTGATGTTGAAATATTGTGTAATCACTTTGAAATCACTTCAAACCCTTATGGTATATGTTTAGGAGGGTTAGGAGAAGTTTGGAGACGAAATTGAGTCGAAAAGGAGCAAAAATATAGGCGTCCAAATCGTTATTAAAGTGAAGTAGGTCGACCACCGCCTAAATTGGGTCCCATTGGGAGGTGCTTGTGCGGTCTCGCAAAAATGCTAATATCTCTATAATCCAATGTCGTTTTGACAAATGATTTAATGTGTTAGAAACTAGACTCATAGATATTCAATTTGATATGTATATAATCCCTTAATTCCAAGTATATTGGGAGAAACTCGCAACTACATTTGACCTAATCTTCGGCACATTATGAATGCAACTTGTGATGACTTTTGCCAACTTTTGTTTCACAACTCGCTTGACTTCAAAACATAACACACGACCATCATACGACTAAAATAACTCATAACAAAACCTCCTTATAATTTAAGCACCCTAGTCTCACCCCTAAAGTACATGTTATAATATTCCAAACTTGTCGACTTTTGGCGAAACTTATTTTCTTCAATTCGTTTAGCTTCTAATATTTTCAACCATCTTGGTACTTGTTATTCATGAACTTAAATATTTGAACCCCCAAGGTAACATTATTAACTTACTTTATGTATTTTCAAGGATGATCTCATTTCTGAGCTTACAACAATTGCCTTATGACGTACTTTTGCATACGAAAATATGGGGTGTAACTGGTTTTAACCTGTGATAGAAAATGTACAATTGCATATGTTCAGGAATATCATGGTGTGGCCATTTTCTTAACATTGCTTTCAATATTTCCCAAGCTTGATAAACTGACTCAGTGTCACTGTAACGACCCAGTCGGTCGTTTTGAATATTATAACTCCGTCCCCCCATTTACTACTCAATTTATGTCTTGCAATTAATTTATGACTTATCGGGTTAGTTGGTTCGGGTCCGGAAGGAACTCGGAGTGGAATGAGACACTTAGTCTCATAATTGAAAATTTAAGTTAGAAAAGTGGACTGTATATGGACCTATGTGTAAACGACCTCGGATTTGAATTTTGATGATTCCAATAGCTCCGTATGGTTATTTTGGGCTTAGGAGCATGTCCGGAATATTATTTGGAAGTCCGTAGAGGAATTAGGCTTGAAATGCCGAAAGTTTAATTTTTGAGAAGTTTGACCGGGGGGGTTGACCTTTTGATATCGGGGTCGGAATCCGATTCTGAAAATTGGAATACCTCTGTTATGTCATTTATGACTTGTGTACAAAATTTGAGGTCACTCGGACATGATTTGATAGGTTCTGGAGTCGTTTGTAGAAATTAGAAATTTCAAAGTTCATTAGGCTTGAGTTGGGGTGTAATTCATGGTTTTAGTGTTGTTTGAGGTGATTTGAGGGTTTGACTACGTTCGTATGATGTTTTAGGACTTGTTGTTATATTTGGTTGAGGTCCCGAGGGACTCGCGTGAGTTTCGGATGGTTAACGGGTTGGATTCTGGACTTGGAACTCTGCTAGAATTTTTCTGATGCACCATCTGGTTTCCTTCATCGCGTTCGCGAGTGCAGCCTCGCGTTTGCGAAGAAGGACTGAGAGGCTAGCAATATTTTCTCTTCGCATTCATGAAGATAAGCACGCATTCGCGAAGGGTGGACTGAGTGTGCATCGCGAACGCAAGAGGTGTTACGCGTTCGCGAAGAAGAGAGGAAGAAGCTGAGGACCCCAGGCAATTGGTCTACACGTTCGCGTAGGGGGTGTCGCATTCGCATAGTGAGGGGGAACAAAGCATCGCGTTCACGATGGGTTGAACACGTTCGAGTAGAAGGCATTGAGGCAGAGGCATTTTGTGCTTCATGAACGTGAGGGTGATGTCGCGTTCGCGAAGGAGGAATTTGGACGGGAGCTATTTTGTGCTTTGCGAACGCGAGGCACTGACCGCGTTCGCGAAGAAGAAAATCCTGGCAAGTGAATTTAAGTTCTGAATTTTTGATGATTTGGAGCTCGGATTTGAGGCAATTTTTGGTATTTTCAGAGGAAACAACGGGGTAAGTGTTCTTAACTCAATATTGGTTAAATTACCCGAATTCATGGTTATTTTTATCATTTAATTGGTGAATTGAGTTGGGAAAATTTGAAAACCCTCTTGATTTAAATTGAAGATTTGAGGGTCGAGTTGGGGTCAGATTTTTGTAAAATTGGTATGGTTAGACTCGTGGTTGAATGGGTTTCCGGATTTTATAATTTTTGTCGAGTTCCGAGATGTGGGCCCCACTGGCAATTTTTGAACTAATTTTTGGACTTTTATGGAAAATCATTATTTTCTTATGAAATTAATTCCAATGAATTTTATTGACTGAAACGAACTATTTATGACCAGATTCGAGGCGTTTGGAGACCAATTCACGAGAAAAGGGCATTGCAAAATAAGAATTTCACGGCTTGAAGTAAGTAATAGTTTTAAATCTGATCCTGAGGGTATTAAACCCTAGATTTTGGTATCATGTGATTATTTTGGAGGTGACGCACATGCTAGGTGACGGGCGTGTGGGCGTGCACCGAGGGGATTGTGACTTGGTCCATCCCGGGAAAATATAAAGTTGAATAATTTGTTGTTAGCTATATGCTCTCTATGTGTTGATAAAATTTGACTATAAATCATGTTAGAAATCATGTTTAGGCTATGTGATAGTAATGTTGGGACCCACAGAGGTCGTGTACTTATTGAATTACCTGCTAAATGCTATATGTGCTCAGTCTCAGTTTTTACTTGCACATTTTATCTCAGTCTCTGTTATTATTATTGATACATCATATCATTGTTGTTTGGGATGATTTCATGATTATTGAGAGCCCGAGAGACTGAAGAGATTTATGACTGAGTGAGGCCGAGGGCCTGATTGTGAGATATTGATACTATAGCACGTGAGTTGGCCGTGCAGATCCTTATATTATACTATAGCACGTGAGTTGGCCGTGCGGATCTTTATATTATATTGTGGCACGTGAGTTGGCCGTGCTGATCCAGATATTTATATTTTGGCACGTGAGTTGTCCATGCAGCACGTGAGTTGTCCGTGCAGATTATAGCGTTTGGGCTGTAGGAGCCCCTCCGGAGTCTGTACACCCCCAGTGAGCGCGGGTACCCATTGAGTGAGTAATAAGGGCTCGGAGCCCAGTGAGTGATGAGGGTTGGGAGCCTAGTGTGTGATTGTTGTCCTAAGAGGTTGTACTTGATTTCCATTTGTTGTTGCACTTAGTTGCTATCTGTCATTGTTGTGAAATTTCTGAAAGATTGTTGATATACGGATTACATGAACAGGAACTGTATAAAAATTGATTTGACATTAAACTGCCAGATTTGATAGCATGTCTATTCTTTGTTGGGATTACTAGAAATGAACTATAACTGTGTAGCTCGTTACTATCTTCAGTTCCTTCCTTATTTATTATTGTTACTTGCTGAGTTGGTTGTACTCATACTACACCCTGCACTTCGTGTGCAGATTCAGGTATTTCTGGACATAGCGGGTGTTGATCCTTTCGCGCTGTTGATTTTCAGGAGATTTTGAGGTAGCTGCAGTGTTCCGCAGACCTTGTCTCTCCTTCTCTATCTTTTTCTTCACTGTATTTGGTCTCAGACTATTATAGACTATATTTTCCAAACTTGTATTCATATTAGATGCTCATGTACTCAGTGACACCGGGTTTTGGGGAGTGTTTGTATTGTATTTAAATATTATATTTTCAACCTTAAAGAGAAGTTTGGGTTTATTGAGATTATCGACTTTCCTAATATCGAGATAGGCGCCATTACGATAGGTTGGGATTTTGGATCGTGATAGTCACTCTGCAAGAAATTAGATATGTCTTGTCTTAACTTTGTGATTTTAGCAGGGGAAAAATATTTGTTTAAAAACTTCTGAGTCATCTGGTCCCATGTCGTAATGGACCCTTGAGGTAAACTTCGCAACCAAGTCTTGGCATCTCCCTTTAAAGAAAAAGGAAATAGCCTTAACTTTATAGCTTCAGGAGGCACTCCATTGTACTTAGCAGTTTTCAAAAGTTCTAGAAAATCAATTAAATGACTATGTGGATCTTCACTTGTATCACCAGTAAAGATACAAGATTGTTGAATTGTTTGAATCAGGCCGGTCCTGATTTCAAAGTTGTTGGCTGCCACTTGGGGCTTCCTGATACTAGATTCACAGTTGAAGCGATCAGGTCTAGCATAATCCCTAAGGATTCTGTTTGCTTGCCTTCGCGCGACTTCATCAAATTGCTCCTCTACATGACTGATGGTGGGATCTCAAGTGGGTTAATGTCCTATGTTTCCTGGTTTTTCATATCTTTACAAGCTGCTCCTTGTGAAGACGATGTTTGTTCTTTCCTGCGCAATCGAAGAAATCTTTCAATTTCAGGATCGTAACTAATCAACTCTTTTATAGAAGAGCAGGTCATAAACTACATAAAATTCCTAAGTAAAAAAAGTACAAGAAAAAGATAAGTATATAAAAAATTACAAAGATGATAAAATCAATAGGTGCTAAGCAAAAATAATTGTATGATAATTTTATTATCTATAGATAATAATAATATTATACTCAGACTTATAACAAAATAGTTAAAAGAAAAACAAAATGACGCAACAGTAAACTATGACAAGAAATAATACTATAATACTATTATATATGGACAAAAGTAATTAGTGATAGTACATATAGTTGGAATGGTCATAAGAATATTTTTCAGTAGTATGATACATCGTGAAAGAACTTCAATGTGAAAGAACTGGCAATAGTGTAACAGTTATAGATATACACGTTATAAAAACAGTAAGTAGTAGTTATAACACTATTATTATTATTATGATAAAGAAGAAAGTATTGATAGTAGTATGTATAATTTGCTAAAGAACAGTTAGTGATGGAACTAGTAAGAAGAAATAATACAAAAGAAAAAAAACACTTTTATAATACCATTATGAACAAAAACATTACATTAGTATTAATATAACAGTAGTAGTTATAGCACTTGATTAGTGAAAATACTAACTGAAACAAAAATAACAGTAATAAATTCTCAAATTAGTAACAAAATATTTAATCTGGAGTAGATGTATGCCAATCCTCGGCAACGGCACCAAAAGGTTGACGAGGCCAATGTGTATCACTACTAAAAATTAGGTAAAAACCGACCGATTTTGGTCGGTCAAAAAATCGACCAAAGTCGGTCGGTTTTTCAAAATATTTTTTTTTTTTTACGAAACCGACCAACTTTGGTCGGTTTTTGATTTAAAATAAATTAAAATTAATACTAAACAAACCAACCAAAATCGGTCGGTTAATTCGGCCGGTCATTTTAAAAAATCGACCGAATTCGGTCGGTAATTTTATTTTTTAATAAAACCGACCGATGTCGTTCGGTTATTTTCGTGCGAAAATACAATTAAAGAGTATAAATAAAATAAAAGACAGTCTTAAAACAAAATGCACAAATGGTCTAGTAGTAAAATAGTATCCTGCCACAGTACAGACCCCAGTTCGATTCTTAAATGGTGTATTTTTTAATTACATAATTAAAATACCGACCGACTTTTCGGTCGGTTTTTTCGGCAATTTTTTTTTAATTTAATTGACCGAACCAAATCGGTTGAAAAATACCGACCAAAGTCGGTCGTTAACTCTACCGACCTTACGATTACCGACCGCCACGAATCGGTCGATTTTCGGTCAATTTTTGCCAATTACCGACCAACATCGGTCGGTTTTCCCCGTTTTTTAGTAGTATATAGGATTTTTCTCCTCGTGCTTTGTCAAATTCTAGTATAGTTTATGATATCGTGCCACAGAGATTTGAACATCTATGCTACAGACTTTTAATATTTCGATTACTATTTCAGAGAATCAATTTGATGAAAAGTGAATGGGGTTTAAATCTTGCTAATTACTTAAACAAAAACCAAGAACTTTTGGAATATTTATAATTTAAAAGAGTTGGGAATCGTTGAATTCACTTGATAATATATTACAATAAAATCTCAATTTTTCCATGTATTTCTCTGAGCTTATTGCTAATACAATTATATTTAGCTCACTAAGAAGTAGTCAATTAATAGCACTCAGTGAGGATGTGTGATTAATTGAGTTAAACCTTGTGACGATTAAACCGAAATATTTTTCTTACTTGAATTGTGCTAAGAGGTAGTAAAAACTTCGTGAGAATATGTTTACCAAAAAAATCAATAATCTTGCCTACAACAATTCCTCCGTAAGAATTAAAACTGAGGCAAGCAAGTTTACGAACTTGGAATAATAGTTTACTAAAAATTACTCTCACTCTATTATTTTATTCATTGATTATTATATATCAATTTTGCTTCGTGAGAATTGCAAAATCAATATAAGAATAACTTAGAGATAAAATAGATAGAAGTGATAATAGTAATTAATTAAAAACTATTATTACAGCACAATATAAAGTATAAAAAGTAAGATTCAAGCCAAGGATGTATTGAACTGAGATAGTATTATAAATATATATCAAGCTTTACCAACTATCCCAATAAAAGAAATTACTCCATTATGAAGTAAGAAAAACTAATTTAGAAACAAAAACCTTATGAAGAAATATTATTCTTCTAAAAGAAAGACAACTAGTAGAAAATACTAAAGAAAAGAGAGAAACCAAAGAGTAGTTTTCTCGCAGCAAGATTCGATGTCTTCTATCCAAAATTCACACTCTATTTATAGAGTTTTATGCCTAAAGTTCTCCATAGTTGCAGCTATGGAAATTATAGGTGCAACTATGGCCTTGCCAATTGAGTTTCATTCTGCAGAGAAAGACTATAGTTTCAACTATAGTTCTCTAGTTGCAACTATGTAATTTGCTTCATGATTTCCAATTGTTATCATCCCAACTATGGTGATATAGTCAATTTGCTTCTTCATTCCCAGTTGGCTCCTCAATTCCCAATTTTTTGCTTCTTTTCTTCAATTTTCATATGCTCTTTCTCCTGCGAAGTATGTTAGAAAATATGGGAGAACATGATATATTTATTCATGTTTAATTTTAAATCTTTAATATTTAATATATAAAAATATATGAATAAATTATATCCATCAGAGAAGTATCGAGCGATGAAGAACTGAGAGCAACACAAATCACTGGAATAGAGAGGAGAGGTTTAAAGCAAGCAAAGAGCAAGAGAGTAATATAGGGTTTCGAAACAACAGAAAACTTAAAACTTCGAAATCGCACCCAATACCTCTATTTATAAGGATCTTGGCACTTGAATTGAAAATGGTTCATCATTACTGGCATCGGAACCAAAGCGGCAGGATCAATCAGGGGTCACACGTGAAACGAAGCAATGCATCTGGAATATGCATCATAATGATGTATGACGTCGTGACGTCACCCTAATTTGTGGACAGCATAACTCCAACGAATCGACTGGGAAAATCGAAGCGTTTGAAATGAGCGGCCCGCGTAGAGCCATGTTGCCAATTCTCCATAATCACCAGGACTTGCACAGCTTGCTCGATTGTTTCGACTACAACGAACAACATCCACTCATCGACCTCGCCTGAAGCCGGCCTCAATAAGCGGAGGGACTAACTGTATGGGCAAAAATCTGTTTTAGAATATTTGAGCCAAGATAGTATTAAGGGAAGAGTTCCCAAGTCGTCGTTGGCCCAAGATGCAGCAAAATCTGTGGTCGAAGAGTCAACGAGAGCCATATTCTCCTACCTAGGTTTAATCAATGATTCAACTAGTCTCTTTAGATTACTAAGAAGAATTAATGAACTCAACCAACAGTATAATGCAAAGATATCACAAGTTATGCCTCTCTCGATTACATGAACAAGTGAATATAGATGCAACAGTTAAATCATCCAAAAATGCTTCAATACATAAAACTAGAGTTATAATCCACAAACAATTATAAATATACCAAATCCATCAAACCCTAAAGAGAACTACTCCATAGATATGGAGTAATTCATCACAAATAAAATTAAAGTAGAGGAAAATATAAATTCAATCCAAACTCGGGTCTTGAGTGAGGAAGGAATGATGAAATCCTTGTGCTCGTGTTCTTCCAAATCCTCCATAGCCTCTTTAGGTTGAATATGTGTCAAAAGTCTAAAAACTAATATTTTTTCATGTATTTATACCAAGTAGGGTCAGGCCCAGACGAAATCACCTTTCCTAGCCGAAATAGGACAATTACTCTGTAAACATTGCACAGGCGCACTGCATGGGGCGACGCGCCATGCGGGGCATTAATGGGGAACTCCAGAGAGTTGATTTCTAATAGACATCAGAAATTTGCACTAACGCACCGCGACAGTGGAGATTTCTCAGAGTACGGACCAAACTTCAATTTTTGACATCCAAACTTGGTCCTCGACCCCTGAACACGATCCCGGCTTAATCCTTTGGGCTTTTACTCAGACTTCAAAGCTCTAAATCACTCGAATTCATTCCACAATATCTACATAGCTCGGAATCACTCCTACAAGGCATAAAACACACAATAAGTGCAAAACACTACCAATTAAAGCTCAAACATGAATAAACTGCAGTGAATTAGAGTGTAATAAGCGACTAAAATACGAAATTATAGCCTACCATCAACACCCCAAACTTAAACCATTGCTCGTCCTCGAGCAATCAAACTACACTTTATAAAGACACGACCTTTTTAAACAACTCTCCTAACTCATCACACCAAGAATATTTAAAACAGATTAAGTACAATACCTTAACATCCTAGCCTAAACATTTGACTCAAAAGCACCAAGTATTTTTCACAACCCGCTCACTTACTCTAACACAGAGGTCAAGCATTACCTTTCCTTCATGAATCAAGTTCCCTCACACAACAATAGAGAGTAGTTCCGCACACAATAAAATTTAAGAATAATTAAGAACTCAAGATAGAAAGAATTCACTCACTCTCGTAAACAACATTCATATGCCACAAAAGATGTACCATAGGCTTGCCCATAGTGTACTACTCTGCTAATTGAGCTCATTCAATCAAGGATCATGTAGGACTTTAGTTGGTTGTAATGTAGGCTACAGGATGGGTAGGATATATTTAGATATAAGAGTGACTACACCTCTCTAAGCACTTTAATACATACATTTCATTGTTCAAAACCCCACACTTATGTCAAACAATACTCCACCTTCACATCAATATATATTAACTCCCTACTTCTTTAAGCACAATTACATCAAGAGTCACCACTATCAAAGAATACTTTTCCACAATCATACACTTAATTTTTTTCCTTTCTTTTTCAAAACATCGCACTTTTCTCCTCAGTTTAATAGTTCCACTCAAAAGCCAAACCAACCACTCCACACTTCAACTTTTACAAAGTTCATACCAAATTCAAGTGCTCACGAGAGGTACACAGTTCAAATAGATGGTCAATTCAAACAAATGGGTAAGGCTTGTAATATGGTTGCCAAAGAAATAGGATTACAGGCTCAAAGGGGTTAACTACGATACATAACAATTAGGTGGGTAAAATCATATAACTGGCTCAACAAAGAAATGCCTATATCACTTCCAAGACTGAATAAACTACTATTTTTCTTTGCAAACACACGGGGCAAGTTCTAGACATCAAATGCAATGCAATGAATAATACAAAACCTCACACACACATGGCACATAAATCACTTAAAATTGGATTATCAAGACATTCTAGTCAAAGCAGTTAAGCAAAGTTAAGATCATACAATTTAAGGTACTTATACAAGAGTCAAAACTGAGCCTCAGCATCACAACTACAGCACTCACTGTTCTCAAGACATAATCAAGTTAAGAAATATTGCCTTTAATTCAAATCACAGCAGAAGGTGTTCTACTCCTAACAAAAATAAAAACTAACTATACCTGGTTCAAACAAAACTCTTGGAAAAGAACCGCGGCACAAAGAAAACCCAAGGGGGAATTATTACACTACCTAACAAAAGAAAAAAATTTGTCTTTTTCCTTTCGACTTAAATCCCTCAAGAAACCTGTCGATAATATCCATCGTCGGGAAAAATCAAAAATTTTAAAAATATTTATGGTTTTTTCAATTTTTTCTCTATCTTTAACTACTACAACAACAAAACTAAAACTATTATACATACATACATACAACCCACACCACACTTTAAGTTGTGGCATATCCCCATGACACACAATTAAAAGCATAAGGTAAAGAAAACTTCCCTGAACATCTAGTCGGGGTCTGAGTCAAAGTCGGGCTCCATTCTTCGCCTTCGAACTAATGTGCACATCCATGCAGATAGCTTCTTCTCAGCCTTTTTGGGGTACACCCCACACTTACCTTTCTCACTCAGTGCAGCCTTCTCTTTCGAGCCCTTCACCTTCCACTCAACACTAGCAGCTAATTTTTCCTTTTGTTCCCCCTTTTCTACATCCATCTTAAACATCACAGTCTCCTCACCTACTCTAAGAATGAGTTTTCTCTCATGTATATCCAATATTGCTCTACCCGTTGCTAAGAATGGTCTTCCTAGGATAAGGAGGACCTCCTTGTTTTCCTCCATATTCACCACTATAAAATCCATAAGAAATACAAACTTATCCACCCAAACTAACACATCTTCCACTATCCCCTCGGGTTTCAGAGTCGTTTGGTCTGCCAGCTGCAAGGATATTGGTGAAGACCTTATCTCTCCAATCTCTTTCTCTGGTTTCCTTTAAATAAATAGAGGCATTAGATTAATTGAGGCACCATAATCGCATAAAGACTTGTCAAAATTTATAGTTCCTAATGAGCAAGGTATAGTAAAAACTCCTTGGATCTCCACACTTTAGTGTGAGTTTATTTTGCAATATTGAGTTGCAATGCTCTGTGAGCTTGACCACTAAGGTGTCCTCTATCTTCCTCTTCATTGTAAGGATCTCCTTCAAGAATTTGGCGTAAGCAGGCATTTGTGAGAGAACTTCTGTGAATGGTAAGTTTACATGAACCTGTTTCAGCATATCCAGAAATCTCTCAAATTGCTTGTCCAGCTTTTCTCTGTATAGCTTTTGGGGGAAACGTAGCGCCAGCATATGCTTGTTCTCCTCATGTTCCTCCCTTCTCGATTTTTCTTCCTTCTTCTTTTTCTCAACTTTTATTTGTCCCTTCTACTTTTTATCAACATCACTTTTCAACTACTCCCCACTTTCTTTTTCAAGTATCACATCATTTTGGATCGGGGTGGGATCTTTCAACACTTGCCCACTTCTCAGAGTTACAGCATTCACTGTTTCTTTGGGATTTCTCTCAGTATCAGCGGGGAGAGTTCCTGAAGCCCTCTCAGATAAAATTGTTGCAATCTATCCCACTTGTCTCTCCAGGTTTCAAAAAGATGTGTCCAACTCTTTGATAGCTGCTCCATGAGCGTCCAGCCTCTCATCTATCTTGATAATGAAGGCCTTCATTAGATCTTCTAGACCAGGCTGAATGGGCTGTTAAGGCTGAAATTGCTGCCTCTACTAATTTTGGTATGCTGGAGCTCCTTGTCCCTAGGTCTAGAGTTGTTTTGTTGCCAAGAATTTGCAGTACCTCCTGGTGAACTCCATGAAAACCCGGGGTGCCTCTGACCCATTGCATTGAAATTGTAGTTTCCCACAGCATTTACTTCCTCAATTGAGGCTTGACACCCATGAGTAGAGTGTCCTCTTCCACATATATCACAAGTTGTGTAAGGCCCATTTTGTATTGAGGCTAAGGTCAGCTTTCGTATTTCTTTCGCCATAGCATCAAGTTGTACCTGCACGGATGTATTAGCATCCACTTGGTGAACACCAGTCGATCTTCTTCTTTTAGCACTCTTAGAGGGCCACTAATTAGCATCTTCAGATAACTCATCAAGAATTGTAACTATCTACTCTAGAGTCTTCTTCATCAATGGGCCTCCAACTGCATTGCTCAAGGTTCTACGCGAGGCCGGTGTCAATCTATCCCAAAAGTCCTGGAGTTGCATCCAGAGTTCAATTCCACTATGTTTACACTTTTGAATAATCTCCTTAAACCTTTCCCGTGCTTCAAAAACAGTTTCAGTCTCTTTCTAGCAGAAGTTATGGATTTCTCTTCTAAACTTGCCTGTCTTAGCTTAGGAGAAATAGGAATTTTCTAGTCATCTCCTCCCATGTTCTAATCGAACCTCTGGGTACACTTCGAAACCACTGCTTTGCATCATCTTTGAGTGTGAAGAGGAATGCCCTTATGTACACTGCATCTTGTGACACACCATTATATTGAAAGGTATTCATAATCTCCTCGGAGTCCATTAGATGTGTATTTGGATCTTCGTTCATCTTCCCTCGGAAGACACAGCAATTTTGAAGGGTTTGAAGCAACCCTTGCTTCAATTCAAAATTGTTAGTTGTAATTGGAGGTGGTATCACACTTGATAATCCTTGGTTGTAAACTGGTCTAGCATAATCGTCAAGTGGTCTCCCAGGCATGGGAGCTATATTTCCGAACTGGTCTGCAGCCAAGGGTTAATGTTGATTAATTCTCCGACCCCTTTCTTCTTCATAGATAATCTGTGCATCTCTTATAGCTGCTTCCTCAGCATCCCGTGCAGCTTGTTCTCTTCGTTGGGCTGCTTTTCTTGCAGCCAAATCTACATTATCCTCACCATTTCTAGCCATACGTTCTCTGGTTGAGGATTGCCCAACCTTTTCTATCGTCTTGGTGAGATTTCTCTCCTTCCTCAATTGTCGCAGTTATTTTTCTATCTCTGGCTCGTATGGTAGCACTTCTTTAGCATAAGCTTGAGTCATACACCAATCTAAACCTGTAGCCTGCGCACAGTCAATGAACACCAACCGTAAAAAGAGAAAATTAAAATTAACTAAAAAGAAAAAATTCCTGAATTAGCACTACAAACTATTTCAAACATTGTTGATTGTCAATCCCCGACAACGGTGCTAAAATTTGACGAGCTTGAAACACACACTGAAATTATGCTCGCTAATCAAATATAGTATAGTATAATATCGTATCCACAGGGATTGGATTTAAACAGTATTCTCCTAGTTTCTAGCTTGATCGCTATCCAAGATGATCAACAATTGAGATTTATATAGTTTCTAACTAAAATTAACTAAGAGTCTAGAGCTATTGACTAATGACAATCAAAATAAAGATAAGCAAGGAAGTTATCAGTGGGAGGAAATAGAGGTTGATAGGGTAGGTGCAAGATAATTGTTTGGGATCTAACTCTAGATAATTCACTTCTAAATGTTTAAGTGAGTCTCTCGAATTTACTTAATTATCAGTTCAAACGTTCGGCAAAATCTCCTCTCTCGATTAAGTCTTAACCTCACGAGATGAACCAATTTAAGCACGTGAAGATATGCAAGAATGCGTAGTGGATTGGTCTTTAGGAAAACCTCTTTTGATTGTTCTCCTACCTAGGTTTAATCAATTATTCAACTAGCCTCTTTTGATTACTAATAAGAATTAATGAACTCAACCAACAGTATAATGCAAAGCTATCACAAGTTATGTCTCTCTCGATTACATGAATAAGTGAATATAGATGCAACAGTTAAATCACCCAAAACGCTTCAATACATAAACTATAGTTATAATCTACAAACAATCATCAATACACTAAATCCATCAAACCCTAAAGAGAACTACTCCATAGATATGGAGCAAATCATCACAAATAAAATTTAAGTAGAGGAAAACATAAATTCAATCCAAACTCGGGTCTTGAGTGAGGAAGGAATGATGAAATCCTTGTGCTTGTGTTCTTCCAACTCCTCCTTAGCCACCTTAGGTCCAATATGTGTCAAAAGTCCAAAAACTAACATTTTTCCATGTAATCATACCAAGTAGGGTCGGGCCCAGCTGAAATCACCTTTTCCTAGCCGAAATAGGACAATTACTCTGTAAAATTTGCACAGGCACGCTGCATGGGGCGACGCTCCATGCAGGGCATAAGTGGGGAAATCCAGAGAGTTGATTTCTGATAGACAGCAAAGATTTGCATTAGCGCGGGCGCGCCACGCTCCATGGCAGTGGAGATTTCTCAGAGTATGGACCAAACTTCAATTCTTAACATCTAGACTTGGTCCTCGACCCCCAAACACGATCCCGACTTAATCCTTTGGGCTTTTACTCAAACTAAAAAGCTCCAAATCACTCTAATTCATTACACAACATCTACATTGCTCGGAATCACTCTTACAAGGCATAAAATACATAATAAGTGCAAAAAACACTACCAATTAAAGCTCAAACACGAATAAAGTACAGTGAATTAGAGTGCAATAAGCGACTAAAATACATAATTATAGCCTACCATCAACAAGTCACACGAAAACCTATATGGATCCTCACACAACGCTATCCGAACACCAAGCAAGTAATAATTTATATATATTCAAAAATGGAAGGAACCAAAGTACGAGAACTATCCACAAGTACAACTGATATATCAACAAAAGCATGTATTCATGAACTCATCCCACAAAGGGAAAAAACACGAATTAAACACAAGGAAGGGTATCCCACATAACTCTATTGTGGCATGCAACCCGATCCCAAATATATTAATCCGCAAAGCGATACCCATAGAGTCATAATGCTCGGGCTCACTAATCACATGTACGTCAACATCAAGCATGATAGGGTGCACAAATATAACGGTGGTAAGATGAATGGGAATAATACAATACAGAGAAAAGTAAGCACAACTAAGGTGCAATAAATAAATCAATATCACGAGGGCCATCTTGCCCATAACGCCATAAGGCCCATACAGAATTACAATATGCGTGCGGAAAAAAAAAATCATGTAACCCTCACAACCCGTCATAGCATAAGAGAGAAATACATAACACAGACCATGGCGCGAATAACATCCATTCCTCCCGATGATATACCTGTGGTAACAGCTGCGCAAGAGCAAGCAAATCCGATCAGATACAGAATATACATTCTTATTAGGCTCAAAATAATCCTCATACCAAATTCTGATCATCCCCAACAAGTAATTAATCTTCCAAAAGTCCATAGCAATCTTTCCATAACACCTGCCATCAATCATCCAATCCTCTACATTCCTTCACAACTCCCAATCAAGGAATAGTGTGCCAACGAGATCATCCAGTCTCTAAACCTCACGAATACCAGAATCTTCATATTCGGTCTCAACACCGCTTCTCAAATGGTTGATACGTCACTCATACTCCATCATCTTACAGAAAATACCCACAAGTCAAAACACAATGCACCTTCCAACATGCGCACTCCCCTTCAGCGATATCAATTAGTTCCCACATCCTCTTAAGCATCTGAAATCGTCGGTGTCATCAAGAACTCATATCCTTCCCTCCACAACTAAACCGCAACCTTGTACATGTAACTTTAAAGCCCACACGGCGCACCGCCTCTAACATTTTAACTCGTGACACTACGAAAATCTCATAACCAACTTTGAACCATAAGCAAGTCGAACACCTCATCAACCGCAAACCTTTCATTTAACTCCATACAGGAGAACATCACCACACACATTATAGCTTCTATACCTGTAGTAAACATCAACTCCGGTCGTGGCCATAACCATGATGAATTCTTTGGAACTAATTAACACATAATCGAGTCATCAGAACTGATCGCTTCTAACCCAACCGAGTCAATTAGACTGCCAACTGAAAGTAACTCAATCCGATATGCTCTCTCCGAAGGAACCATCTACGAATCCGAAGTCGTTCCTTGTATCTCTCCTATATTGCCATGTAGAATTATCCTTGACATAGAAATACCGCAGATCCGATCAACATTCGCTACCGATCCCAAGCCCTACCCATACACAAATTCAGAAGTCCTTAAATGTTACATATGATCTGGAACTCGTCAGAACCTTCTCGATAACCGCTCACCTTACTCTGATCTTCAATACGCAGCTAATACGCACCGAGTAACCAGAGCTTCACCAGCACATGACTATTCAAAGAAACAACCAAGCAATCCCTCGTCCAAGAATTGATACAACGCATGACCCTACAATCAGATCGTTGATAATAGACTCCCCCACTTAGCTCAAAGCCATAGAACACATCGTCGGCAACCCACAGTATCATTACCTCATAGTTGAACCAAACTCGCATTGTTATTCAGCTGAATACTTCATAAGCTTATGTAACAATGGTTATAAGACACTTTTTAGACTCTGCCGAGCACATACTCATTCTCGTGACAGTCAAGCCATTTTACTCAAATGCTCCAAAATGATAATATATGCATTCTACTGAATAGAAATCTCATACGAAACACGTGACCTCAAGTTCTTACATAGGATATAACCCACCGACTATACTCAAATCGATACCTTACCATGAACCCACCTTACTCACAACAACTAGGCCACAAGCCAGTCTTCCCAAGTCTGTGCTTACCAAACAGATATAAGAACCCACCTCATACCAAAAATGAACGACAGAAAGATCCATCATTGCATTCTCTTTCAAGACTAGACAGAACATCGCGATGATAATCAAGCATCCATAGTCCTTCGTAATCCATCCGCAACATCATAAACCGTCGGCGCATAGTGAATACCGAGTGCGCAACATCGCATATGAACGAATGGGAAGAATCAAAATCGTAGGTTACAAGCTGAAACAAGGCCGCATGATAAGGAAAGAAGGAAGGGAAATTTTCCTAAATGCCCTGTAGCCTCTCTAAGATAGGTATGGACGTCATCATACCGATCCGCAAGACTCTACAATACACTTGCTCATGACTCGTAGAACCTATGAACCTAGTGCTCTGACACTAACTTGTCACGACCCAAAATTCACTAGTCATGATGGCATCAAATCCAACCCGTTAGGTCAGCTAATTAACAGTTAACACAATTCTAAATAAATAAAGGTGATCAACAAATATTTGTTGTGGCCATACGCACATTCAAGTATACACGGGCGTCAAGTAATAAAGTGATAAGATAGAGTGTCGAACCCACGAGGACTTGTTATCAACTATTAACTAGATCATACTATCATAATTATCTAAACAAGGATTAAACCCAAAAGTAGTGATGCTAAAGTAATTAAACTAAACAGAAAATAAACAATGAACTCTAAATAAAGGAAGAGTAGATTTTTATGTTATCTATGTAATGAAAATGATCCAGGGTTATGGGGTATCTAACATTCGTATTGTATTCCTCAATTGAATTGACAAACTAATTCATCTAGCTTATTGGTTGACAGAGTTAATATTGCTCATAAGAATCTATCGACTTCTTACTCGCCTATTCAAGCTAACCTAACTCCTATATGTCTATGGAGTTAGAACTAACAAGAACGCATTTGTAATTCCTGTAAAATCAACCAAGCAAGGCAATCAGGTATATGTCTATCCTAACCACGAATATGTTCCCCGATGCCCAGGTTCAAGAACTTGCTCTGCTCAATCCTATGTGCAATCTAGAATTCCCACTTTCGAGTTCAATTCAAGATTTGTAGATAGTATTCAATTGGTGATCAAGCAATCAAATAATTAAGTGTAAGATTGAATAAATAAACTAATATGATAAATCAAGAAAGCAAAATCAATTAATTTGTAGATAGTATTCATTTGGTGATCAAGCAATCAAATAATTAAGTGTAAGATTGAATAAATAAACTAATATGATAAATCAAGAAAGCAAAATCAATATTCAAATAACAATAGTCATGAAAGAACCACAACCCTAGAACGTGAAGTTTAGCTCCACATAGACATGGTATCCAAACAACAAATCATACAGAGAAACATAAAAATTACTAAGTTTGGCGGAAGAAGATGAAAGTCGGCCTCCCCGACGGCTCCTTGCTCTCCCTAAGTCGAATCCCCTTCAAAAAGTGTGTTAGATGCCCTAAAAGAGGCATTTTTACCTATATATTGCGTACAAAAGTCGTGGCCAAAGTTTCCCTTTTCTTTTTCCGAATCAGCTTCACGGATTGATGCTGGGGTGGATGCTTCGAGTCCGCCTCAGCTTGAACTTCTCAGCATTGGATGTTGGGGTGGATGCTTCACGTCCACCCTCTGTTCCCTCAACCTTGTTATGCCCAGGTGCGGATGCTAAGGTGGATGCCTTCTCCCGACTTCACTGCTAAGGGTGAACCAACTAGCCTTTTTTGTAAGGTTGGATGCGACGCATCCACCCTCTCCTCCTATAGCTGGAGCACCTTTTCTTCATATTTTTGTACTCCAAACATCCTAAATCATCACATACAACTTAATTAGTCATAAAATCAATAATTAATGCATGTTGGACATTTTAAAGACCAAATAGCACCAAAAATCAGTTAAAACATGGGTAAAGTAACATTAAAACATATAAGAATATGCCCAACATCATCACCCCACACTTAAACCTTTGTTCGTCCTTGAACAAACCATCACTATAGTAGACGAAATAAAATTAAGCTCATATCATTCAAAGCACACCACGCCTATGACCATGGTTGATTGCAACAATTAAACTCTAGCATATACATTCAACACACACTTCCCTTTAACTTATTCCATATTTCAAAAATATTCTAAACAAAAGAAACATGCTCTTAACAATCCTAGGCTCAAAATCCGACTCAATATCACAATGCACTCATGGCTTGAACACCCCACGTCATAGAGAAGTTTAATAATGTAACTTATCCCTCGAGAAATTATGTGCCCTCACAACAAAATCAAGGAGAGTGAGTTGAATCCACACATCAAATCTCATGATCAAATATAATTTAAGGACCTCACATATATCAAAGAAATCGCTCACTCTAACAAAGAATTCACCTGCACGCAATTGGTATCATAGGCTCGCCCATAATGTAAACCTTTATTGATGTAGGCTCGCTCGATCTAAAACCAATTACGGCTTTTTCATGGTTATAATATGGGCTAAGGGACGGGTAGGATATATTTTAGGAATAGTGACTAATCCTCCTAAGCACTTTAACACATCACATGATAAACTTTAAGCGCATTTTCTTCAACACCACTTCACTTTAACAAACAAGATGACACCCCAAAAATATTCTCTCTTTCTTTACGCACTACTTTAATTTATACCCCACTAGCAAGAACAAAACAAAAATTTATTTGTCTACATACATTTTTTTCTTTTTTTCAGTTTTTTTGTTTTTTCAACTATTCTTTTTCCATGTTCAATTATTTTACAAAACAAGTGAACCTTTCTTTCTTTCATTGGTTTCACTCGAAAGCCACCCAAATTCTCTCCTTACTTCTTCTAGCACTCATTTTACAATTAAAGTTCTTTGGTAAAAGGATCAAAAAGTATCAATTAAGAACAAAAGGGATATAGGCTTGCAATGTGGGTTCCAAATAAAAGTCTATAGGCTCAAAAGGTTTAACTAAGGAAAGATTTTATTTGTGATAAGCAATTAAGCTCAAAAAGATCAAAGAAGGCCTAAAATCATTTTTCAAATCGAGCATCACCTAAATGTTCACTTCAACTCACATACCGGGCAAGTTCTAGACTCAATCACAATAACATGGACTATACAAAATCTCACTTCACACATGGCACATGACTCACTAAGGACGGTCTCATTCCGACTCTCAAATTAATGCATGTATTCACGGAATCACAAGATATTAAGCATTATGCACAAAGTGAACAATAGTCAAGTAAAAGAGACATAGGCGTCACAAGACATGCAATCCAAATAGACAAGGCAACATGAATGACTTCAACACATATGGAAGATTCTACACATACCAATGCCTAAATATGCTACTATCAAACAAGTCAAAGGCGCCTAGGTTCATCTTTCTTCCTCCATTTATTTCCTACATCCTACTCTAAAAATAAAAAAAAATTACTACCCGGTTCAAGCTACATCCCATGAAAAAGAACCGAGGCACAAAGAAAAATCACGGGAGATTATTACTACCTAAGAAAAACTAAAAGACATATTTTTGTATTTTTCTGTTTTCAAATTTTTTTGTAATTTTTTTGTTAGACCTTAATCCCTCAAGAAAACCGCCTAAGAGATCCATCGTCAGGAAAAGTCTAAATTTTTCTAATAATTTTTTTTTGATTTTCTTTTTTTTCGCATTTAAAAACAAATTAAGCTACTAAAACTACTACTATAATACTACACTACTACAAACAAATATCTAAAATAATAAAAAGCTAATTATCCTAAGAAATTCTTCCACCCCACACTTAAAAGAGTGTAGTGTCATTAATGCACATCATAAATAAAATCAAAATGATAAGAGAAATTCCCTAGAAGACCAAAGGCCGAAGCAATACCAGCTCACGAGGTACTCAGACTTCTCCCAAGGATGGTCCTCTGTGTGGGCATCCCGCACTTAGTCCCACCCATCTAGATCTCTTTTGCATACTTCATATGGCTTTCCTTCCTCTTCTCATAATCCTACAAAACAAAAATAAACACTACAAAAATAATATAAAAAAACAAAAATAAAAGAAAGCAGTAAAGCTGGGTTGCCTCCCAACAAGCGCCTAATTTAAAATCACGATACGACTTGAACCACTTTTTGCCTCCAACTTGAACTTATGAATTGTACCCCTAACAGGGCATCCAGTCTGTGGCTATGCTCCTTTGGTGGGGCTACAAAGATAACCAGGACAAGTAATAAATTTTTCACTCTGCACTTCTCAGCCTTTAGATGAGGAATGTAATTTTTGCTTTTTGGCACAATAAATTCAAGAACATAGGCACTCTCATCCTCACCCTTTGAGTTCCCCAAAGGCTAAGATGGCTCAATTACTGTCTTACTATCTAAACACAATGTGAAAAAATAGTTGGAATAAGGTCTAATGCGCCCTAACTCATAAATTGTACTACTATTTACATCCCCATATATACACACACTCAATTCTCCCAAAGTAATGTTGTCTACTCCCTCATATGACTCTAGAGCTCTCTTCTCAACATTGGCATTCTCGAGAAAAACATGGTCTAATGATTGGTATTCTCGTTTTAGCTCCTCAATTTGGTCTAGAAGATTTTTTTCAGCTTCACACAACTCATCATTAAATTATTGGATGTTACACGCATCAACCTTTGCACTCAAATCTGCATCGAAGTTATGCACAGCTAAGCCAAAACTGTCAATTTCATGTGTAAGATCAACTCCCTCCTTAGACCAAACATTCACCAACATTGTTAGTAAACAACATCGCTTCTCATATTCTCTTAATCGAGAATATTCGTCACAATACCAACCCTTACTCCCATATTTAAATTCAGACTTCCAAGATGTCAGATCATGACAAGCCCAAAAATACAGGCCATAAAAGTCTTCCGTCAACCAAGCATCTTCATCAATAACCTTACATCCGTATAATTTATCCCCAAATGTCATGCTGAGAGAACTAAAAACACACTAAGAGGAAAATCAAATAGTTATAAAAATAAAAATATTTACAAAAAGGAAAAAAAAAACAAAATCGGTAAAGATAAAAGTAAAAGTCTAATCTAGAAAAATAGCAAATTCTAAGTCCCCAGCAACGGCGCCAAAAACTTGTTGCGGCCATACGCACACGCAAGTATACGCGATCATCACGTAATAAAGTGAATATATAGAATATCGAACCCATGAGGACTTGTTATCAACTATTAACTAGATCATATTATCCTAATTATCTAAACAAGGATTAAACCCAAAAGTAGTGATGCTAAAGTAATTAAACTAAACAGAAAATAAATAATGAACTCTGAACAAAGGAAGAGTAGATTTTTATGTTATCTATGTAATGAAAATGATCTAGGGTTATGGGCTATCTAACATTCCTATTGTATTCCTCAATTGAATTGACTAACTAATTCATCTAGCTTATTGGTTGATAGGGTTAATATTGCTCATAAGAATCTGTTGAGTTCTTACTCGCCTATACAAGCTAACCTAACGCCTATATGTCTATGTAGTTAGAACTAACAAGAACGAATTTGTAATTCCTATAAAATCAACCAAGCAAGGCAATCAGGTACATGTCTATCCTAACCGCGAATCCGTTCCCCGATGCCCAGGTTCAAGAACTTGCTCTACTCAATCCTATGTGCAATCTAGAATTTCCACTTTCGAGTTCAATTCTAGATTTGTAGATAGTATTCAATTGGTGATTAAGAAATCAAATAATTAAGCGTAAGATTGAATAAATAAACTAATATGATAAATCAATATTCAAATAAAAATAGTCATGAAAGAACTACAACCCTAGAACGTGAAATTTATGTCACGACTCAAAATCCTAACCTGTCGGGATGGCGCCTATCTCGATACTAGGCAAGCCGATAATCTCAATAAACCACAATTTCCTTTAAGTTTGAAAATATAATATTTAAATACAATACAAGATCCCACAAATACTGATACTAACACTCCCCAAAACCTGGTCTCACTGAGTACATGAGCATCTAATATGAATACAAGTCTGGAAAACACGGTCTATAATAGTCTAAGACCAAATACAGTAAACAAGGAGATATGGAAAGAGAGACAAGTTCTACGAAATACGGCAGCTACCTCTGAATCTCCGTGAAATCAACTGTGCGAGAGAATCAACACCCGCTATGTCTGAAAATACCTGGATCTGCACACGAAGTGCAGGGTGTAGTATGAGTACAACCAACTCAGCAAGTAACAATAATAAATAAAGAACTGAAGATAGTGACGAGCTACACAGTTATAGTTCACTTTCAGTAATTCCAGCAAAGAATAGACATGCTTTCAAATCCAGCAGTTTAAGTCAAATTAATTTTATACAATTCAAGTTCATGTAATCCGGATATAAAATCTTTCAGAGAATTTCACAACACTGAAAGATAGCAACTAAGTGCAACAACAAATGAAAAGCAAGTATAGTCTCTCAGGGCAACTGTCACTCAACTCGTCACAACAGTTCAATCACTCGGCTCTCAGCCCTCAGCACTCACACTCAATGAGTACCCGCGCTCACTAGGGGTGTACAGACTGCGGAGGGGCTCCTACAGCCCAAGCGCTATAATCTGCACGGACAACTCACGTGATGTACGGATAACTCACGTGCAATAGTATAAATATCTCTATTCGCACGGACAACTCACGTGATGCACGGACAACTCAGGTGCTATAGTATAATATAAGGATCTGCACGGACAACTCATGTGCTATAGTATAATATCTCATAATCAGGCCCTCGGCCTCGCTCAGTCATAAATCTCTCCAGTCTCTCGGGCTCTCAGAAATCATGAAATCAGCCCAAACAACAATGATATGATGCATCAATAATGAACAATAGATACTGGGATAAAATAATCAATTAAACTGTGACTGAGTACAAAACAACAATTAAGCAGATAGTTCAACATGTACACGACCTCTGTAGGTCCCAACAGTACCAACATATAACCTAAACATGGTTTCTAACATGTCTTACAGTCAAATTTCCACAACACATATAGAGCACATAGCTAACAACAAGTTATTTAACTTTACAGTTTCCACGGGACGGACCAAGTCACAATCCCCTCGATGCACACCCACATGCCCATCACCTAGCATGTGTGTCACCTCCAAAGTAATCACATGATACCAAAATCCGGGGTTTCATACCCTCAGGACCAGATTTATAACTGTTACTTACCACAAAACGTGAAATTCTTTACTCCGCTATGCCTTTACCTTGCAAATCAGCCTCTGAATGCCTCGAATCTAGTCACAAATAATTTGTTTCAGTCAATAAAATTTATTGGAATTAATTATATATGAAAATAAAATTTTTCCATATAAATCTGAGATTTTGCTCAAACATTGCTTGTGGGACCCAAGTCTCGAAACTCGATAAAAGTTACAAAATACGGAAGCCCATTCAACCACGAGTCTAACCATACCAATTTTACCAAAATCCGACCTCAACTCGACCCTCAAATCTTCAATTTAAACCAAGAGGGTTTGCTAGATTTCTTTTTAATTTAATTCACCCATTAAATGATGGATTCAAAGACATAATCATGGAAATTAATCAAAACTGGATAAGAATCACTTACCCCAAACACCCACGCAAGAATATCTCCAAAAATCACGTTCTACCGAGCTCCCAATTCAAATTTGTGTTATGAACTCAAAACCCCCGTTTTGGAACTTTAAATTCTACCCAGAAATGCCTTCATCACGTTCGCGAAGCACAAAAATGTGCTGCCAAGGTTCCTTCTTTGCGTTCGCAAGCTATTCATCGAGTTTGTGAAGCCTTACTACCTCTGCCCTTCGCGTTCGCGAGACACGAGCCCCGTTCGTGAAGGATTAACGCCAGGCAGGCCCCAACTCCCTTTCCTCTTCGCGTTCGCGTCAGCCCACTTGCATTCGCGTAGGCTTCCCTAGTCTCTTCATCGCGTTTGCGTCTCCTTGCTCGCGTTCGCAATGGGTAAATACAAGCAGTCCAAAATTCCTTCTTCGCAAATGCGTGAGACCTTTTGCGTTCGCGAAGAACAATACCAGATATCAGTTCCAGCAGTTGCAAAACAAGGAAAAATGATCCGAAACCATCCCGAAACTCACTCGAGCCCTCCAGGACCTCAACCAAATATACCAACAAGTCCTAAAACATCATACGAACTTAGTTGAACCCTCAAATCACCTCAAACAATGCTAAAATCACGAATCATACCCCAATTCAAGCCTAATGAACTTTGAAATTTCAAATTTCCACAAACGACGCTGGAACCTATCAAATCACGTCCGATTAACCTCAAATTTTGCACACAAGTCATAAATAACATAACGGAGGTATACCAATTTTTTGAATTGGATTCCAACCCTGATATAAAAAAGTCAACCTCCAGTCAAACTTCCCAAAAATTTAACTTTCGGCATTTCAAGCCAAATTCCACTATGGACCTCCAAATAATTTTTCCGAACATGCTCCTAAGTCCAAAATCACCATACGAAGCTATTGGAATCATCAAAATTCAAATCTGAGGTCGTTTACACCTAAATCCACATCCGGTCAACTTTTCTAACTTAAAATTTTAAATTATGAGACTAATTGTCTCATTTCATTCTGAATTCCTTCCGGACCCGAACCAACTAACCCGATAAGTCATAAATTAATTGTAAGGCATAAATTGAGCTGTAAATGGGGAAACGGGGTTATAATACTCAAAATGACCAGCCGGGTCATTACATTCTCCCTCTCTTAAACAAACGTTCGTCCTCGAATGGGTTTAGAATAATACATGGAGTCTCAAATAGGTGTGGATATTTGCTCCGCATCTTATGCTCAATCTCCCAAGTAGCTTCTCCGACTGGTTGGCCTCTCCATTGTACCTTCACTGATGCTATGCTCTTTGACCTCAGCTTTCGAACCTGCCGGTCTAAAATAGCCACCGGCTCCACATCATAAGTCAAATTACCGTCCAGTTGTACTGTACTGAAATCTAGAATATGAGACGGATCCCCGACATACTTTCGGAGCATGGATACATGGAACACTGGATGAACACCTGATAGACTAGGTGGCAAGGCAAGTTCATAAGCCACCTCTCCAATTTTCTTAAGTATCTCAAAAGTCCCAATATATAGAGGGCTCAACTTGCCCTTATTCCCGAACCTCAACACACCCTTCATGGGTGAAATCTTAAGCAGAACCTTCTCCCCAACCATGTAAGTAACATCACGGACCTTCCTGTCGACATAACTCTTCTGTCTAGACTGCGCCATGCGAAGCCGTTCCTGAACCACTTTGACCTTCTCTAAAGTATCCTAAACCAAGTCAGTACCCAATATTCTAACCTCACCCGGCTCAAACCAACCCACCGGAGACCGACACCGTCTCCCATATAAAGCTTCATATGGAGCCATCTGAATTCTTGACTGGTAGCTATTACTGTAAGCAAACTCCGCGAGTGGCAGAAATTGATCCCAAGAACCCCCAAAATCAATGACACAAGCGCGTAGCATATCCTCTAATATCTGAATAGTGCGCTCGGACTGTCCTTCCGTCTGAGGATGAAATGTTGTACTTAACTGAACCTGTGTGCCCAATTTTTGTTGCACTGCTCTCCAAAACTATGAGGTAAACTACATACCCCGATCTGAAATGATGGACACTGGCACACCATGTAGGCGAACAATCTCGCGAATATAAATCCCAGCCAACTGCTCTGAAGAATAATTAGTACCAACTGGAATAAAATGCGCAGATTTGGTCAACCGATCCACTATCACCCAAACAGCATCAAACTTTCTCAAAGTCCGTGGAAGCCCAACTACGAAGTCCATGGTAATACGCTCCCACTTCCACTCAGGACTTTCAAGTCTCTGTAGTAATCTGCCCGGTCTCTGATGCTCGTACTTTACCTGTTGACAATTTAAACATCGAGCTACAAATCCAACTATATCTTTCTTCATTCGCCTCCACCAATAGTGCTGCCTCAAATCCTGATACATTTTCGCGGCGCCTGGATGAATAGAGTACCGCGAACTGTAAGCTTCCTGGAGAATCAGCTCATGCAAACCATCTACATTAGGCACATATAGCTTGCCCTGCATCCGTAATACACCGTTATCTCCAATAGTGACTTCCTTGGCATCACTGTGCTGAACCATGTCCTTAAGGACAAGCAGATGTGAATCATCATACTGGCGCTCTCTGATGCAATCATATAAAGAAGACCGAGACACCACACAAGCCAAAACTCGATTCTTCTCGGAAACATCCAATCTAACAAACTGGTTGGCCAAGGCCTGAACATCCAAGGCTAAAGGCCTCTCTACTACCAGTAAGTATGATAAGCTACCCAAACTCTCTGCTTTACGACTCAAGGCATCGGCCACTACATTGGCCTTTCCGGGATGATAGAGAATGGTGATATCATAATCCTTAAGCAACTCTAACCACCTTCGCTGCCACAAATTAAGATCCTTCTATTTAAACAAATGTTGTAGACTCCGATGATCGGTATATACCTCACACTGGACACCGTACAAGTAATGCCGCCAAATTTTCAAGGCATGAACAATAGCTGCTAACACAAGATCGTGGACTGGATAATTCTTCTCATGCACCTTTAACAGTCTGGACGCATAGGCAATCACCCTACCGTCTTGCATCAGTACTGCGCCGAGACCAATACACGACGCGTCACAATATACCGTATAAGACTCTGAACCTATAGGCAACACCAATACTGGAGTTGTAGTCAAAGCTGTCTTGAGCTTCGGAAAGCTCTCTTCACACTCATCCGACCACCTTAATAGAGCACCTTTCTGGGTCAATTTAGTCATAGGCGATGCAATAGACGAGAAACCCTCCACGAAGCGACGATAATAACCAGCCAAGCCGAGAAAACTTTGAATCTCAGTAACTGAAGATGGCCTGGGCCAATTCTGAACTGCCTCTATTTTCTTTAAATCTACCTTAATTCCTTCATTGGACACTATATGTCCCCAAGAATGCCACCGAACTAAGCCAGAACTCACACTTAGAGAATTTGGCATAAAGTTTCTCCTCTCTTAGCCTATGTAATATAATACCCAAGTATTGTGCATGCTCTTCCTGGCTACGCGAGTACACCAAAATATCGTCAATAAATACTACTACAAATAAATCAAGATATGGATGAAATACACTATTGAATGCCGTCATGGCCATAATGAGTTCTGAATGCCGTCTTTAGAATATCCAAATCCCAAATTTTCAACTAGTGATACCCCGATCTTTAATCAATTTTGGAGAACACCCTCGCTCCCTGAAGCTGGTCAAATAAGTCATCAATACGCGGCAAAGGATATTTATTCTTGATTGTAACTTTGTTCAACTGCGTATAATCAATGCACATCCGCATAGTACCATCTTTCTTCTTCACAAATAGAACCGGTGCACCCCAAGGTGACACACTAGGCCTAATAAACCCCTTTTCAAGGAGTTCCTGAAGTTGCTCTTTCAATTATTTTAACTCAGCTGGTGCCATACGATACGAAGGAATAGAAATGGACTGAGTGCCCTGTACCAAGTCAATACCGAAATCAATATCCCTATCGGGTGGCATACCCGGCAGGTCTACAGAAAATACATCAGAAAAGTCTCGCACGACCAGTACTGAATCAATAATAGAAGTATTTGCATCAACATCTCTCACAAAGGCCAAATACGACAAACATCCCTTTCCAACCATACGTTGGGCCTTCAAATAAGAAATTACCCTGCTAGGAACAAAATCTAGAGAACCTCTCCATTCAACCTTTGGCAACCCCGGCATCGTCAACATTACGATTTTTGTGTGACAGTTCAGAATAGCATGACATGGAGACAACCAATCCATACTAAAGATTACATCGAAATCAACCATACCGAGTAATAAGAGATCAACTCTGGTCTCCAATTTTCCAATAGTTACCACACATGACCGATACACACGGTCCACAGTAATAATATCGCCCACCGGTGTAGATACACAAACAGGTGGTACTAAGGACTCACAGGGCATATTCAGATAATGAGCAAAATACGATGATACATATGAATAAGTGGAACCAGGGTCAAATAATATAGAAGCCTCCCTGTGGCACACTGAAACAATACTTGTGCTCACTGCATCCGAGGCAATAGCATCTGGCCTGGTAGGAAAAGCATAGAATCGGGCCTGACCGCCACCTGATCGGCCTCCCTCTCTTGGGCGACCCCTAACTGCCTGACCCCCACCCCGAGCTGGCTGGGCTGGTAGTAGAACTGTTGGTGCTGGTGCCGTCAATCGAGGACTCTGCTGTGGAGCCCCACTCAACAGCCTAGGATAATCTCTCTTGAAATGAACAAATTCTCCGCACTCGAAACAACCCCTCCTCTGACAGAACTGCTGCTCCTGATAACCTGAGGAATTACCTGCAGAAGCCTAAGCGGATGAGGCATGATGAGAACTCTGCGCTGGTAGTGCACTGAATGAAGACTAGCCCGAGTGAGCACTGTAAGAACTGTGGCTAGCTAATGCACCACGATGAGCTGGACGACCCGTCTGAGCGTGTCTGTAAGAACGACCCCTACCGTGGTAAATCTGACCCCCTGAAGGAACACCGCTGTAATCACCTGGACCATGAGGCCTCTTAGCCTTCCTCTCTCTACGTTCCTGGCTACGAACCATCTCTATCTACCGAGCAATGTCAACTACCTCATCAAAAATAGCACCATACACCCTCTCCCTAGTCATAAGTAACTGTAGTTGATATGTGAGGCCATCAATGAACGTCCTAATCCTCTCCCTATCAGTGGGAATGAACCAGACTGCGTGACGAGCCAACTCGAAAAATCTCATCTCGTACTGCGTCACAGACATGCCATCCTGACATAGCTAATCTCATATTGTACTGCATCACAGACATGCCATCCTGACGTAACTTCTCAAACTATCTGCGCAGCTCCTCTCTGCGAGACTGGGGCACGAACTTCTCCAAAAAGAGAACGGAGAATTCCTTCCATGTAAGTGGTACTGCACCAACTGGCCTGCGCCTCTCATAAGCCTCCCACTATCTGAAGGCAACCCCAGAAAACTGAAAAGTAGTGAACGAGACCCTACTGGTCTCTAGAATACCCATTGTTCGAAGCATCTATTGACACCTGTCCAGAAAACCCTGAGCATCCTCTGACACAGTACCGCTAAATGGTGGAGGTCGAAGCCTCTCAAATATCTCAAGTCTCCCCTGCTGATCATCTGCCATAACAAGAACTACCGGGTCCTGAGCAGCTGTAGCCGGCTGGGCTGGTAGCGCCCCCGGTATCTGAAGTCCCTGTACTACCTGGTCTGGAGTACGGGAAATAGGGGTATGAGTACCTCCCCCGGCCTGAGAAGTGCCAGGTGCGGCCTGAGCCGAAACCACCTGAGCAAGACCAGTGCAAACTGTCAATATCTGGGCCAAAGTCTCCTGAAGGCCTGGAATCTCAATAGGCACAGCTGATGCCTGAGCTGGTCCTGTCGGCTCAGCTATATCTGGAATCTGCTCCTGAGCTTGAGCATCTGGTGGTACTACATGTACTGGTCCAACCGTGGTACGAGCTACACCTCGGCCTCGGCCTTTACCACGGCCCCGACCTTTCGCGGCCCTAACTAGTGGCACTGGTGGCTGACCGTCCGATCCAGTAGTACGTGTCCTCACCATCTATGAGAGAATAGAAAAATAGAATTTTAGTTTCCGAAATCAACAAATTCGCACGACAGAATACAAGAAAGTGAAGTTTTCCTAAGGGTTCTACAGCATCTCGAAGATAAGTACAGACGTCTCCGTACCGATCCGCAAGACTCTACTAAACCTGCTCATGACTCGTGAGACCTATGTAACCTAGGCTCTGATATAACTTATCACGACCCAAAATCCTAACTTGTCGTGATGGTGCCTATCTCGATACTAGGCAAGCCGATAATCTCAATAAACCACAATTTCCTTTAAGTTTGAAAATATAATATTTAAATACAATACAAGATCCCAACAATAATGATACGAACACTCCGCAAAACCTGGTGTCACTGAGTACATGAGCATTTAATATGAATACAAGTCTGGAAACCACGGTTTATAATAGTCTAAGACCAAATACAGTAAACAAGGAGATATGGAAGGAGAGACAAGGTCTGCGACACACGGCAGCTACCTCTGAATCTCCGAAAAATCAATTGTGCAAGAGAATCAACACCCGCTATGTCCGAAAATACCTGGATCTGCACACGAAGTGCAGGGTGTATTATGAGTACAACCAACTCAGCAAGTAACAATAATAAATAAAGAACTGAAGATAGTGATGAGCTACACAGTTATAGTTCACTTTCAGTAATTCCAGCAAAGAATAGACATGTTTTCAAATCCAGAAGTTTAAGTCAAATTAATTTTATATAGTTAAAGTTCATGTAATTCGGATATAAAATCTTTCAGAGAATTTCACAACAGTGACATATAGCAACTAAGTACAACAACAAATGAAAAGCAAGTATAGCCTCTGAGGGCAACAGTCACTCAAATCGTCACAACAGCTCAATAACTCGGCTCTCAGCCCTCAGCACTCACACTCAATGGGTACCCGCGCTCACTGGGGGTGTACAGACTCCGGAGGGGCTCCTACAGCCCAAGCGCTATAATCTACACGGACAACTCACGTGTTGCACGGACAACTCATGTGCCATAGTATAAATATCTGGATCTGCACGGACAACTCACATGCTGCACGGACAACTCACGTGCTATAGTATAATATAAGGATCCGCACGGACAACTCACATGCTGCACGGACAACTCACGTGCTATAGTATAATATCTCATAATAAGGCCCTAGGCCTCGCTCAGTCATAAATCTCTCCAGTCTCTCGGGCTCTCAGAAATCATGAAATCAGCCCAAACAACAATGATATGATGCATCAATAATGAACAATAGAGACTGGGATAAAATAATCAAGTAAACTATGACTGAGTACAAAACAACAATTAAGCAGATAGTTCAACATATACACGACCTCTGTGGATCCCAATAGTACCAACAAATAGCCTAAACATGGTTTCCAACATGTCTTACAATCAAATTTCCACGACACATATAGAGCACATAGCTAACAACAAGTTATTCAACTTTACAGTTTCCAAGGGACTGACCAAGTCACAATCTCCTTACGCCCACACGCCCGTCACCTAGCATGTGCGTCACCTCCAAAGTAATCACATGATACCAAAATCCGGGGTTTCATACCCTCAGGACCATATTTATAACTGCTACTTACCTCAACATGTAACGTTTTTTACTCTGCTATGCCTTTGCCTCGCAAATCGGCCTCCGAATGCCTCGAATCTAGTCACAAATAATTCATTTCAGTCAATAAAATTTATTGGAATTAATTCCATATGAAAATACAATTTTTCCATAAAAATCCAAAATTTAGCTCAAATATTGTCCGTGGGACCCACGTCTCGAAACTTGACAAAAGTTACAAAATCCGAAATCCCATTCAACCACGAGTCTAACCATACAAATTTTACCAAAATCCGACCTCAACTCGACCCTCAAATCTTCAATTTAAACCAAGAGGGTTTGCTAGATTTGTTTTTAATTTAATTCACCCATTAAATGATGGATTCAAAGACATAATCATAGAAATTAATCAAAACTGGATAAGAATCACTTACCCCAAACACCCACGCAAGAATCTCTCCAAAAATCGCCTTCTACCGAGCTCCCAATTCAATTTTGTGTTATGAACTCAAAACCCTCGTTTTGGAACTTTGAATTCTGCCCAGAAATTCCTTCATCACTTTCGCGACCATGGCTTCGCGTTCGCGAAGCACAAAAATATGCTTCCAAGGTTCCTTCTTCGCGTTTGCGACCTCTTCATCATGTTCGCGATGCCTTCCTACCTCTTCCCTTCACGTTCGCGAGACACGAGCCGCGTTCGCGAAGGATTAACGCCAGGCAGGTTCCAACTCCTTTTCCTCTTCGCGTTCGCATCAGCCCACTCGCGTTCGCGTAGGCTTCCTCAGTCTCTTCTTCGCGTTCGCGTCTCCTTGCTCGCGTTCGCGATGGGTAAACCCAAGCAGCCCAAAATTCCTTCTTCGCGAACGCGTGAGACCCTTCGCGTTTGCGAAGAACAATACCAGATATCAGTTCTAGCAGTTGCAAAACAAGGAAAAATGATCTGAAACCATCCCGGAACTCACCCGAGCTCTCCGGGACCTCAACCAAATATACCAACAAGTCCTAAAACATCATAAGAACTTAGTCGAACCCTCAAATCACCTCAAACAACGCTAAAACCATGAATCATACCCCAATTCAAGCCTAATAAACTTTAAAATTTCAAGTTTCCACAAACGACGCCGGAACCTATCAAATCACGTCCGATTAACCTCTAATTTTGCACACAAGACATAAATGACATAACGGAGGTATTTCAATTTTCAGAATCGGATTCCGACCCCGATATCAAAAATTCAACCCCCCGATCAAACTTCCCAAAAATTCAACTTTCGGTATTTCAAGCCAAATTCCACTGCGGACCTCCAAATAATTTTTCCGAATACGCTCCTAAGTCCAAAATCACTATACGGAGCTATTGGAATCATCAAAATTTAAATCCGAGGTCGTTTACACCTAAATCCACATTCGATCAACTTTTCTAACTTAAAATTTTAAATTATGAGACTAAGTGTCTCATTTCACTCTGAATTCCTTGCGGACCCGAACCAACTAACCCGATAAGTCATAAATCAATTGTAAAGGCATAAATTGAGCATTAAATACAGGAACAGGGTTATAATACTCAAAACGACCGGCTGGGTCATTATAATTTAGCTCTACATAGACATGGTTTCCAAATAACAAATCATATAGAGAAATATAAAAATTACTAAGTTTGGCGGAAGAAGATGAAATACGGCCTCCACGGCGGCTCCTTGCTCTCCCTAGGTCGAATCCCCTTCAAAACCTGTGTTTGATGCCCTAAAAGTGGCATTTTTGACCTATATATTGCGTACAAAAGTCATGGGCCAAAGTTTCCTTTTTCTTTTTCCGAATCAGGTTCAGAGATTGATGCTGGGGTGGATGCTTTGCGTCCGCCTCAGCTTGAACTTCTCAGCATCGGATGTCGGGGTGGATGCTTCATGTCTACCCTTTGTTCCCTCAACCTTTTTGTGCCCAGGTGTGGATGCTAAGGTGGATGCCTTCTCCCGACTTCACTGCTATGGGTGAACCAACTAGCCTTTTTTGCAAGGTTGGATGCGACACATCCACCCTCTTCTCCTATAGCTGGAGCACATTATCTTCATATTTTTGCACTCTAAACCTCCTAAATCATCACATACAACTTAATCAGTCATAAAATCAATAATTAACGCATGTTGGGGATTTTTAAGACCAAATAGCACCAAAAAGCGGTTAAAACATGGGTAGAGCAACATTAAAACATACAATAATATGCCCAACATCAATACTACATTTGGATTTCTATACAATATCCCAAAGGACTAGTAGTACAAGACATGAGCTACTAAGACTAGATTATTGCAAAAAAGGTTATAAAATAAATACAACTCCTGTTTGAAATATACATAAACAGAATTCTACTCTAGAACTACCCAGGGACAAGTGGTAGCCACATTCGGACGGCACAAACATCTTCAGAGTCAGCCCATGTCATCCACCACACCTCCGCTCCAAATTTTGCATGCAAGGTGCAGATGTGTAGTATGAGTACAACCGACCCCATGTACTCAGTAAGTATCTTAACTAACCTCGGTGAAGTAGTGATGAGGCTTTTTAGTTAAAAGATACTCACTGATATACCAGGTGTAATAGACTAACAATAGAACAATACTAGAACATAACAGAACAGGGTACAAGGAAACAAATATGTGAAGCAGTAAATGAATACTAGAAGAAATCATAAGTAATATTCCTCAATATCACGACCAATCCTTTCCTTAGAGAGATAACCAGCAAATCACGGTAGTAAATCCATACTTTCATAGTGTGGGAAATATACTCAAGACATCAAATCAAATGGCACGGAAATACCCTTCGTGTATTTATCTCATCCTTACCAAATATACGAATATGTGTCAAATCAATTGGCATGGAAACACCCTTCATGCATTTATCTTATCCTCGCCAAAAGTATGCATAACAGTACCAACCAGGTAACCAAAAATGCCAATAATAGTGACCACGAAGTAGAGAGTACACAGATAGTAGCAATTAACAAGTCAGAAGCATATGAAAAATAGAAGTAAACGAGACAGGGGGCACAAAATTAATCACAGCATGTAAGGTAGAAGAACATAAATTTAACTGACTAACATGGTAGAAAGCTTAGATGTAAATTTAACAAACAAGAAGAGAATCATCATATTTGCAAGTTAAATAGATAGAGGGCATGGATAACACAACAACAATTGAGGTAGAGGATAAAGACAGAACAACGATGACAAGTCACATAAAAAAACATAGGTACAACAATAACAGCTCAAGGTAAGGCATGAATGCATACACAAGAAAAATATATCACAATATAATGTATGTCTCTAGTCCTCGCCTGCACGAAACACCCTTCGTGCCATGAACACATGATATTATAAAAACAATGGCACGGCATCGCCCTGTGTGCTTTTACTCTCATTCACATGATAATGTAAATGCAATGGCACGGTATTATCCTTCGTGCATAATAATGTATATGATTGGCACGGCATCACCCTTCGTGCTTTACACTTTTCCTCACATGATATATATATATATATATATATATGAAATGGCACGGTATTACCCTTCATGCATAGTAATGTATATGAATGGAACGGTATCACCCTCCGTGCTTTACACTCTTCCTCACATGATAATGTAAATGAGATCATGATAATGTGAGTGAAATGGCACGGCATCACCCTTCGTACTTTTACTTTCATCCTCACATAATAATGTAAATAAAATGGCACGGCATCACCCTGCTTTACACTCTTCCTCACCAAGGACATGTATATTAATGACAAGCAAGGTAGGAAGCATGAATAACATTAAGGAGAGTGTTTAAGCGGATATTCCAAATGAACACCAATCACAGCTTTCAAGCCAATAACAATTCAATAAACCTCAAGAACCTTATTGTGCAAGTATTTCAACAAGTCTCAAAAATTATCTTCAATTCAAGTATAGAATCCAATATCTCAATAATAACGGTCGTAGCGATGTATTAGTGATTAAGCATAGTGATGACCGAATTTAACACATCAATAGTTTCACGAAAATCCGTCAAATTTTAATCAAGTTATAATAAGTTAAACCTTGGTTTCTAGCACATTCTTAGTAGTCTAGAAGTCAAGTAAGACATAAAACAAGAAGGTCACGTAATTCTACAAAGCTCAATTAATCATATAATTTACCCCCGAGCATAATTAACCCTGGCACATGCATATACACTCATCACCTCATATATGCATCACCCCCGCATGTAGCAAACAATGGCAATAAGTAAAAAAATTCCCCCAACAAAGTTAGGCAAGACACTTACCTCAAACAAGCCAAATCGATACACTAAAAGTGCCATCCCACTCAAATCATTCTTCGAACGGCTCGTAACTAGCCAAAAGCAATTCGATATAATCAATACAAGCTATAGGGATCAATTCCATATGAAAAATGCTAAGTTCTTAATCACGGTCAAAACGTCAACTCAAAAGTCAACACTGGACCATGTCTCGGAATCCGACAAAATTCACAAAATCCGACAACCCATTCAATTATGAGTCCAGCCATACTAATTTCACTCAAATCCGACTCCGAATCGATGTTCAAAACTCAAAAATTCGTTTTATGAAATTATAGATAATTCCTCTGATTTCTCTTCTAAAATCAATAATCAAATGCCGAAAACGAAGATTAATTCATGAAATATAATCACAACCGAGTTAAGAATGCTTACCCCAATCCATGTAGTGAAAATCCTCTCAAAAATCGCCCAAATCCGAGTTCCCTAGCTCCAAAAATGTTGAAATGAGCTTATAAAATAAACTGCCCAATAAAAACACTAATGTGGTCACTAAAAGTCCAATACCCATCGATAAAAGTACCAAATCTGGTCACTAAAGGTGCGCACCAGAACTTGCTTCACCAGCAATTTGTTTTTCATTAAAAAGACTCTAACTCCCTCATACGAACTCGGAATTTGACGATTCTTGCACCTATGAGTCACAAATAATAATACGAATCTAATCATTCAGTCAAAACTCAATTCGGAGCTCATTTGCTCAATGTGATACCAACTTCGCTCGTTAAACAATTAACTCATGCTTCGCAGTAAAAACCCAATTACGAAGACCAAACATTCCAAATCATTCCTATAAATCATTATCAAACTCCTGAAAGTCTCGAAATAAAATTTTGATCTCTAGAACTAAAAATGGACCTTTGGATCATTATATGCTTATGCTCAAAACAATGCCAAAACACCAAACACGTTAAAAACCCATTCGAAACTCATCCGAGCCCTACGGGATCCCCACCAAATATACCAACAAGTCCTAAAATATGATACGAACTTGCTCGAGCGATCAAAACACAAAAATAACAGTAAAACTACAAATCGCAACGAATTCAAGCTTTATAAAATCAAAACTTTTAATTTTTTAAAAACAAACGAAAAACGTGCCTACGCACCTCGGAATAACTTCAAATTTTTTACACAAGTCATCAATATTGTTACGAAGCTTCTCAAACTTTCGAAATACAAATCGGGACCCGGTATCAACAAAAATCTAATTATGGCCAAATTTTGGAATTCAAAGCTTTTCAAAGTTAATAATTTTTCGGAAAATTACGCCAAATCACTTTGGGACCTCCAATTTAAAATCCGGGCATATGTCTGAGTCCAAAATCACCATATGAACCTAACGAAACCATGAAAAATCTATTCTGGAGTCATTTACTGAAAAGTCAACTACCGGTCAACTCTTTAAATTTCAAGCTTCTTAGTTAAGAATCATTCTTCCAAATCCATTCCGAACAACTCGAAAACTAAATTCGACCATACACGCAAGTCATAATATATCATGTGAGGCTACTCAAGCCCTCGCAACACCGAACCGAGGGCAAATGCTCAAAACGACAGGTCGGATCGTTACATCAACACACGTTTAACTCGTGATTTATTGATAAGTATGGATATTACCAGTGCATCATTATGAGGTTGTACGATGCCCTCGGCATCCTCATCGTTGAATTAAATGGTTCCCTCCGGGATATAATCTCGAGTGACTTTTTCCCTTGTGATAGATATTTTAGTGCATTTTATCATCTGCCCTTGAGGAACATCGATCCCTCCAATGATCATGTTGATGATGTGTTGAGGTTCCTCTTATTCGGTCTGTTTGTTGGTGTCCCTATTTTTGAAGTGATTTTTGGCTCGATCACTCAGAAATTCTCGTTTGTGCCCGGTATTAAACAACCGGGCAACTTCTTCTCTCAATTGCCGGCAATCCTCGGTCATGTGGCCATGAGTGCCATGATACTTATACATCAAATTAGGATCTCTTTGGGTAGGGTAGAACTGCAATGGTCGAGGCCACTTGGTGTCCTCGATGCGCTCGATGGCTAATACGATGTTGGTATCATCGACGTTGAAGTTATATTCCGACAATCTTGGTGCCTCCCTAGCCCCAAGCGGCCTGTCGAAACCATTTTTTCTCATCAAACCTCGGCTATTGGGCCCTCGATCACTTCTTTTTTCGTTCCTTATAGGGTGACTCCCGTACCTGTTTCCCCTTCGATCTGCATTGTATGGTTGATATTGGTCTCAGATCGATCTTGTTTCATGATCGACGACTCTCTTAAACCTGTCGTCGACTCTAACGGGATAAACGGACCCAAAAGGGGCTCCGAGTTGGTCATCCTCGACTCTGATGTTTTACTGGTACCTGTTGTGAACGTCGGCCCAAATTACCATCGGATATTCTACTATATTTTGTTTTAGCTGCTGCGAAGCCAAGGAAATTTGGGGGTTAAGTCCTTGAGTGAATGCCTAAACGGCCCAATCATCCGCAACCGGAGGCAGATCAATCCGTTCCATTTGAACCTTGACACGAACTCCATGAGCATCTCGTTGTCTCTTTGCTTAACCTTGAAAATGTCATATTTCCTGGTCTCGACCTTGATGGCCCCGGCATGAGCCTTCACAAAGGCATTTGCAAGCATAGCAAACAAATCAATAGAATTTGACGGTAAGTTGTGATACCATATCATTGCTCATTTTGATAGAGTTTCCCCAAACTTCTTTAGCAACACCAACTCGATTTCATCATCTTCCAAGTCGTTCCCCTTGATGGCACATGTATAGGAGGTCACATGCTCGTTTGGATACGTGGTTCTGTTGTACTTGGGAATATCGGGCATACGAAACCTCTTCGGGATCGGCTTCGGTGCAGCGCTCGTAGGGAAAGTCTTTTGGATAAACTTCTTGGAATCAGGTCCTTTTATTATCGGGGGTGCTATTGGGATTTGATCGACCCTGGAGTTATATGTCTCCACCTTTTTGTCGTTGGCCTCAATTTTCTTCTCACCTGATTCTACTCGTTTCGTCAATGCTTCAAGTATTTTCATTATCTCGGGGTTGGCCCCGGGCTCAACTTCACCCGACCTCTCGGTGGTTTGCTCGTTTCTTCGGGTGTTCTCCTGGGACCATTCGGGATCAACCCTACCAGGAGGGTGGCCTTGATTCTGTAGCTGTACTATCACCGCATATTGAGCCTGCAGCATTTCAAAGATTAGCCGCAGGCTTACCCCATCACCTTCGTCTTCGGGCGTTTCTCGAACTGTTGGTCGAGGGCCTCCACGAACGTTGTTTTCGGGGCCAGTTGGCAGGTGGGCGTCGATAGCAACCTGTGAATTAGCGTCGATTGGATCGGCAGTCGGGACTCTGTTGGGATCATTAGGGGGCACCTCATTGCTAGGCATAAGGTTGTTGTTTTCATCATGATGGCCAGACTCAGCCTCAACGTTCAAGTGAGTAGACTGAGAATTTGACATTTTTAAGCTGACCTGAAATTGAAACCTTAAAAAACAAGCGTAAAATAGAGTGTTATGGAAATTTGTATCAAACCACCACTATTATCCTTAGCCCCATGGTGGGGCGCCAAACTGTTTACCCTTAAAATGGATAACAATTGAATTTATACGCGGTTTTAAGGATATGTGGATTGACTCAACACAAATAATCAAGAATAGTAGATAAATGAGTTAAAGACACAATGAATAATCAAACCAGTCATAACGTTATGACCTAGCTTGAACTTGGATTGGGCAATAGTCTCTGTCCTCGGTTGGGTCCTGGGTTCGAAGCCAATCAAGAACAAAGAACAAAAGTAAAGTAAAGACTTTGCAGTAGCTAGAAAGCATAGAAATAAGTTTGTATTGTCTTGGTATGCGTGTTACAATATGTCTCATCAAAGAATAAATCTTCCCCTTTATATAGTAGGAGATTTTCACCCCTAGTACAAGTCTAATTACTGATCTGTTACTGACATCGGGTGAGATTCGCGCTGTGACATCTGATTGAGCACGGATATCATGGCCCCCTATTAGTCGTGTGCAACCGTTTGCCATATTTTTCGAGGTCTGGGAGCTCGTTCCGGGTTCAAGGAGAGTTTCCTTATCAGGTCTGATGGCGAGCATTCCGTTCGGTCCTAGCTGCAAAGAGTTCCCGGCTTCGGTTTCGACCTCATATGCTCTTACTCTGTTTGATACACCGAGAAATCGGGGTGTGTGTTACCCTCGGTTTCACCCGTATACAAAGATAATAGGAAGGCGTGAATTTTCTTACAAATATTAAAGACCTTCTTAATTATTTTTTTCTTCTTTTTCTTTTTTCTTTTACTAAAACAACGAAATTACTAAAATTAATTGTAATTTCCATTTAGAAAGAAAGATCTTAGTTTACTCTGTGCCTTAGGACTTCCTAAATTTGTCAATTAAGGAAAGATTCTATAACCAAAATTTTTGTTGAGTTTAAATTCCTAAATATTAAAGGAATAATTTAATACGGTTTTGTCCAATGTAAAACTTATTTTTAAAAGGTAATAAAGGCGAACGACATTTCACTTAGGGTATTCGTGCTTTTAATATAGTATAGATAATTAACTTCAATGTCTATGTGTTTTAGGAGCTTTCCAGTTTTGTGTGCGCGCCTGTATATATGTATGTACATGTATAAAAGATGTCTAGTCTACTATAATATTTTTAAATAGGTGATTTCTTCTCATTTGCCTAAGTATTGGTGGGTAGAGTTTACGCAATTCGTGTCATAGTAGGAATTAGATGGAATAGTCGTACACCACCAGTCATAAAAAAAACATTTTTGATAAAATCGTAGTCTTAATGGAGAGGACTCGCCCCATGAGGTTCGGGGTTCAAGAAACAAGGGGGAAAAATGAGTAAAAGCTGTTGTTGGTCCATTGGTATGTTTGAGTTTGTTACCATAAATATTGGTCATCTTAATAAGGATTTGCTTTTAAGAAAACCTAGAATATATGCTTCAGCAAGAATGACACAAATTGCTGGTATGGACTATTAGAGTTGTGAAGTATATGTGGATACGAACCATACTAATATTTTCAGTGCACTGAACTACTTGAACCGCTTTGAAATAAGTATCCTTTCTTTATGTTATTTGGGCTGCCCCGAGATTCTAAACTATAATTTTCTTGTTGCTTTAGATAATTCAAATAATATGCACCACAACCTAAATCAACACCTTCATGTTCTACTTCAATTCCCAGAATACGTGAATAATTTTTAGTGCTAGTACTACCAACTGTTTTCTTACTCTTACTCTGACTACCAGTACCGGACTGGGAACACAATTATTTTTTAACTTTTTTTAACTTATCCATTATACAAATTAAAATAATACAAATTTAAAAATTAAGATACAAGAATAATAAAAATAAATATGCAATAATTAAATTACTAAATAAAAGTAAAAAATGGAACGAATGTACCAAACTATCGGAGAAAAATAGAAACAAGGCAACCATAAATTGATGAATTGAATACTTAAAACTAGAATGTACTTGCTCTTGTTAATTGCAACTTCGCCCAAAATAATTAAAATAAAAGGTTGATAGCAATTTAAGTGAGAGAGAAAGAAAGAATTAGAGAGATAATAAGTAGAAATTATATGAAAAAAGAAGGATAATGAGTATTTATAGGTGAAATTAGGGCCAAAATATAATTTTATAAACTTATGGATTAAAATTTTAAGGGGAAGAGGGTGTGGGGTGTTTGAGGATTGGGAGACCATTTTGGCCGTTTATAGCCGTTGGCCAATGGCTATAAAGTGCCAGAAATTAAAATAAATAAATAAAAGAGAGAAAATTTTGTCACAGAGCTGGTCCGAGCTAGTGCCATGGTGGGCCGAGACCCGAGTTCGTATCTAGGCCGGTCAACTGGGCCCGGTTCCTTGGTTGGCCCAACCCTCAATCTAGTCTCCCCTAGTCCAGCCCACCTCGGTCTAGTCGGGCTGTTCAAATACATGTTTTTATCGGGGCGGATCGGTTCGGTCTCGGGCTGACCCGGTCCAAATGTCACCCTTAGACTCCGCCTCCATGCTTTTATGTTATTTTACACGTACTCCTTTTGTTATTAAAAGAATTATTAGTGTTGTCATCTTGGGACTAGATGTTGGAAGAAAAAAAAGTATTCAATATTGATATGTTGATAGAGCACATAATAAAAAATTTAGTAGTCGTTTGGTTCGTAAGACAAGGGTAAACAATTATGAGATAAAGTATATTTTGTCTCACCTTTGATTGAACTTCTGATTCCAAAATTAGCAATTTCTAGATTAGTTATACTATACTCTAATTGTTAGTATTACTTTTTATCATGTTCTAAGTGGGATAATAATCTTGGGAATACTAGCCACGGATATGACACCAAAATGATAAACATGCCCTTCCTAAAGCTCTTCTCCGAAAATTCTTTTAAAAATCAAGGTTAAAATTAGAATAAAGTTTATCCCAACTTATCTAGTACAAAAGCAAATACATGTTTAGTATTATATCTCATATATCTCATTTTTATTCCAATAAACCAAATATGTACCTATAAAATATATCCACTAGATAAGCCCTTCATTATTTAATCTCCTTATTGTAATTCCAGGATTGTAATATGACCAGTATAACGTGTTCACCAACCAAACGACTCCTCAAGGTTTTATGTTTCCTCCTTTACAGTCGAATTGCAGTACAACACCTAAAAGTCCGATTGAATCTGATCTATCCTACCCAACGCAGGCCTGTTTGAAAGGTAATACGACATTCTCTGTCCAGACACGAGTAGGAACATTGAAAAAAAATAGAAAATCTTCTCCCCCCCCCCCAACCTCCAATCTATTTATATTCTCATAGAGATCACCTTGAAAGAGATTCATATCATCATTACCACCCCAAAGGTGAAAAGAGGGAAACAAAGTAAACAAATCTGCATGCATTGGAGAAATCCACTTGCAACACCTTCATGGGCTTCGTTCAATGGGCTTCGTATGAACGACCAAAGTAATCTGAGAAACAAATAAGCTGAGATTTTGGGGGGAAATAATACTCCACCAGAGTTGCATTTTTGGAATGTCTAACTCATACAACACTCATCAACGAACTGCTATTTGACGATACATATCCTTCAACACTACCAACTGGAAAATGGAGAGCTATATCTTTTTCAAATGTAACACAATTATGTGATGATTGGATGTTCTTGCAGCTACAGCTTCTTCATTGGAACTCGAATCTGCTGGAACTCCCGTCTGTACTCTAATCAAGGGCTAACCAATTGACAGCCTTCAGAATATTTTTATGCAAGGAAGTCCTTGTTAGAATTCCACCCTGGGGCCTTCGCAACAACACTATCAGCTAAAATGCCGTTGCCTTTTTCAGCATTTAGTAGAGGATCAGATTCCATTTCCTTCACCTTCAATTACAGACATCAGCTAGAATTGGTTAGCATACTGTAGAATACTTATCAAAAAGAGAACACACGATATAGTAGTGACCCTAGTATCATAGATTGTGCTTCCCTGTTGTCTATGCTGAAATAACACCAAGGATTATGAGAAATACTAAAGAAGGTAGGTAGAACACCTGAGATAGCTGGGATGCAGCCCCTGTAGACTTCTGCTGGCTCTCAACAGAACAATAAGAGTATACAACCATTCCAACCACGGCAATGAAGATGCCCAGAATGTTTCGCCAACTGAAGGGGTCACGAAGGAGAACATACCCAAAAGCCAAAACTAGACATGTTTTCAGATGTCCAAGGACCTGATAGATAACTGGAGATGTCTTGCCAATTACAAGAAAAGTGCTAAAGTTCACAGAAACTGATATTAGACAGGATAGGACAATGAAGGCCTGCCATCAAATTAAAAGCAATGTTATGCAAATACTAGCTTAAACGAATAAAACCAATTTTGATCCTTACCAGCACGTTTGGTGTATATTTGAAAGCAAACACATTTTGATTTGTCAAAAGACCATCTAGAAATGGTCCTACAATAAACAATGTTAATGCTTGATAGGGACAAGACTGATATAGGAGCTGGGTTGAAGAAACCTTGAATTTCTTCTGGATAGTATTGGTCATCTGAGAAGACAGGTTAAGGATTTGAAGCAAGAGAAGTTAATAGTCGAGAGCTATATGAGCAATAACATTTTCAGAACATACATAAAAGAAACTTCCTACGGAAAAATTTTAATCTTGTCCCCTTACAAAAAATTGTCTAGGCTGCTAAGGGATAAGGATCTGTGGGGAGTGGGTTTGGGGGTTACAGTGATAGAAACTGAAAAGAACTGACTGGCACTTCAGCTGAGGACACAATCTGAGCAATGCAAGTTGTCACAATTGCAAGTAGAGACAAAACGGAACCGAGGAAATTAAGCTGCAGATCAGTCACTGTTGCAATGCTAACCCCTAGGAGAAGAATACCAAGTGCAATCTGGATATTCCTACTGTAAATCATAGAGACTAGTTACTATATTGCAGAAAAGTAAAATTTCTTGGGTGCAAACTAAAGTGTGAGATGTTTAAAAAGCGAAGCAAAAGTCTAAAGATACATATTATTAGAGCATGGACCACAAACATGAGACCAGAAGATGTCCAGAGGTCATTCCGATTGACCCCTGAAAGTTCATGTAAACAGACTGACAGCTCATGGTGCACCCTGATACTCAAATTGAGTGAAACAAACTTCTTTTGATTAGAGGGACCCATTAAAAAAGTAAGTTGACTGGATTGCTGAACCAGTGCACCTGAATAAGATTTTAATAACTAGGCAAATATAGATCAACCAAGAAAGTGTACGCTCGACCAAGAGTTCTGTTCACGTTGAAAAGTAAACTTTTGAACATTGCATAAAAAATAGGATGCAAAAATTTGATATTGGTGAAATCACAGATTTAACAAAATTAGCAGGCAATGTTCAGAACAGGCTGAATAAAGAAAAAGACAACTCTCTGCGGCGAAGTTTAACAAGCTTACTGCTCGTGATCACAGATTCACAAGTACATATGACATCGGCTTCTGCTCTCCCTTAACCCTTTAGCATGCGGGTGAACTAGCACTCAAGATCTTTGAATTGTGCTAAAGACTTTTACATAAGTGCTAAAATTTCATTGACTAAGGTGATGTATCCAACATTTTTTTAACTGCGTGCATTCTGCTTTAATTCTGACTCCATTCAGGAAAATTGACTAAGATATCATTGTAATTGGCAAAAAAAAAACACAAAAATAGCTGAGTGTTGTGTGTAATACACCTTATATGAGTATTACCTATACACTGCCTGTTATTCTCTGTAACTGGAGACCTGCTGTCTGCTTCTGTAACTGGCAAAGCACAAAGACATTTTTTATTCTCATAAGACGCATCTAAAGATCAGGATCAAAAAAGAGAATTTCTACCTCCATCTCCTGCTTGACATCTAAGTGCAGATTGAGTGTCCTGATTTTTATTGGAACTGTCCTGATTTTTATCTGAACCGTCCTTATCCCCCTTCAATACAGTGGATATCTCTACAGATGAAGATGTTTCTTCTGCACGTTCAGAATAGTTAAACAATCTTGTCCTGTCCGCTTCTGGAGTTTTTTCTTTTGGTTCCTCACAGTCACTACACTTATTGACAGAACCTGATCCATCCAATGACTTCTCCTTTCCTGAAGACAAACCCTTGCACCGGCCAGAAACTTCAGTTTTTGGGTCAACTTGCCTGCTATCAAATGCCTGCATATCAACACCTTTATCTCCACCACTCAGGAAATCAGGTCTCATACCTACATCTCTTACAACATTTCCTGTAACTGTGCCCCGGGAACCAAGAACATGCAATGAATCCTCAGACCCACAGCCCTTCTTGGGGTCCTGAAACAAGTTCTGGTAGGCGCACCTGGGGCTACCTAGTTCAAAAATCATTGGTTCAGACATAAAACATGAGGAAGCATATTCACATGTGGATACATGTTTTTTGGACCCTGAAGTTTGGAAGAAAGATCTGGATCTTGAATTTGGCTCTCCTGGATCATGTCTAGCCTCCCTCAATCCATCATTGTTCAGGCCTGACCTCTTCTCATAGAAAGCAGGATGGTAATGAGCTGCCTTTGCACTTGATTGGTTCGGTGGCCATGATAACTTCGTTGGCTCATCCATTTCTTTCCCTTGCTGAATATCATTCCGGTTGCAGTTTCTTCCCTTAGCAAATAACTTCTCACACAACTTGGTCTCCTTGCTCCAATCGGATATATCCTGGCTTCTCCTTTTATTATTTGAGTTCATCTTTTGTTGTCTGTCCAAGTCACCCACCACTGGATGAGAAAGAAAAAAAAAACTGATTATATTGCTCAAGTCAATAAGGCAATAAGTACAAACGACATTGACCTGCAGTGGACGAAGATGATTCTTCGCTGAAGAGAAGTCAGTATGTCCAAGAGAATAAACTGGATCAGTTCATTAGCAATTGAAAGGCTCAGAAGAGAGACCAGTAAACTGAAAGAACTTCAAATGGCAACCTCAATAAACTCGAATTGTCCCTTGCATCTTCATTTGCGAACCGCGTCCCCTCAGCATGATCTATATAATCCATAAAATGAGGATTTGTACATCCCATGGAAAACCTGCCAGCCAGAAATAAAAGAGTTTTAACCAACCAAAGAACCCCCCTCACACATCTACAGAAAAATGTGCTTACCATTCTCCATCTGAGACACTGAAATCTCTGATAATCTCTGGTTTGAAGTGCTTGGAATAGGGAGTAGGTGAATCTGTTTGAGTGAGATTAACACGTGATAACCACAGAAAATGCGACATATTGGACCAAGCTATACTCTCAGTATTGTCCAGATAACAATTCAATAACACTCCATTTTAGTTCCCCATATTGAACAGTTCTTCATAGTTTTCAAACTTGACCTTCTAATCAAAACTCGAGAAGCAAAACAATTAAATGATCATAGTGTACAGCTTTTTAAAGAGCATCTCCTATAGCAGAAGTGTAAAGCACCTATTATGTTGAATTCTGATTTGGCTCTCATGCTGATCCTGCAAGGACAAGACACGCTCAGTATAGAACAAAAAATACCGTCAAATTAGGAATTGAAGTACCATATCAGAAACCTTTGCTTCTGATGATACAAGTCGTCAGCATAACTGCCTTGCTTCCTATAATTTCTGGCACTAAAAGAATTGGATGAACCCCCATAATAACAGTCCTCAAAGTTGAATTCTTGCATCCCACAACTTTGGTTATTCCAAAAATCAGTGGAACTAGCATCAAAATGATATAAGTAGCTCCTGTGTGGTGAACCACAATCTTCATGAAAGCTTTCGGGGAGTGGGAAGCTGGAATTTGCTGGATGCAACATAAAAGACGGTGTAGATATGCTACTTGTTAAACGAATCAAAAACTTAGAAGATGTGGAAGTGCAAAAAAGTTTGAAAATTTTAAGCAACTTCAAAAGCACTTCTCCAATTTTGAACTTTGTGCTACAAGTATTAATTCTGCATGCCTCTCTTGGCAGAAACATGATTAGTATTCGTGAACTGTCAAATATAATGCAGGAAATTCAAGTTTTCGAAAGATATATGTATGAAAACATAAACGTCTGGACAAGTTACCATGTTGTTAATGTGATGTTCATTTTAGCTTGCAAAATTCTTGGAATTGTTTTTGTCCAATAGTTCAAAGAGATTTTTTCCTAAAACTGAGTTTGCAAACTTCAAAGCAAGCGCCACTAAGGAATTTCAAAGTTAAATTATACATTTTTTCCAGTAAAAATGAAGAGCGATTTACCCTAATAAGAAAGATACTCAAGAAACCAACTCAACTCCACTTTGGAGATGTTAACATAGAAGCCAGAAAAGATGAGGAGAAGACATTAAGGACCCTACCATTCCAAATTGTGTTTGAACTCTCCTTGCTTTTGCCGAAGATTTCTTCATTCTCAAAAGTGTACAGACCAGTGAAATTGTTATCACTAGAGGAGAACCATTTGGTATCTAGTAACTCCTGTTCCGCGCTGCCACGTAAATCTGCTGTTCCCCTGGAGCAAGAGGATCTGTTTAAAGGACTCGTACAAAAAGGTAGTTCTACGTCCACCATCATGCTATCCTGTAGTGCGTCCACGCAACCAATTAGGGCTGGTATAACGGAAGGACATCTGCATTGTCAGAAGCCCAGAACACTGCTACAAATAACCAACTGTTTTTTTTTTTTTTTTTGTTTTTCTTTTCATACGGTGAGGGGTTTATTTTTTTAAAAAAGCATGCCTATATCGAAAAGATGACGGAATGGAATAGAATAAAGGTATTTCCTCATTTTCAAGATCAAGAGCATAAAATCGCTGTACATATCAAGTGAAGCAATAAACACGGAATCTGTAGAATTTAAGATACAGCTGAGGCATGCCCACCATTTAAAAACTAGACATACTGAAACTAAAAGGAAACATAAAGTTGTTGGAAGCCTGGAACTTGGTTTACTCAATCATCCGTAAAGCCTACACCCGTTTGATACCATAAGGTATAGTAGAGGAAGAGGGTGTGTTTGGTGTGGCATAATTATTATGAAATCTTGAAAACTATTTCCTAAATCATTTTTATGTGTTTGGTTGGATATGAAGATACGTGAGATATGATAGTGATAGAAAGTGGAGATAGGGCATGGGTGCGATGTTTCAAAACAGGTAAATATGATGGTTACATATTGGTTTAAGCATGAGATCTGGAGTAAGAGTTTATATAATTGTAGACAAATAGGCATATGCTCATAAAAGCCAAATTCCTGCTTTTTCATCAAGAAAACATTTATCCTAACTACACACCAGACAAAAAGTGAAGCTAGAAAGAAATACAGCAGTAAGCTTACAATTATGGGAAATGAAGTAATAGAAGCACTAAGATTTCTACAGGTAATGGTCCAGCATCCCATGGAAAGGAGAGACTAATAAAGGTAGAAAGTGATAAACTCAGAGAGGAAGTGCTAGTCATAAAACATGCAGCAAGCTAGCAACCCTAACTGAATGAAAATAGCATCAGGAAGTGCTCTCACCAATTCACGTAAAATGCCATTTGTCCCTCTGTTAAGGTAGTCAAATGAAAGAGCTTTTCTCCTAGCCCTTGGGGGTGAGGACCTACCACATGATAAGGGTCTGCAGTCATGCAACATAAAGCAGCATTTAGCAGGAGCAACTTCAAAGATTTCCATGCAACTCTGTGTGGTGATAGCGATAAAGCATAAAATGTGACCATGAATCAGCTTATTGAAGCATGAAGAACTAGACTATTAAGTATGCCAATTTAAGGTCCTATGTAAGATTGACTTTTCCATTGAAAGTTGGTGCATCCAAATACTGCAACCTGAGAATCAATCAGGTGTCTGGTACTTGCAAAGGATCCTCTCTAGTATTCCAAAATGTAATATAAACATGAGGTGTGCATGCATTGATTGAACATATATCTATGGCTTTGATTTTAAAATACATAACCCTTAAGCACACTGTGCATCCCATAGAGGGACTCAGAGCACTTTCCAGTGGCTAGATTACCTCAGCTTACCAAGTGAGCATTATCAAGGATTTGGGTGGTTATCTGTGACTGTATTACTTATTTGCTTATCTGGAAATACTTAAGAACCTCTACTGGAATTTGGAGTTCCTTCTTGCTGGATGCAACATTACTGTAAACTACATCCATAACATTAATGCCTCATCCTCTGTTTACGAAAGCTTTATGTTAGTGGCAAAGAGGACTTAGTTCAAGCATACAATTTTATCATCTATGATGATCTCCTCAAAACCTGGGAAATGTAATGCATGGCTGTCCAAATGTGCAGATGTTGTTTTCAGTCAATAAAACTGGTAGAGGCAGCTTTCACGGCCGGTTTTAAATTTGAAACCTATCCATAATCTTGACTTCCAAAAGTAGTCCTAACTACTACTTATTCAGGAGGAAGCCATTTATCCCTTTTTGGCTGTCATAAAATCTCGTAAAGATGGCATTTGCAAAATTATCATTCATGTTCTATTATTCTTGATGCATAAAGTACAATTACCTGCGAGGTACCTGCGGTGAATGGAATGGTGTAGACATTTCAACTTTACCTAAACCTAGCAGACAAAAAGGCATTTCATCAAATATCCATTCTAAAAGAACTGAAGGCACGTATAAAGAAAGATAGTTCTTCACTTCTTTTCCCCGCAAACTAGAAATGATCCCTATAAAGAGCATAAAGTAGAAAGCAAAATGAAGAAATAATGATAGGAGTAGCGGACAATGATATATGAACAATTTTAAGCTATGGGTAACTTATTAAACATGGACAAGGAACTAAACAAGGAGGAAAAATATGTAACAAATAATTTCAGTATATAGATATATATAAAAGAATAAGGCTTATTTGATTTTTAAGATGATTTTTTTTTTTTTGAATAATAATTCATATGGTCATGCTATATGGATAAGATCACGTAATTGAAAATATTATAATAGATAAAACTAAAATAAAAACATAGGCAATTGACATAGTTCTAAAAAATAAATAAAAATATAAAAATATAATTTAAATTCTTATATAGTAACCTCAAATCCTCAATGAAAAATTAAAAGTCAAACTTTCATATTAAACATAAAAGGGAAGGAGAATTTAATTTAATCACTTATTGAAAGTAATACTAAAATAATAATTATAACAATTATTATTAGATTTATGACATATAATATAAAAAAATCTGTTTAAACTTTGAACTTTTTTTTTTTTAAACCCCTCCCAAATTAGAAGGATCTATAGTGTTTCCACGCTTCCCCTCCAGCGTGACTCGAACCCAGGACCTAATGGTCGTGGTTGGAGGTGCTTTTAACAACTGAGCAAGCCTCACTTGAACTAATTGAGCATCACCCATTTAAAAAATAATATAACAATAGTTGTACTATAGATAAATACTAAATGGCAAAAAAATTAAAATAGTATAGAACAAAAACTAATATTCATAGAACAAAAACTAATGACCCTTGATAGGAGGATGTGGAGGTTGAGAATTAGGGTAGAAGGTGAGTAGGTAGTCGAGCATTTCCCTGTGTCTTCCTTGGTTCAATAGTATTAGTGTAGTTTGGTATCCCTTTTATTCTTAGTTTGCTACTACCACATAAGTTGAAAAATAATAAAAATATTTTCAGAGTAAGAAAATATACATCTCTGTTATATTAAAAGAAAAATAGTGACAAAATATTAACCCAATTGACAAGTTAATAAAAAGTTACAATAGTAAATGTATAGTACTAAGTACTTTCTAATTTAATAAAGAATAAAACATGGAACAAATAATTTATTTGATTACGATATAATGTGTATCCTTTAAATTTATATGAAATTTCTTATATTTCTGCACACTGTATTAAAAAATAAAATAGCAACTAAAATTTATCGAATCAATATGATATATTAGTTTATAATTTCATAAAATTAACATTCTTTAAAATTATCTGTGCATCGTGCGGGTTCTAACACTGTATCCATCATAAAAGAACTGAAGGCAAGGCACGTATAAAGAAAGATAGTTCTTCACTCCTTTTCCCTGCAAACTAGAAATGATCCCTATAAAGAGCATAAAGTAGAAAGCAAAATGAAGAAATAATTGCTAGAAAATTGCTACTCTATGATATTTGTAAAATGATTCCTATAAAGAGCATAAAGTAGAAAGGAAAGTGAAAGAAGTTAATTGACCTTTTCTTCCTGTTTGTGGTAAGCTATCAGTCTCTCAAAAGAAAATAAATGTAATTGATTCGTGGTCAACCATTGAATGTACCTTCAATCGAAAATGCAACATGACCTTCATGAGTTGAACTTTCCAACTCGCAGCTCAGTCCATCATCACCAAGTATATCAATGATAGATAGCTCTGCAGAATTAGATGCGATGACAGTTTAGTATACAGGAATCATTTTTTCAGCTCTGACATTTCAAACCAGAGAATTCTCTTAGGAAGTGCTTTTTGGAGTACGCCATTAAATTTGCAGCTGATAAACTTCTATCACGTATAGTCAAAAGGATACCTTGATTTAATATTTTGAATTTGTACTTTCAAGTTCCAACTCTATTAACAAATTGAAATTGAAAAGGAAGTGTCTCCAATCAGAATGTTTTTACCCTATTGCTTAATATATTATGACAAGCCATTTCAGCAAGTTTTCTCTGTACAGGTTATTACTACAAGCTTACAGGCAAACACTTCTATACAATATTCATTTATAGTACTCACGCATGCCTGTAGAGCTCGTCAGTGGATTTAGTTTGTAATCAGTGTTGTACAAAGCTTTCGCATGACATCCAGGTGCTCCAACTGATGTACTGAGCAACATCAATGATTAATTGAACTCTTTTCAACAAAAATGATTATTTCCGAGACATTACAACCAAACATGTGAAATACTAAAAGAATGCAATTCATGGAGATTCTAGGCATCCAAACAAGTTGCTAGCATCTAAGTCAGGCATGAACTCGAAGCTTCTCTATCTGCACTTGTTTAGCAGCCTTTCATTCAAAATAATTTACTCAAGCAAGATTCCTTAAGGAGTTCTTTTCTTTTAAATATTTATGCAATCTAACAAGGATAAACCTATGAGAATTTTTATGTTTATGCAATTCAATATGGATAATCCACTCAACGTAAGCATACTTACTTCTTTGGGCAGGCAGCATAATCTTGGGAGCTTGGTGAAGTTCCTATTAGGACAATGGATCACATTACGTCCGAATGACAAGAAAAAACAATTATACTCCTCAGCAAACTAGCTTTTGCCAGAATGCAAGTATAGTAGTATAGTACCTTCCTTATGTTGAAGAGAGCCAACAGAGATGACTTCATTGGTTTGAATCACCGAAGAACGCTGTAGCATCTGATTGTGTGGAGTAAAGGCATTTCCCTCATAACTATGCCTTGCTTACATAGTGATGCAAAAGAACATTAGGCCACAAAAGGGGGATTATGAATCACCGTGCAGTTGAAGTGAAAAGGTATGACTCATCACATAAGGAAAATAGACAAAATGCAATTTAACATGTTCACATTGCACAATCAAATTTTGTGTCAAACCCATATTGCAATCTCTAATTGATAAAACATGTATATTAGGTTGTTTGATATCACTGAAAGACTTAGAAATGGTAGTAAAGACACTCATGAAAGAAGAATTCTAACAGTACCTGATAGCAATTAATTGCTCAAAGACATTAAATGCTAATGAAGCTGCATACTTTTGCAACTAGTTCAGAGTTTACTTTGAGTTTTGAAGAAAGTGAAAATGCACATCATTCATTTTGATTTTCACAGATTTTAGGGATTTTAACTCCAAAGGCTGAACAGATTGAGATACAAACTTCTTTGAGAAGTAAGATGTCTCACGTAATATCTCTGTATCATTCCAAGTTTACCGGATGCCCCAAAAGGGACAATCGCTTACATAATATCTCTGAGCTACCTCGTAAGAAGAAACATGAACAAGCATCAAATGCTATTGCCAATCACCCTAAAACACACATAAGGATTTTTAATATGCTTAAAGTTTTTGGAGAGATAAAAAATTGAGGTCAATGTACCTGAGTGGACATTTGACTTATGTTCCCCAGAATCTGTAGATAAGTTTAGTAAACTCCGAATATCCAGTGAACGACTACTCTTTTCTTGCTGATTACATCGGATTTTCTCCTCAAAGAAGCTCTCTCTTGCATCTTTTTTCTGCTGCTCTTGCCGTTTTCTTTGCTCAAAGTATTGTTGTTGCCTATAAGATAGACCAACTACATCTTAGTCTAAATCCCTGTATATTGAGTTAGACAACATTCTCTATGAATCTTTACCAGTGTTGATGTTGAGGAAAGCTAAAACTATAATAAGATCAAATAAAGACAGTTGTGTGATGTTCCAATACCTTTTCTGTGTTGACCTTCTTGACTAATGTTTTTCCATCCCGCGAAATAATAACACAAATCAATAGAGAAAGCATCAGTATGAGAACATTTCCCAAAGCAATAAGATTAACTTACTGAGAATGATGGAAACAAATCAAACTTGCAAAAGAACAAGCTGATACCCTTCAAGGAAAGATGAATATTTCTTTTCTTATATCTTTTTCCTTTTTAATTTTGGGGGCTGGTTTGAGTTGAACATTATCACAATAAATCTGCAAACTGGCTTGTAAACCATTAAACTCACGTAAAGAAAGTGTAAGAGGTTTTCTTTTTCGAAAGAAGAGTTCTGCCAGGACTAAATGGATTAACGATATTTTAATTTTTTTAAGAGTATGTTTGAGATCCCAATCTTTAAAGGGTAATCTTCATCTTTCAATAATACATTATATAACTCCTCATTTGAACTGTACTAACCACACTTTTACGTTAAAATCCATTACCAACTCCAGAGACATGCACTACTAAAGATCAACTAACAAACCACACTAATGAGCATTGAGCTGCAGTTCTACCTAACAGCAATTTGCTCAATTGTGCTTCAAAGTACCCCATGAAAGAAACAATTTATTTCCGGAAAAGAAAAAAGAAAGAAACAATTTATTTTCCAAATTCAGAAATATGCAGGTATATCTACAGGATAATAAGTTATTTCCTTTGACACTTACAGTATCGACTTTCCTCCTTGACCCACCCATCCATTGTAACATTGTGGCAGAAATCTTCCTTGCAGCCTCCACTAAATCGTGAAGAGATAATTACACAAGGACCGGAGGGGGAAAAAAGGAACAGAAGGAAATGAAAAACAAGTATCACCTAAGTGAAATAATCTCTCAGGTAGGTCAAAATCATATGAGTTTTACAGGCTAGTAATAATAAGTTAAAATATACAATGGCTAATGTCTGCCTCCAAAATTTAACATGCTAGATGATTATAAAGTGGAGAAAATGTCATAAATATTCTTCTATTATTACTTACTTAATGATGAGTTTCACTATAAGTATTAATCAGAAACTCGAAAACAGATATAATAATCTTATCGACACATACAAGAAAGCTAATGAAATTACAAACTTTTGATGTACTCCTATAAAAAGATCACTCAATACCTAGCCAATGACACATGGAAACTAGATTGCCTCCACAAAATGCCATAGCATCATTCAAATCACACATAATCCAAGTTTTACCAAAAGACATGCTCACCTACTGCAAACCAGCAACTGTTCTAAGATACCATTCAAATAGAAGATGCATATCGAATTTTGTTGTCAAGCCCATAATTATCCCATTTGGAACAAATCAGGACAATTTGAAGTAACAGAGATGGACTTTACCAGTATTATTAACTCAATCCTAGATAATTCCAAGTGAAACAAAAATAACAGTAAACAAATTTCAAGTTCAAAGGAGTGATTACTCGGTTTACAAATTAATTGAGGATAAGCACTTAAATGACTAATAGAAAACGAAATCTGACGTACTAATGCAGTTATGAATCAAAATGAAGGGAAAATATGTGGTTGTTACCTCTCAACAGCGATTTCTGAGAGATATTTGCACAGATATGCAGATCAATGCCTTGAGGATTTTGCCGTTAGTGGCAAGCTTTGCAGTTGTCGTAATGGACCTTCTGAAGAATGAAAAAAGGAGATTCATAGGCCTTTCGTTCCTTAGCAATACGTTTCAAACTCAAGCCTGTAAATTTTCCAAAAGGAAAATGCATCAATATCCAAATTCCGGTATTTTATGGACAGAAATGTACTGAGACTCCGTGTGTCGAAAGAGAGAAATGACGAACGGCGTTGATTCCAGAACTGATCTGGAAAATACGAAGAGAGATTTATATATATTTATGCTGAACAAGAGCGTACGTATTAGGTGTGGATCGTCGGTCGCCGTGAATTCTTTCACCGAGATCTATGGATTTCAATATCGAGATCGCCGATTAGATATTTACTGTTGCTAGTCGGTGGTCGGCGTGCTACACTTGTGAATTGTGAGACTGATGAGAAACGCGGGAGAGAAGGAAACTTTTGAATTTGTTTGTAACCTTCTTCTATTTAATTTTCCCTGTTTCGGACCCGTTTGCCTTTCTGGATTCTGACCCGTTAAATTCATAAGTTGATACTTGAATCTTGATACCCCTTTTGCCCCCCACCATACCCAATAACCAGGGCGCAAATTTCCCTGGGAAGATTTCTGGACTCGCTAGTAGTTGTACTAAAAAACTACGCTACCCCTGTAAGTTTGTAACTACGTACCACTAACCATCATTACATCGCAAAAAAAGAAAGTGTTGTATCCACTTCCCATTGCAAAAATTAGAGAGTCCATTTTACCAATTAAATGATGTCGTGACATCCAATTAAATGATGTCGTCACAGATAACTACTTATATTTGGCTCATAGTGTTTGGTCAAGTTGTAAAAATTAATATATTTTTTTTAAAAGTATTTTTCAAAAAAATATCAAATTATAAGTAAGGACATGAAAATATTTACTTAATACTTAATATTATATAAATAGATAAATAATCATAAAAATTTATTATTAAAGTAAATAATTTAAAAAAAATATTTTATTTAAGTAAACGATGAAAATAAAATTTAAAAGTACTTTATTCTTTTAAGATGATTTAAATATATTAAGAAATTATTCAACAAATATGAAAGTTCACCCCAAAAGTCATTATATATTACTTATAATATTTAAACTAAATAAGATTATTTTGGTATATACAATATTTTGCTCTGAATATTCTTGGTAAGAAAATTCAAAATTGTTTCTGTTTTTGCTTTTGGGAAGAAGTTACTTCTTTTTGCTTCACAAAATTGTTTCTGCTTCTAGCCAAAATCACTTTTTCTCCCCTAAAAAGCATGGCCTAACACCTAGATGAGAAAAGTACTTTTTTTTAGAAAAAATACTTTTTTGACCCCGGAAGAAGATTGGCCAAACAGGTTATTAGTCTTGCTTATGAATATAAGGTTTTGTATTTCAATATTTGATTTGTTCATACTTCTATGAATTATATGTTATTCTAATTATATGGAGTACGAAAGTATGTAAATAAGCATCAGATTATCTTTCTTCTACTATCAAGGGTTGTGAGGGAAAGAATATATCACTTTACCCATAATCAGAGTCTCGAGTTCGAGCCATGGATAAAAATCTTAATAGATAGTACTTTCTTCTTGTAATAAGCCTTACGCAATGCGAATTCAAATTAGTCAAAACCAAATATTGTAAGTATCGAACACTAGAGATGGAAAACGAAAAAATTATATTTCTTCTTTAGATTTTGATGTGGCATCATGGTGAGCAGAACATCTTTTTACTTAATTTTAGTTAAGTAACAAAAGCTTAAGAAATAATCTTGTATAAGTAAAATCTGGCCTTGACACACGGCTAGTTTACACGGCGACACGATGATGATTAGGATAAGTATCCGCCCGAAGATAGGAATGAAGCAGGGAATGAATAAGCAGCAGAAATTCGCCCTCGCATGAAATATTTTTGACCTATAGCTCTTTTCCGAGGAGATGGAAGCAATGCCCCGGAGAAGAACTACGAGGATAGCCCGGGTCCATTAATGAAGTTGTACTCCAAAGTCTTGCATGGTTTTCAACCGTCTTCAAAATATTCGGAATCCACTCGTATCCACTCACTACTAGAAATACAGACTTTTTCCACAAAAGAATCGGTGGGAAATCTGTGTGAAATTTTAATATTTCCACGACATTCCCAGGGAAAACGCTCGGTGGAAAAATGGCTGGTGAAAAAATAATTTCACACGACATTCGTGGGTAATTCCCAGCAAGTTTCCCACTGAGGGTTTGGTGGAGTCACCTAGTGTAATTTCCCACGAACGTCGTGGGAAAAGTAAGAAAATAAAATAATTTAATTTTCTTAAGTTTTTCACCAAATCCGTGGGAAGTATTAAAAATAATTTGGATATTTTTTTTCCCATAGAAGTAGTGAAAAATATTCATAACCTCGAAATAAACATATGAACATTCCCACGAAAATCAGTAGGAAATATTAAAATTCTGGAAAAAAATGCACAAAATTTCCACGGAGTCAGTGGGAAATCTGAAAAATATTTTCATGGCCAAATCTGTTTTTAGAACTACACCACCTGCCAAACAGAAAGTATAACCAACAATACAAGACTAAATACAATTAAGCATTCAAATACCAAATTCAACATGCAATCCAATTTATTTCATAAACAACAACTAATCAATCCATTTCATAATTAATCCAACTAATCAAAAAGTAGAACAAAAACTCAAAAAATCCAACATTCAATATTCAACATCCAAGTATCATCCAAGACAAGCTAATAAAAGAAACTACTCCTTAATTATCATCATATGCTGGAGAACGGGGCACAAGAAATGCACCAGATGCTAAGAGGGAGTTTATCTGAGACTTGAGACTTTTAACATCACTAGTGACAAGTCTTAATGCATCGTCCTTGTGCCTCATTTCTTCCTCCCTTCGCCTTTCCTCTTCCTCTCTTCGCATATCTTTTTCCTCCCTCCGCTTTGCCTCTTCTTCCCTTGCAGCCCTTTCTTGAAGATACAACTCAGTAATCTTCGCTACCTTCCTATTCAATTCCTCAAACTCATCCAGATAAATCGAGCAATGTGAGCAAGAATAAAAACCAGACAATCCAGAAGTACGACGACCGAGACTAAACTCTGATCCAAGGCCGTAGACTCTCCCCTTATGCACGCCACCAGCTGCCTTAATCCACATGTCCATGATCTCCTCTTGGGATAGTTGGATTGGCCTACCTTGATCATCAATCAGCTGACTTTGAATGAACTCCTCCGAGCTTCATTTGAAAGTATCCTATAAAAAAATTACAATTATTATAAAAGTAAACTTTATTAAAGAAAATTTATGCAAGTATCTTTATTTCTCAAACTTTAAAGTGAAACACACGGAAAGATAATGTATAGACAATGTATCAGTACTTCTAATGGGGAAAAATTACTACATGATCTCTTTTGTAAAAATCAATACCCATAAGCTACTAGCTACTAGTTCTCCAGTACTTCTAATGGGGAAACAATAAGATGAATTCCAGCATTTATATTTGAGTTTGTTTATATTTCTTCACTATGACTGGTCTTTGGTAGTGAAATAGCGCACTTCTAGTGCTCTGTCTGTTATTGACGTACTTGTATTCCAAGTTCAGTCTCAATTGCCATAACTAAGTGTGTTTCTCCAATATATATATGCCACAATAGCCAAAGCTAGTGCTAGCTTGAACAAGATTCTTACTTTACCTTTTAAAAAGCTTAGTCCTCGCTACGTGCTAGGCTAAAAAAGGATTCAGCTTGCAACAAATCAACTTAAGTTCACATGTTCTCAATATTAAGAATCTCATTGATTACTTCAAAATACAAATAAGACAAAGGGCACTAAGTAAAATATTGGACCACATACTGCTTTTGTCAAGAGGAGGACCACACAATCATAAGTTGCACATGTTGAAGGGAATATTGCTCAACCAAAAAAGAGATTGTTCTTTGGTTGCGGTTGGTGGCACTTTTATAAAGATGGAGAACTTCTGATATCCATAAATTTCACAATGCACGCTCGCAAAAAGGGCCACATTAAAAAGAATAAGGAGCATACACAGGGATTCCTTTAACTCTTCACTGTCTAGAATAATAAAATAAAAAGTAAATGGATGTTTTTACATACAATTTCATAGCACATAACAGTCAGGCACAGAATATTTCAATCGGGTCAAGTAAAAATATAGTAATGTTAAGGCTGACTTACCAAAGAGCATTCAAGAGATTAACTCACAGTGCATAGAAGCTTTGTTTTCCATTTCAATTTCAATATTCTGATGCATATAAGTTTAGTATTGCTCAACAATATTCCGATACAAATGGAGAGAGTAACACGAACAGGAAACTAGCAAGGTCATTATGTAATTTCACCAAAAGGGTGGTTCAGTAATTGGAAAAATGTTTCATTGGAGTTATCATTAGCAGTGGAGAAAGACAGAGAATGGCAAAACCAACCATTAAAACTCCCTACAGCTCTCAGCATTCACCACAGCCTCAGACTTAAAACTAATGAGACTTTCACAGTTTTTGGAGCTCTTTGCATTTTGAAAAGCTCATTAATAAGCTACCAACAAATAAGCTAGTTTAAAATAAAGCTCATTAATCTTACACGGGTTGTCTCAGCGCGCTGCTCAACCCAAGTCATTTTTGTTCCATCCTTCAACTTCTTCATGTGGGTTTCCTCAAATACCTCATCATGAGTAACTAGTCTTCCTTTAGCCTTTTTCTGAAAAATAAATAATATCTTAAAAATGGTAACTAAAGTAGTTATAAATCAAGAAAAATATAATAAAGACATTACCAATCTTCTTCTATGAGCCGCCATACTAATTGAACCGCCCGTGTGCACTGAGCCACCCTGAGCGCTCTTTTTCATTCTGGTTGGATTTTTTAATTTTTCATGAGCACCCCTTTGAACCAAAACAATGAAGTAAATCCAATCTTTTCAATCAATTTTTCCGGTTGGATTCTCTTCTTCTGCTATGCCTCACTAACAGTGGCACACACACACACATTGTAAAAATCCAATATTTTCAATCAAGATTCAACAAAAATGGCTTCTCAGGTACCTAAATCTTCAAAACCTTCAAAACCCCCCAAACCCTATATCTGCCATTTCAGATGCATATAACACTTCTGAAATCCAATGTCATTTTGTAAAATGAAAATTTTGAATGGACAGATATAGTCCAACCATAAGAAAATACAAACGAAACTCAAAATCTAAAAAGAAGAAAAATCTAGAAGTTCAATAAAAATCAATTTCTTTCAATAAATTCATCTAACACCTAGTATACAGATAGGTTACCTAAGGAGTTAACAAACCCAATTCCTGACCAACAAATTCTTGCATGCTGAAGAATTGGAGTGAAGCGGACTCAAGCTTCAGGTGACAGTGGCGGAACCCGAAATCTGGGAAAGGGGAAAGGAGAGAGAGAAAGAGAGATTGACTTACCGATGTTGTCCCTGAAGTCTTCGAGTTATAATTCCAACACCAATCTCACCGAAATTGTTGCTAGAGTTATCAAAGAATTCAACGCTGAAGATAAAACAAATTCCGAATTTTTCTTCAATGATAATAATGAGACATTAAGTTGTGCACAGATTTTGAATGAGAAAGCTGAACTGGATAAGGATGAGAACGGTGATGATGATTTTGAGTTTGCTTTTATTAATATAGAATCTGAAGTTTCACCTATTTCTGCTGATGAAATCTTCTACAACGGTTCCGTCTAATTTTCAACACAGATGTGGGAAATGGGAGAATGGGAAGCGATTGACCTAATTAGAAGGTGGGAAATCCTTTTTCCCAAAAAATAAAAAATATACTAATATTTACTTTCCCAGAGAATGTGTGGGAATATTAAAAATATTGCATATACTTTCTTTGGTTTGCCACTGTTTTCCCTGGGAACTTCTTTTTAATTTTATGTAATTAATTTTTAATTATTTTCCCACTGACATAGGTAGGAAACAAATTTGGCAGTTTTAGGCGCTAAACAGTTCCCACAGAGAGTTTGTGAGAACTATTGAAATTTTGGTAAAATTTTCGTGTCCCCACTTTTCCACTGATTTTGTCAAATTTTTGGTGGGAATTACCATTGATATATTGTCACGACCCAATTTTTCCTCCGTTGGGTATCGTGATGGCACCTAGTCTTAAGGACTAGGTAAGTCTAACAATAATTAAAATAACAACATTATTTAAATAGAATCTCTTAAAATTCCCAAAACCGGTAGTACATGTCATAAGATCTACAGGGTGTTTGCTAGAAAACTCTAAATACAACTGTCCAGAAATAAGAATAAACAGTGCAAAACGAAAACTGGAAGGTGACTCTGAAGCCTGCGAACGCGGCAGCAGGTTTACCTTGAGTCTCCACAGCAACAGTCCACACAGCTAGCTAACGAACAAGTACCTGGATCTGCATAAAAATGTGCAGAAGAGTAGCATGAGCACACCACAACGGTGCCCAGTAAGTATCAAGACCAACCTCGGTGGAGTAGTGACGAGGAACAGTCAAGACACCCACTGGTCTAATAACCACACATATATAAGTAGATGAATAACAGAAGTATGATGTCTACATAAAGACTATGCAATATGGCTCACAATACAGTAATGGCATTAAAGCAAGAAACAACAAGTATCAGCGAAATATCATGAAAATGACGCAGACAAAGTGAATGGAACACAACCTAAATTCGGAATCACGAATACAGCAAGGACAAATGATAACTCAGTAATTACAATCGCTTTTACGTCAGGTTTTAGTCAACAACTCCACGAGGTACCGAACCTCGGACAATTCACAACTCACGGGTCTCAATACCTGAACCCTAACACTTGGCATCCTGTGCCCTCATAACACCTCATAACCACACTGACGACTCACGTACCAATAGAGCTATTCTCACATAGAAGACAAGTAAACAAGGGTGAGAATCTATGCTCAACAATATCAAGAATACTTCTTATCCGATAAGAGTGCTTAACTATGTGTATGCTTGTACAAGTGTCCTAACATAGTCCATACCAGCAAATAAGCATAAGGAAGAAGAAAAATGGACAACACGTAGAATATTTTCTCACAGCTTTCACAAGATAAAGCTCACACAGGTACGTATACCACTACACAAATATCAACAACAAGAATGCCCCCAGGCAATAAATTATCATAAATCAATCTCTGACACAGCCCACCTTATCTCGCCACGTGTGCAATAGTAATATAAATACCCGCCTTGTCTCGTCACACGTGCATAATAATGTTCCCACCTTATCTCGTCACATGCGCAACCCACACATATATATATCCCACCTTGTCACGCCGCATGTGTAAATATCAATAGTAACAATAGCACTGCAGAAACCTCATGCAACCCCATAACAACAACCGCACGGCAGAAACCTCATGCATCACAATAACAAATACAACAACAATAATGGAAATAATACAAAGTACGACAAGTAAATCAACTCAAGAACTTTTAAATCACAGAAAAATGTGGGACCAAATCACAAGGAATAACCACAGTCTGAAATGCTAGGCGTAAAGCGAACAACTCAACAAAGGGAAAACTAAGGTGTAGCAATGAATCCCACAATATACACTTCAACAACAGGGAAGCTAACACGAATCCAATAATGCCAAATAAAATAAGTCGACTAAGATATATGATATCTACTTCTTTTAAGGTTGAAGAAATTACGAAGGATATTCAACAATTCAATTAAGGATGACAGCGGAAAAATAATCATAACCTCAATTAAGACTGAATAATTATAGGATGAAATAATATAAATTCCAAATAAAAATAAGCAGTTATGAAAAGATAGCATGGCTATAAAAGAGATAACAGTTTCAATTAAGGCACATATGAATCAAGTAACGATAATAGTGGATCATGAAGCAATTTATTCTAATTAAGCAGGTAGATGTGAATCTAGTAATTAAGATATATAATCATAACAAGAACAACTGCATATTCAACGAATACAAGGACCTAAGAACCCTAAAAGGCCAACTTTTCATAAATAAATCCGTGCACGCACTCGTCACCTCGTGTACACGGACTTCAATCAACATAGAAGACTCTAATCCTAAGGGGAAGTCCCCCACACAAGGTTAGGCAAGATACTAACCTCGAACCAAGCTCAATCAGTCTGCAAGAATGCCCTTTCCTTGATTATCAGACTCCGAATGGCCCAAATCTAGCCAAACGCAAATTGCATATCATGAATACAACCACAATAGACTCATCTAATTAGTGAAACCAATATTTTAACAAAAAAATCCGAAATCCGCCCTAAAAAGTCGACCCGGGCCCACATATCGGAATCAGGTAAAAGTCACAAAATACGAACACCCATTCACTCACGAGTCTAACATACTAAAATTATCAAATTCCGATACCATTTCGTCCCTCAAATCGTGATTTTTTATTTTGAAAATTTTCTTCAAAAATCACCATTTTCCTCAACTCAAAACACAAATTAAATGATAAAAATAAAGATAGAATCATGGAAATAAATAAATTCTAGTTGAAGAATACTTACCCAATCGATTTTCTTGAAAAACCTACAAGGAAGCTCCCAAAATCGAAGTCTAAAACTCAAAATATGAAGAAAATAGCCAAACCCTCGACTTAATATTTCTGCCAGGACTTCCGCATCTGCGGACTAGGAGACGCACCTGCGCACTCGCATTTGCAAGAAAGAGTCCGCATCTGCGAACTCAGCTGGCCAGGCCTGGAACCGCATCTGCGGATTTACAGCCGCACCAGCGGTACCGCAGAAGCGAAAGAGGGAAACGCAGATGCGATCGAGGGACCGCAGAAGCGGCCTTCGCACCTGCGTGCAAACTTCCGTAGAAGCGAGCAAGCTCCTAGGACTCAAGGATCGCATAAGCGACCAGGCTCAAGCAAAAGCGGAGCCGCACCTGCGCTCCAAGTGTCGCAGGTGCGAAAATACCATGATTTGTGAAATAAAAATAAATGACATTATATGAAACTTTTATTAGACAAAAATTGGGCCCGCGGTCATCGGGCCGAGAGGAAGATTGGGTGTAGGTGTTTACCCTGGTGTACCACTTATCCAGTTGAGAGAAAGATCGGACCTGTGAATTCTGTATCCAAGTGTACCATTGCGTTCTTTACCCTGTTGTACCATGTCCTACTATTGTTAAGCTTTTGATATATGAGCATTGAGATTACAAACTAAATGAAATGGCACTTTATGAGATACGGATATTGAGATTACAAGTTAAATAACGCTTGATATGGTTAAAATAGCACGGGCTAGCCAGTTTTCGGACTGGTCATTCAAAAATAGCCGGCGTTTGCCAAGTCATTAAAAAATAGTCACTATTTTGCTGCAACAGAGACCGATCCAGCATAATGTACTGGAGTTCGGTGCACCTGTGTATGAACTTCCAGCATATTATGTTGGACCGGTATACTTTGCTGGCTCCAGTATAATATACTGGAACTCCAGTATACTTTGCTGGAAGTTCAAGCAAAGTTTACTGGAACTTATACTGGAGTTCCAGCAAAGTATACTGGAATTCCAGTATATTATGCTGGAGTATTTTTCGGATTTTGAACAGTGTTTTCGTTCAAATTTATCTTTACATGAAAAGTGACTAAATTTCGATGACTTTTGAAACTGTGACTATTTTTGAATGACCACTTGTAAATCTGGCTATTTTTTAATTTCGTCCCTTGATATGCCTTAATGATTCTAACGACGCTTGTCACACTTTAAAGATAAATTTGGTGCCTTTTTAAGGATCTAGTGTTTACGCTTAATGCCATGACAAATTGAAACCCTTATATTTAAATGCTTTGTTGTTTACTTAACTTATTTTTCATGCATTTAATATTTGTTATACCTGTATAACTTTTGTTCTATCACAAATGGCGACTGTGACACGTACATGAGTATATGTACTCAGGAGCGGACCCATGTAGGTTCAAGAGGGTTCATATGAACCCGCTTTTGCGAATATTTTTGATATTTTATATAGGTTAAATTTTATAAATTATTGTTTTTATAAAACGTTTTTGAACCCATTTGACCGAAGATGATCGTGTGGAAAGATGGTCTAGCGGCTTCAAACTTTAGACAACGTCGTGAGTTCAGAACTAGGTCGCATCACCTTGTCACTTTCATTTGCTTAGTTGCTTAGTTTTTATGTTTGTCACCGTGTGTACTGCACAAGCGACGTGCATATCCAGTCAATGCTAAGGCTTAAGAGACTAATCAATAGCTATCCTTGTTAGTTGATTCTTCCTTTTCCTCTGTGTTTTATTTTTTATCTCTATTTTTCTACTTTATTTTATTTCATTTTACATTTATCTCTATACTAAAATCCAACAAGAAATATTCTACAGGCTATTTTACTTTATAAAGATCAAATTTTTCTACAAAGTGAAATCTTACATTACCTTTGTTAAAATATGCAAGTGCAATCTTTGAAATTATTTATAATTTGTTGGTTCAACTTAAATTGTTTATTTTACTTTACATTGAAATTGTTAGTTTACTTTATAAGCTCTCTTCTCTTATAATTTGTACTACTTTAGTTTAAGTCACAACTTTTATTTTTCGTTGTTTTTGTTTATGAATTAGTGACTTTGTCCTTTATCAATAAAAAGAATATTTTAGATTTTGTCAAATTTCTAGAGTCTAGAAGGTGTCTAACTTGGGTAAATAGATTTTTAGCTAAAGTGTAAAAAAGTTGAAATTCTTTAGAGAAAAATTGCTAAATAAAAAATAGATGAATTGTTAACATTTTTAGTCAAAGTAAGTAAATACTTTAAATTTGTTGCTCAACTTATAAAAAATAAAATAAAAGGGATGTCACCGCAACTTTTATAAAATTTTCATTTTGTGGCAGCATTATGAGTTTAATATAAAAAAGAGCACCGGACAAATCCTATTTGTCAGTACCGCCCTTATTATCGATTAACGTTATTGGAACCGCTTGATTAAAGTTCTGGGTCCGCCACTATATATACTTGTGCATCGTTTATTTAATAATGCCAGGTTTAGCAGTTTGACATGTGCATGACGATCCGCGCATAAGCTAGGGTCCTACTTCTTCACAGATGCTTTTGGTGTGCCTACCTCTGGATCGTGGGAGAACTTTATTCAGTTCTCTATTCTTCTGGTATAGTCGGGTTAAGCCCGTTACTTTATTTCATTCATTCTTGAATGTCGTAGAGACTCCATATATAGTGTTGGGCTATATTTTGGGATATGGGCAGTCATATATATATAATATACACACACTAGGCAAGGTTAGCCAATATACAAATTGTCCAAAATAATTTATAAAATTTGAAAGATTTTAAAATAGACTAATTAATTAGTAACATCAATTGCGGGTTAGGAGTTGGGATATTGGAAGACCTCTCTCCCTTTCCGTGAGCTCCACAAAACACTACCAGATGGTCTAGCCTGGTATGGTTATTCAAGGCTTCTTTCAATTCTTATACCGGTGTGTCTTCCCTAATAGCAAGTTACAACATGGAGTTACCTACTAGTTTAAGTATTTCCCAAATATCTAGCATATTGCAATACGATCTCTAGCAAACAGGATACCTGCATATCCACAATGTCGCATCAAAGAAAGAAGAAGATGAATACTTGTATAAGAAATCACTTTTACTTAAAAGTGAAAGATAATAAATGGATGCTTATTAAAGACAACCATTCATCTGCACCACATTTCATATGCATCTTTTGACATTAATGCAGGACATTACGTTTATCGTCCTACAAGAAATATACTACACGTACGAAGGGACTCAAGAGAATAGAGGATACGTTTCTTTCTCACGAAAGTAAACTAATCCTGAAGACCAAGTGCAAGAAAATCTTTGATAGAACATTGTAACTCATCTTAGACATCGGCAAGAAAATGGTTATATGGGTATTTGTCCTGTCTTAACGGGAATTTGGTGTTGCAGAAACTTGAAAATCTCCAAATATTGGTGGAGGCAAATACATGAGCTAAATCAAGTGATCTCTGTCGACACCAATTAAACATCTTACATACAAGTATTGGCTGCACCAATATTATTATTATTAGAACTGCTACTCACAGCAAAATAGTGAAGAGAAGCAAAGCAAAATATTTCTTTCAATGGTAATGCAGTGTGAAGAAAACAAAATCAAGAGTATATGCCAAATGGCAAAATAATAGTTTGAAAGCAAAATCAAGTAGCTTAAAGCTCATATTAGCTGAAATCTATTGTTTTACGAATAGTATGAAAGTTGCTTACTTATATCTTTTACTTAAAAATCTACATGTTCAAGTCTTTTTGTATAAGCATTTGCCAATTTTACTTTTTAGCAGAGATGTGCCAACCTACTTTGACACACAGTAAATAACACAATGCATCTGTCTAAGCTACCACCTTGCTGCGAGGTCCATTCTGATAGTATTTCTCTTATTAATTGTAACGACCCGTCCGGTCATTTTGAGAGTCATAGCCCCGTTCCCCCAATTACTGCTTATTTTGTGCTTTATAACTGCTATGTGACTTACCGGGGTAATTGATTCGGATCCGGAAAGGTTTCAGAATGAATGGAGACACTTAGTCTCAAGGTCGAAAGCTTAAGTTGAAAAGGCTGATCGGATGTGGACTTATGTGTAGACGACTCCGGAATGGAATTTTGATGGTTCTATTAGCTCTGTTGGGTGACTTTGGACTTAGGAGCGTGTCCAGATAGTAATTTAGAGGTCCGTGGTTGATTTAGGCTTGAAATGACGAAAGTCAGAATTTAGAAAATTGACCGAGAGTGGACTTTGTGATTACCGGGCTCAGATTGGGGTTCCGGGAGTTGGATTAGGTCTGTGGTATCATTTGTGACTTGCATACAAAATTTGAGGTCAATCAAACGTGATTTGATAGGTTTCGGCGTCGTTTGTAGAAGTTGAAATTCTTTAGTTTCAATAGGCTTGAATTGGGGTGCGATTCGTGTTTTTGATGTTGTTTGATGTGATTTGAGGACTCGACTAAGTTCGTATCATGTTTTAATACTTGTTGGTATAATTGGCTGAGGTCCCGGGGGCCTCGGGTGGAGTTCGGGTGATTTTCGGATCAAGTTTGGAGTTGAAAGGGGTGATGTAGTTGAAGCCTTCTGGTGTAATCGCACCTGCGGAGCTTTGGTCGTAGGTGCGAGCTCGCACGTGCGGGCTGGGAAGCGCAGGAGCGACCTAGGACGGAGGGCTGCAGTAGTCGCAGGTGCGAGGCAATTTTCGCACCTACGTGGTCGCAGATGCGGTATCATGGGCACAGAAGCGAAGTTGGTCAATAGGGGAGCTTGCGCAGGTGCGATGGAAATTCCGCACCTGCGATTGCACAGATGCAGAGGCAGGACCGCAGGAGCGAAAGGAGCCTTGGGATATGTCCGCAGAAGCGGAGCATTTTCCGCAAAAGCGGAACTGTAGGTGCGGTTAAGTGATCTGCATAAGCGAAAAGGCTGGGCAGTGTATTAAAATCAAGGGTTCCGAGATTTTCTTCATTTTTGAACATTCCAACTCGGTCTAAAGCAATTTTTAAGAGGATTTTTGAGGAGTTTCTTGAGGTAAGTCACTTGTGGTTAAATATATTCAATTATTATATTTTTCCATTGAATTTTTCACCTAGATTGTGTGGTTTTGAGGTATAATTTAGGGGTTTGAGGCTAGGGATTTGGAGAGTTTAAATTGGGGATTCGGGTGTCGATTTGGTGTTAGATTTTGGTAAATTTAGTATGGTTGGACTCGTGGCGGAATGAGCTTCCGTATTTTGTGACTTTTATTGGATTCTGAGATGTGGGCTTGGGGGCCGGCTTTTGAGTGGACTTTTTGACTTTTAATTAAAAGTTTAGTAATTTCATATGGAATTGATTCCTTTAGCTCGTGTTGATTGTATCGAACTATTTGTGGCTAGATTCGAGGCATTTGGAGGCCGATTCGCGAGGCAAGGGCATGTTGGAGTAGAGATTTCCACGGTTTGAGGTAAGTAACACTGCTAAGCTTGGTTCTGAGGGTGTGAAACCCCGAATTTCGTGTTATGCGATTGGTGTTGAAGTGACGCATGTGCTAAGTGACGGGCATGTAGGCGTGCACCGTAAGAATTATGACTTGGTTGATTCCATGGAACTGAATAGTTGTTAAATCTTGTTGTTACCTTATTTTCACCATGTGTTTGATCTATTGAGCTATCAGTCATGTTAGAAACCCTACTTAGGCTATATGATAGTACTATTGGGACACACAGTGGTCGTTCTTTACTGTAGAACTAATTGCTTAATCTGTCAATTTGTACTCGATCACAGTTATTACTTGCATATTATGTCTCAGTCTCTGTTATCTTTACATGTTATATCATATTTTTATTTGTGGGCTGATTATCATGATTTTGGTGAGCGCGAGAGACTGGAGAGGTTATTGACCGAGTGGGACTGAGGGCCTATTGTGAGTGATAATTATGGGATCAGGCTGCACGCCGCAATAGGCTTTATTGATTGATGTCAGGATTTGGCCTATTATAGTGCTTGGGTTGGATCGGCCCTCCAGAGTCTGCACACCCACAGTGGGCGCAATGCTAGCAGTTATGACATTTGGGCTGGATCTGCCCCATTTATTTGCATGTGGGCTGGACCTGCCCTTGGCTGGATCTGCCCTGGGCTGGATCTGCCCTGTTATGTGTTAAGTTTTGTTGTGAAATCTGAAAGCATGCCTAAGTTCTTGTTGAAAGCATATCTAAATTCTTGTACCTTCACTTGTAGAATATAAATATCTTAGATATCATTGTCATATTTTCTGTAACTTTGCGTATTGTTAAATGTTGAAAGTTGGCCGTAATAATTGGACGTGTCACTACTTTCAGTCCAAAGGTTAGATTTGTTACTTATTGAGTTGGTTGTACTCACGCTACACCCTGCACCTCGTGTGCAGATCTAGGTGCTTCCGGTTACGGCGATTGTTCATTTGCAGAGGCCAGACCTTCGTAGATCATCGAGGGAGCTGCTTGGCATTCGCAGACCTTGACCCTCCTCCCTTTTCTTTCAATTTATTTATTTAGTTTTACTTCTAGACAATGTACTAGACTTTATCATTTCGTAGATACTCATGTACTCAGTGGCACCACAGTTTTGGGAAGAATTTATGTATTGAGTTATGATTTCCTATCATGTTTTAAGAGATTTTCCTTTATTTAAACTGATTTAGTATCTTTCAAAGATTTAAGGTGTTAAAAATGTCTGAATAGTCGGCTTGCCTAGTACCATGATAGGCGCCATCATGACGGGTTGGTTTTGGGCCGTGACACTAATTAAAGCTACTCTTACTTCTAGGGTGTGTTTGGTACGAAGGAAAATGCTTTTCATGCAAAATGCTTTCCTAGAAAATGTTTTCATGAAAAATGAGTAGTTTTATCACTTATTTTTTCCCTTGTTTGGTTGGTTAGTGAAAAACTTTTTTCGGAAAATATTTTTTAGTATTTGATTAGAGAGTATATTTTTTTTAGGAAAATAATTTTTTATGCTATTCTCCTCATCCTATTCCCTCAAGTCCCCATAGTTTATGTGCTTCCCCCCCCCCCCCCCAATCCAAATACCCAACGTTTTTAGGACTCTATTTTTTTCAAGAATTTAATTATTCTTTCAAAAATTCACACAAACTCAAAGGAATTAATGTGTTGCTTTACTTTTATACGCAAAAACAACATTGAAATTTGTGCTCCATAGCTAAAAAGAAAAAAAATGCTCTTTCTTTGGTTGAAAAGAAAGTACTCTTTCTACAACATGAAAATAAAGTACTAATTTTGTTAAAATGAAAGAAATACTTTTTCTACATCATAAAAATAAAATTCCCATTTTGTTGCAATAATAGAAAATATTTTTTCTACATCATAAAAAGAAAATACTTTTTACTACATCATTTTGTTGAAATAAAAGAAAATACTTTTTTACATCATGAAAAAGAAAATACTTTTTTTTGTTAAAATGAAAAAATATACTTTTTTTATATCATAAAAATAAAATATTCATTTGTTGAAATAAAAAAAATACTATATCTACAATATGAAAAAAAAAGTACTATTAATAATATTTCAATTTAAGATGGGTGGGGGTGGGGTGGGAGTAGGGGTAGAGGGTGGGGTTGGGTTGATAGTGATGGGGATTAGGGTGGGAAGGTAAAGTTTTGGAAAATATTTTTCCTTCTCTTGACAGGGAAAACATTTTCATCCAATTGGAGGAAAATGAGTTCATGAGAAAAATATTTTTCAAAATATTTAAACCAACCAACATGAGAAAATTAAAAAATATTTTCTTAAAATGTTTTTCTTCATACCAAACACACCCCTAGTTTGCTCTGCATACTCGGATTGCTAATCAATTAAAAAGCTTATTTTGTCAACTAAAAAAAAATGCTTAAGCTATTGATGCAAAACACTCCAGCAAGGGAGAAAGATTTGTGTAAATTTGGAAGCCGCTGCCAGTTTTCAATTAATGGTGGCATTATAACTTAAGATCTTGGCTATAATTACCACCAATTGAATAATAAGGAAATTAGAATCCCAATAATTTTTTATAGGCAAAAGTGTTACGAAAAAGAACTTGTGATCATTGAAAAAAAGATAACTGTTATGAAAATAATTATATTGTAGATGCCCATTTATTATTTCGCTATAGAGATTATCCATTTGGTACTCTATTGAAGTTTATCTACAAGCAGCTGATGCACGCATGTTGCAAGCAACTCAATGAAATCATTTGTAGCAGCTTCTTATTAAACAGACAGGTTGCAAGCAACTCATGCAAACAACTTACAAGCAGCTCAAGAAAAGCCTCGCAGCTGCTTCCTTTCTGCTATAAATAGAGGAGTTTTCAGTTCATTATTTAGATCAGTTTGAAGTTGAATAAAAATATCAAACGTTCTCTATACTTGTCTTCGATTTATTTACTTTACAGTCTTTATTTTATAACACGTTATCAGCACGAGACTCTAACATCTTGAGCTGTTTATTTGAGTTTAATTTCTTGTGCATGAAGCAACTCACAGCCACATAGAAGGCGACACTCTTATGTCTGTGGTTAGATCTTGTTCATTTCAAGCATCATAAGGCAGATTATATCCTTGAGGTGGTGAGTTTTTCTTCTTGACAGTAGTGATGTAGATATCACTTACATCTGGAATGGCGAAATTGCGTAATTTAATTTGAGCATTTTGCTTATATTTTAATATCTTTATCATCGCTTGCTTGGTTATATGTTATGTATACGGTACCTATTTTGGTATTTGTTTTCATCCTAATTATCTTAATAAAAGATTATAAAGTGGATAACATTGTTAGATCCACTTAAACTCCAGCAGAGTTTGCAAGAAATATACAACCACCAGAAGTGATTATGTTTCGTATATCTCTTTGTAACTAAATTTTATTAACCACGAGAAGTGGTATATGCCTATGACTACCAAAAGTGATAATTTACGCTTTCTATGGTTACAATTAAAGATAAACTAGAGAAATATTTGCTATATTACATACACGTCTCGATTTGCTCCTGAAGTTGTAAATATTTTAAAAGAGGTTGAAGCATCACAATTTGATGTGATTAATGCGCGTTCAGATAATTATGTTTGATTTCCTGAAGGATGAGAATTTTTGATAAATATTAATCCATTCCCTGAAATGAATGTGATAATATTAATAAAGCTGTAAATAGGAACGCGCTCTTGATGTAAATATATTACAATTCACCTCTAGAAGAGTTAATATGATTGAGAGAATATATACTCAATATTTCGTATTTTAAATTTGCTCCTGAAGAAGTAACACAATTGAAATTTCCTCCTGAAGTAGGAAAATATTATGAAAAAGTATTTTCTTGAGCTTAAACAATTGTTTTATATTGTTTATTTGATTATAATTTTCTCTCGTGATACCAGAAGTGTCTGAGCAATATTTGATAGTACAAAATGTATCAACAACTCTTGAAGAGCTAGTTGTTTGTCTAGAAGACACAAGACACCAGTAGTGTCCGATAAATATTAGATTGTGGATAATAAACGAAGGCTCTCAAAGAGCTTATATACAAATATGTCATTCATATTATATGATTATGGTCAAAACATATGTTGTAGTAAACCTGAAGTTTACTGATACAAATGGCTATCATATTGATACTACATCATGTATCATAGTAAACCAGAAGTTGACTAATGCAAAAGCAGTCACAGTAAACCAGAAGGTTTGCTGAGGCAAAAGTAGCTACTGTAAACAAGAAATATACTGATACAAAAGTAGCCACAGTAAATCGGAAGTTTACTGATGCAAAAGTTTATGCCATAATAAATCAGAAGTTTACTTAGAGATAGCACATTCCATAATAAACTTGAAGTTTTCATTTGCCATTTTTAAATGAGCTATTTGAGAATTCAGATAAGTATATACTGATGAACTAGAAGACTCTTCAAGAATTCTCTTGTATTGCTTGTTCTCATAATAAACTGATTATACCAACTAAAGTTGGTACTAAAACCCCCGAATTCTGAAATATACAAAAGGTGAATATGGGCCCATTCACTTATCATGTAAACCACTTATATATGCATATATGAGATGGTTACATGTGTGTTTATTGTCAACCTGCAATTTGGCATTTGAAATTACTTTTCTCAATTAAGAGCATAATTTTCAGATTATGAAATCAAGATAGTTCATCTTGATTATGCTGGTTTATATCCAAGCTAGTTTAGCATTGAATAGCTCCTATTAATGGCTAAACTATTGCTTATGAGAACAAAACCTCATGTGCTGGTCTAAGATTTTTTAAATTACATACAGTAACACCTGTATGCATCAGACCACCAAAATATGATAAGTCCTCCCCTCACAATTGGTTTAGGATCAGAAATCAAATATTTTTACTATCTAATAACTTTTGATGTGTGGTATATGATTAACTTCTCTACCATAATGCACAAAGATAGATTTTCCAAAGAAGATTGGGGATATGTGTTAGTTTTTCTAACATTTGGGGGATGGAATAAACAACTGAAAAATATGCTATATGAATCGAATTATCATTAATATGATCCTCACTTAGAAGATAATTCAAGTCAAATGCCAGAAGCATTTGTTGATCCAAAATTAAATATCATATTTCAGCTGCAAATGCTCCTATTAAAATTAAAATCCCTGAAGGATAAAGTTTACTGCACGTATGAAGCGTATTAACCCGATCGGTTCCAAAGATAATAATTCTTAAATAATGATAGGAGAAAACGATTAAAATAATCATAATGAGGAGGAAATGAGCTCTAGAATAGTCCACGACATAATATTTCATAAAACTCCAGAAGAAGTTCAGGTACCTGAAAATAAAGAAAGTGATGAGATCTCAACAAGTTATGTCGCTTAGGAACCGATACAAAATGATCGTCGGCGATATATTTGATACAATGTAGTACACAATATTATAAATGATTGTGAGGATCAGACCTGTAGTCAAGACATCTAAAGATGTCATGCCATCTAAATGCAATTCATAACCTATATGACTCATGTGATTAAGTCTATATGAAGATCCCTGAAGGATTTAAAATGCCTGAAGCATATAGTTCAAAGTATCGTGAAATGTACTCAATCAGATTACAAAGATCTTTGTATGGTTTACATCAATCTAGGATGTGATATAATCATCTTAGTGAATATTTGTTGAAAGAGGGTTACATAAATGATGTTATTTGTCCATGTATTTTTATGAAGAAAATGGCATCAGAATTTGTTATACTTGCTGTTTATGTTGATGACATAAATCTTGTTGAAACTCTATAAGAGCTCCAAAAGGCAATTGAATATCTTAAGAAAGAATTTGAGATGAAAGATCTTGAAAAGAAAAAACTTTGTCTTGGTCTGCAAATTGAATATTTAGCAGACGAGATCTTTATACATCAATTTGCTTATACAGAAAGGGTCTTAAAACGATTTTACATGGACAAAACGCACCCATTGAGTACACCAATGGTTGTTCGATTACTTGAAGTGAATAAGGGCCCGTTCCGACCTCTAGAAGAGGATGAAGAAATCCTTGGTCGTGAAACACCCTATCTTAGTGAATTTGGGCACTTATGTATCTTGATAATGCTGCAAGGCCTGACATAATATTTTCTGTTAATTTACTAGCAAGATATAGCTCTTCTCCTACACAGATATATTGGAATGAGATTAAGCATATTTTACGATATTTAAAGGGAACTCTTGATATGAGTTTGTTTTATGCTAACAAAGGTAGTGCAGATCTTGTTGGTTATGCAGATGCAGGTTATTTATCTGATCCCCATAAAGCTCGATCTCAAGTCGGATACGTATTTACATGTGGAGGTACTGTTATATCATGGCGCTCCACAAAGCAATCTATTGTTGCTACTTCTTCAAATCATGCTCAGATAATAGCTATTCATGAAGCAAGTAGGGAATGCGTATGGTTGAGATTAATGATTCATTTTATTCAAGAAAAATATGATTTGGAATGTGATAAAAGATCCGCAATTTTATACGAAGACAATGCTGCATGCATAGCCCAATTAAATTGAGGATTTATAAAAGGAGATAAGACGAAGCACATTTCACCAAAATTATTCTACATACATGATCTTCAGAAAAATGGTGACATCAATGTGCAACAAATCCGTTCAAGTGACAATCCAGCAGATTTGTTCACTAAATCTTTGCCAACTTCATCTTTTGAGAAGATGGTATACAAGAATGGAATGCGGAGACTCAAATATTTGAAATAAAGTTTTCATCAGGGGGAGTAAAATACGTGTTGTACTCTTTTTCCCTTGCTAAGGTTTTTCCCACGGGGTTTTCCTTATAAGGTTTTTAATGAGGCAGCTAGAAATGCGTATTACTAAATATGTGTACTCTTTTTTCTTCACTAGGATTTTTCCCACTGGATTTTTCCTAGTAAGGTTTTAACGAGGCACAATATCTTTTAATGAACATCCAAGGGGGAATGTTATGAAAATAATTATATTGTAGATGTCCATTTATTACGCCGCTATAGATAATCTTCCTGAATAAGATTATCCATTTGGTACTCTATTAAAATTTATCTACAAGCAGCTGATGCAGGCAGGTTGCAAGCAACTCAATGAAATGATTTGCAACAGCTTCTTATTAAACAGGCAGGTTGCAAGCAGCTCATGCAGACAACTTACAAGCAGCTCAAGAAAAACCTTGCAACTGCTTCCTTTTTCTATAAATAGAGGAGTTTTCGGTTCATTATGTAGATCAGTTTAAAGTTGAATAAAAATATCAAACGCTCTCTATACTTGACTTCGATTTATTTACTTTATCGCCTTTATTTTGTAACAATGACTAACATATAGTAATGTAATAGAACAAAAAAAGTGAAGTCAGGTATTGATTGTACCTTATTTATCCTCACCCCCAACAGCAGTTTCCAATGTTCCAATGGCATCATAAACAACTATGAGGTTCCATATGCAGTATTTTCCCAAATGCTCATATCAATAAGATAAAGAACGCGGCTTTGTTTTCCCTTTAATTTTGCATGGCATGAATACCCCCAATCCCCGTATACCCCAATGCTTTTGGCTGGTGAGCACTTTGTAAAAAAATATTTTTGTCTTTTTTATTGCTTATTTGCCTAGCTCTTTATTAAAAATGAATATATGCCGCTAATCTCATTTCGGATGCCTTTGTTATTTTCTTTATTTTTAGTAGACATGACAAGGGGAGAGTCCAGATTCAGAGTAAGATTCATTGGTACAGATAAAAGAGTACACTCTAGAGAGGATTCATATAACTCTATTTGTTCTTAAATATTCTTTTTTATCATTTTTGCTTCTAGAAATACAAACCAAATAAAATTTGAATAACATGATAGAAGTACTCTTTTACATGTTTGATAAAGTAAAAGTTTTTTAATTCTTAGATTTTGGTGCAAAAGTGCACAAACATAATTTAGTGGAGAGTAGCTTGTGCTTCGTCATGATAAGCCAGTTGATGCTTCAGAAGATTGTAGCCATTTTGAGTATCTGCAACCAAACCTTGTAAAATAATTGAAGCAATATTTAGAGTTTGAGCAATGACCCTGAACAAGAATGAAAGGGAAAACCGCTTCAACCTTTTAGAAGCAAAAAAGGGAGCAGAGAATGGTAAAAGGGAATGATATAAGACCTAGTTGTATGACACAGCAAAAGCAATTAGGATTATTGGCAAAACAACATTTAATTTCACATAAATATGTTGACTTCTGAACCAAAATTACACGAAGCAACTACATAATTAGTAGTTGAAAGATACAATCAACCGGAAACCAGAACCCATCACTCAAACCAACATAAAAATCGCATAGAAGGTCCAAGAAATTACCTTTAATGAGCACTCACGTAGGCAGGAAATAGAGATCCATGAAATTCCAAAAAGTAAAATAGAAGAAAATAAGTAGGATTAAAACAAAAAAGAAAAAAGGAAAAGAGAAGAAGTTGCCAAAGCAATAATGAAGATTTACCGAAGGAAGACATCTTGTATACGGGTAGAATCAAGCTCAATGCTCGATCGAGGCATCTGGAACAATGGGTCAAGGCTCGGTATCTACGTAAGAGATCGAAGTTACCGATATAACTAAGCTCGGCATCATGAGTAGAAGTTCAACAAAACCATCATACTCGCCCTCGATTTTACCGAAGGCACTACCGATCCTGCTTCTAACGGCCTCGGGGAAAAGCTTTACCCACTCACACGACAAGTATCCGTGATTCTCGCCATTGGCCAATTATAATGGCGAAAATTACGAAATTTAGTCAAAAGGGGAGCCAACGGTCTACATAATTTCTTATAAAATAATGTCTTAAAGGTTTATCTCCCCATATATATAGAAGGAATGGAGTAATTCAGAGGGGACATTGTGACATACTTAAGAGAACAAGATACCATCTTTTTCAGCTTTGTTCGTATTATTCTGTCTTCAATAATATCCCATCTAAATTCGAAGGAACTTAACTTTACGAGACTTAAGTTGTTCAATCTGCATGGTTTGTATTTGTTTTTCGATTTATTCTTCCATATTAAAACTAATTTCTCATTTTGTATCAAATTAAATCATGTATCCTTAAAATCACATATAAATTCAATTGTTATCCGATTTTTGGGGTAAACAGTTTGGCGCCCACCGTGGGACTAAGGATAATAGTGGTTATTTGGTACAAACCTTCATAGCACACACTACTTTACACTTGCTCTTTGAAGTATCTTTGATCTCAAGCCAAAATGGCAAACTCTCAACTTGATACTTACTAGGTACTGATTATGGTGTACTCATACTACGCTTCTGCATATTTTTGTGTAGATCCAGATACATCGGATCGTGCCGGACGGTAGAGAGTTGAGTTGAGGTTGAGTTGCGGAGACTTCAAGGTATACCTGCTGTTCGCTCTTGCAGGCCTCAGAGTCACCTTCTGTTTTTATTCATTAATACTATCATTTGAATTCCAAACAGTGTTGTATTTAAAGATTTCTAGTGGTTTTTCAGTAGAGCTTATGACTCAGTACTGCCGATTTTGGGGATGTATGACTATTGATCAGTATTAGCTTCATTAAGTCATTTATCAGTTTAATTTAATAGTTAAGTTAGTTATTTCTACTAAATCTCATCATGTGTTGGGCTTACCTAGTCTTAGAGATTATGTGCCATTACGATCCTAAATATGAGATTTTGGGGTCGGGACAAGTTGGTATCAGGGATATAGGTTTATAGGTTCTACAAGTGATAAGCAAGTTTAGTAGAGTCTTGTGGATTGGTACAGAGATATCTGTACTTATCTTCGAGAGGCTACAAAACTATTAGGAAATTCCACTTCTTTCATTCCATATCATGCGACATTGATTCATCTTGAAGTGAATATCTTGTATTCTCTTACATCCACTCGTATATGATATTGCGTATTCAGTATTAATGATACATCGACGACTTGTGATACTGTGGAGGTGCTGCGAGGGGCTATGGATGCCCGATTATTGTCTCAATGTGTTGTCCAAACTGAGGATGCGAATGTGATGGTAGACCTTTCAGTTGTTCACGTATGGGATGCAGTGGGTTTTCCTATCTGATTGGTGAATACAGATTCAGGAGGATTTAATTGATTTCCTAGTTGTTTTGATCGTGGTAGGGTCATGGGGGATGTTGATTAAATCTAGTCGGGGGGGATTTGAGGTTGTATGTATTGTATGGGGATTCTATTCAGTAGAAGGTATATATTATTATTTAGGGCACTTGAGGAAGTTGGTTTGACTGTCACCAAGGTGAGGATGCACTTGGCAGAGTCTTCAGAGTGTTTTATGACTAGAGTCACATGAGATTATGAAGTATTTAGTTGGTTAACAGTGCGAGACCGGGACAACTACGAATGAATGATGCTATGGGTTATAGACGGTGAGTTATATGGCTTGGAGCCAAGTTGGGAAGCCTTCCATCGACGATCAGATTGTATGGTCATTTGTTATATTAGCTCTTGAGCTAGGATGTGCTTAGAGATTGACTACGACTTGTGAAATATTTCGTTGAGGGTGATTTAGATCAAGGAGAACGACTTTTGAAGAGGTCCCAATGGGTTCCAGAGAGTTGCGATAGTTCGGCCATGATTTGTGGTTGATGTACTCCACAGACATGGGGAGTTTGTTGTGTGCTATAATTTTTCTCCTGGATAGGGTCATGAGTTCTAGATAGCATGGACGGTTTTAGATGTTTAGAAGAATGTTGGCACTATTTGGTATCACCTGAGAATGCTGCGCATTTCAGAAGGTGCGTTGTGTTTTGACTTGCAGATGCTTGACTGGTATTACGGTAATCGCCTAGTTCATCGACTGCTGATGGTCAGATTTGTTTATGTGGCACGGAAGAATTATGGAATTATTTATCGTGAGATGATTGTGTATGAGGGGTGTGTCAGTCATTTGAGTGGTGGAGTTGGGATAGGACATGGAGATTCTTGTATTCTAGGGGTTTGAAAACTAGGAGGGTTCTCGGAGGCAGATTGTCCCTTGGTTGCGGATGATGAAGGTATGTTAAGAGTTGATGGCGGATTGTACGTGTTATGGATATGTTATTGTGGAATTTCTGTAGGTTATCTACCTATTTCGGGGGTGGGGGGTGGGGGTGTAATTGATTTGGAGCCCACAGGTAGACCTAATGAGAATGTGTATTCTCCATCGGGTCGGATTTGTTTACTCAGCACAACTATTATTAAAGGTGGTGTCATCGGTTAAAGTTTATCTTATTCATTTTTTTCATATGTTCCACGAGTTACTCTCCTATGCTACGGTGATTTTTGATACTATTGACTATTTGCACACATGATGCAGTACTGTTTGGGCCTTGTGGCAGAATTCGAGCGAGATTGCTCTTGGGGTGTTGCATATTTGACTGCACCTTGGTTATGGTTTCCCTATTTGTGGTACATTGTGTTATCCATTTCTTCATGGATATGGTTGTGCACTTCGCGTGTTTGATATTGATATGCATATGATTGTGGATTGTGAGCATCATATCTTGAGATATCCCATGGGGACCGATGTTTGGATTGGGTCACGCATTGCAGCAGTGTCGTGTTGGGATATGAGCCTTTGTGTTTATTTCGTGTGTTTTGGTTTCTCCTTGTGTGATGGATTTATGGCATTGCGCTTTATGGTGATATCTGTTGAGCTTGCGGGATGGTTCAGTCATTTGATTCTCTTCCCATCATTGGGTATATTCGAGTTGTTATTTGTTTGGTGCACGGATTGCACGGTGTGTGGCTTGGGGTGGCATTCAATGTGGCTCGTCTATCGAATAACTTCCATTGAGTTAGTGGTTATGAGTTTCTACATGTTTCTTACATCATTAGCAGCATTGTGAAGGTTTGGAACAAGGTTATATTTGATATGAGGTATGTTACTGGTACCAGGTTTGGTAAGGGGTAGCTATTGTGGCCAGAGATATTGCTGCAAACATATGAGCGATGTGTTATGTCGTGTGGTTATATCCCGAGAATATATTTATGATTTTATACGGCTTGTTGAGATTGATATAATATGTATATGCGAGAATCGGATAGTATCGGGAATTCCAAATGTTGGAATTCAGGTCTGTGGTTGATATATTAAGGTTGAAGAAAGAATCTTTAGTTAGGTTGTGTTGACATGCTTATATAGGTTAAGGTGACGTGATATCACTCATGGGTATGTGTATGGCAAGTTTATATAGTTATTTGATGACTTTGGAACGATTCTTAGCACGTTCGAGGACGAACGTATGTTTAAGTGGGGGGAGAATGTAACGACTCAACCGGTTGTTTTGAGCTTTAGCATTCCATTCGGTGGTTTACGACTTTGAGAATCTTCATATGATGTATTATGACTTGTGCGTATGATCAATTTTGATTTTTGAGTGGTTCAGAATTGATTTGGAAGCTTTAAGTTGGAAGAATTGACCAAGGTTTAGCTTTTGGACAATTTACAATCGGGTTTTGATTGTTCCGATAGGTTAGCATGATGATTTTGGACTTGTACGTATGTTTGGATTTGGTTTCAAGTGTTCCTAGAAGAATTCGACACTATTTGTTGAAAGTTGGCAATTTGAAGAACTTAAGAGTTCATAAGTTTGACCAAGAGTTAACTTTGATGTTATTGGACTCCAATTGGTGTTCCGAGACATTGGAGAGGTCTATATAGTTGAATTGAACTTGTGTGCAATGTTTGGAAGTAATTCGAAGTGTTTAAGTGTGATTCAGACACTTTTGTGAAAGAATGAAGATTTAACAACTTAAGAGAAATTTTATTCGGTTTGAGCCTTGATACTTTGTTATGATGTTCTTGTGGGTATTTTGTGGCTTTGGATAAGTTTGGATAATTTATTTGTACTTGTTGGTATGATTGAATGGGGTCCCGAGGGGCTTGGGTGTGTTTTGAATCCATGGTTGAGAAACTAGTTAAGTTAAGGATTTGGAGTTTGACCATGGTCAATATAGGATTCAGATGACCTCTTTTCGATTCGTTGAGCATGCGAGCAGGTTTGTAGCATGTTTTATGATTGAAATGCATATATAGTTTGTGCCTGGGAGGTTCCGAATGAGATTTGGGTGCTAAAATGAAGATTTTCTTTTTGCTGGTTTTTCTTCCTGGTGTAAATAATTACGAAAATGCGATTTATGTCCTTTGAAATTTTCAGATCTCCTTTAATGCTTCAAAACATCATATCTCCCTCATTTTAAGGCCAAATTTGGTGATTCAAAAGGCTATCTTGGGTGTAATCATGCAAGGATCTTGTTGGGCTTATCAAACATGAGTCTATGGATCATCTAGGATCTGATTCAGACTGGGATAACTGCTGCATTTTTACTTATTTCAGAATTTAGTTACTTTTTCTCACAAGGTTTTAGAGCTCAATTTTGGGCGATTTTCGAGGGTATTTTAACTACTTGGATTAGGGTAGGTATTTTAACTACTTGGATTGGGGTAGGTATTTTTGACTCGGATTTGTTTGTCTTTCATGATTCCAACCTCGATTTTAGTGTTTGATTGATGATTTGAATTGACATTTGTCTTCCTATTCTATCTCATATGGTGAGGACACGCACTACTAGATCAGCTGAGCAGACACCCGCTCCCCGTGCTAGAGCTGCAATAGGCCGAGGTAGAGGCCAAGAAGGGGCACGTGCTATAGCTAGAGCACCTGCTGAAGCAACGACTAAGGAGCCACCAGTAGCTCCGATTGGGGCAGGCACCTGAGGCGCCTATTGCTACCCCAGGACTTTAGGGGACCTTGGCACATTTTCTGAGAATGTTCGATACATTGGCCCAGGCGGGATTGATCCCAGTTGCACCAACTACTTCTTAGGCTAGGGGAGGAGCTCAAACATCCGCCGCCCGTACTCTAGAGTAGTGGGTCCATGTCGATCAGGTTTTGGGTGTTATGTTAGTACAACTTGTTATCGCGGTTCAGCGTGAGGTCAGGCCAGTGGCATCCGAGGAGTAGCAGATGAGGCTTGAGAGGTTCAAGAAGTATTTTCCTCCTACTTTTAATCGTGCAACTTTTGAGGATGCATAGGGTTTTCTGGACCAGAGTCACCGTATTCTATGCACTAAGGTCATAATAGAGGTGAGTGGGGTCGCCCTTACTACTTTCCAGGTGACAGGGTCGACATATAGGTGGTGGCAGGCTTATGAGGAGAGTCGGCCAATTGATGCAGCGCCACTTACTTGGGCTCAGTTTTCTAATCTATTTTTGAGGGAGTTCATCCCGCAGACCCTCAAGGATGCGTTATGCATAGAGTTTGAGCAGCTGCGCTAGGGGACTAGGACGGTGTCTGAGTACGCTATGAGGTTTACTGAGTTATCCCATCATGCACCGTCTTTGGTTTCTACTATTAGAGAAAGAGTTCAAAGATTCATTGAGGGACTTAGTTATGTACTCAAATTTGGGATGGATCGGGAGTTGGAGACTGATACTCTGTTCTAGCAGGTTGTGGAGATCGCTCGGAGGTTGGAGTGTATCCATGACCAGGAGAGAGAGGATAGGGAGGCCAAGAGGGCTCGGGATTATGGAGGATTTAGTGGTTCCCTCTTTGCAGTTTCAGCTCGTCATGGGAGAGATTATGTCAATCGACCAGTTCATTCTGCGCTTCAGTCTTCTCGCAATGCTCCATCTATTTAGGGACATCAGAGCACCTATTTTGCACAGCCACTTTCTCGTGTACCTGATAAGCTCGAAACACACACTTAAATTATGCTCGCAATTCAAAGATTGTATATTATAATATAGTATCCACAAGGATTTGAGTTAAATAATATTTTTGTAGTTTCTAGCTTGATTGCTATCCAGGAGAATCAACAATCGAGACTTATATTATTAATAACTAAAATTAACTAAGAATCTAGAGCTATTGACTAATGATAATCGAAACAAAGATAAACAAAGAAAGTTATCAGTGGGAGAATATAGGGTTTTAATAGGAAAGGTGCAAGATAAGTGCTTGGGATCTAACTCTAGATAATTCACTTCTAATGTTCAAGTGAGTCTCTCGAATTCACTCAATTATTAGTTCAAACGTTCAGCAAAAACTCCTCTCTCGATTAAGTTTTAACCTCACAAGATGAACCAATTTAAGCACGTGAAGATATGCAAGAATGCGTAGTGGATTGGTCTTTAGGAGAACCTCTCTCGATTATCCTCCTAACTAGGTTTAATCAACGATTTAACTAGTCTCTTTCGATTACTAAGAAGAATCTATTAACTCAACCAATAATATAATGCAAAGATATCACAAGTTATGCCTCTCTCGATTACATGAACAAGTATTGAATATAGATGCAACCGTTAAATCATCCAAAAACGCTTCAATATAAAAAACTAGAGTTATAATCCACAAACAATCATCAATACACCAAATCCATCAAACCCTAAAGATAACTACTCCATAGTTATGTAGCAATTCATCACAAATAAAATTAAATTATAGGCAAACATAAATTCAATCCAAACTCGGGTCTTGAGTGAGGAAGGAATGATGAAATCCTTGTGCTTTTGCTCCTCCAACTCCTCCTTGGCTTCCTTAGGTCTAAAGTATGTCCAAAAGTCCAGAAAATAATGTTTTTCATGTATTTATACCAAGTAGGGCCGGGCTCAAATGAAATCACCCTTTCCTAGCGGAAATAAGAAAACTTGCAAACTTATTACTTTTCATGCGTTGCACTATGCTACGCAGGGTGGGTAGCATTAGTGCAATTTTCTCGGTTGTAAACTCTCTGAACTTAGCTTGTCTGACAAAATTTTGTATTGATGCTACGCACTATGCCATGCATTATGCCTATCATTAGTGTATTTTTCTGTCAGACCCAAAAATTACAAGTCTCTGAACTTCTCAAATTTTTGATGCACATTTGCACTGATGCGTCGCAGAGTGTTGCGCATGGTGCGTAGCATTAGTGCATTTTCTCATACTGTTGCTTCTTCTTTGATTTTTGACACCCAGAAGTGATCCTTGACCTCCGAACACGATCTTGGTTTAATCCTTTGGGCTTTTACTAAGACTTCAAAGCTTCAATTATTTGATTTAGCTCCACAATATCTAAATAACTCGGAATCATTCCTATAAGGCATAAAACACACAATAAGTACAAAACACTAGCAATTAAAGTGTAGTGAATTAGAGTGCACTAAGCGACTAAAACATGAGATTATAGCCTACCATCAACACCCCATACTTAAACCATTGCTCGTCCTCGAGCAATCAAACTACACTTTATATAAACATGTCATTTTTAAACAACTCTCCTAACTCATCATACCAAGAATATTTAGAACAGACTAAGCACTCTAACGTAACATCCTCACCTCAAGATTTGACTCAAAAGCACCATACAGTTTTCATAACCCGCTCACTTACTCTAACATAGAGGTCAACGATATTACCTTTCCTTCATGAATCAAGTTCCCTCACACAACAATAGAGCGTAGTTCCACACACAATAAAATTTAAGAACAATCAGGAAGTCAAGATAGAAAGAATTCTTTCACTCTCAGAAACAACATTCATATACCACAAAAGACGTACCATAGGCTTGCCCGTAGTGTACTACTCTACAAATTGAGCTCATTCAGTCAAGGATCAAGTAGGACTTTAATTGGTGGTAATGTAGGCTGCGGGATGGGTATGATACATTTAGATATATGAGTGACTACACCTCCCTAAGCACTTTAATACATACAATTAGCCATTCAAAACCCCACATTTATGTCAAACCGTGATTCCACCTTCCCATCAATATACATTAACTCCCTACTTCTTTAAGCACAATTACATCAAGTTGCCACTACCAAAGAACACTTTTCACAATCATACACTTATGTTTTTCTTTCTTTTTCAATTCAAGTGGCTCTTACTTCTTCAAAACACTGCACCTTTCTCCTTATTTTAATAACTTCACTCAAAAGCCAAACCAACCACCCCACACTTCAACTTTTACAAAGTTCATAACAAATTCAAGTGCTCACGAGAGGTAAAAGGTCCATATAGATGGTTAATTCAAATAAATGGGTAAGGCCTGTAATGTAGTTGCCAAAGAAATAGGATTACATGCTTAAAAGTGGTTATCTAGGATGCCTAACAATTAGGTGGGTAAACATATATCTGGCTCAACAAAGAAATGCCTATATCACTTCCAAGACTGAATAAAACTACTATTTCACTTTGCAAACACACGGGGCAAGTTCTAGACATCAAATGCAATGCACAGAATAACACAAAATCTTACACACACATGGCACATAAATCACTCAGGATTGGACTCATCAAGACACTCTAGTTAAAGCAGTTAAGCAACGTTAAGATCATATAATTCAGGGCACTTAAACAAGAGTCAAAAACTGAGCCTAAGCATCACAACTAAAGCACTCACTATTCTCAAGGCATAATAATGTCAAGAGATATTGCTTTCCATTCAAACCATAGCACAAGGTTTCCTACTCCTAACAAAAATAAAAACTAACTACACCTGATTCAAATAAAATCCTTACAAAAGAATCGCGGTACAAAGAAAAACCAAGGGGGAATTAATACACTTCCTAACAAAAGAAATTTGTTTTTGTCTTTTTCTTTCAACTTTAATCCCTCAAGAAACCTGTCGAATAAAACTAACACATATACATACAACATACAATTATCCCCCATCCCAACAATTTAAGTTGTGGCACATCCCCATGCAAACAATTAAATAGCATAAGGTAAAGGAAACTTCCCTGAACATCTAGTCGGTGTCTGAGTCAAAGTCGGGCTCCATTGCTCGCCTTCGGACTAATGCGCACATCCATGCTGACAACTTCTTCTCAGCCTTTTTGGTGTACACCCCACACTTATCTTTCTCACTCAGTGCAGCCTGCTCTATTGAGCCCTTCACTTTCCACTCAACACTGGCAACTGGTTATTTTTTTTGCACCCCCCTTTCTACATTTATCTTGAAAGTCACCGTCTCCTCTCCCACTCTAAGCATGAGTTTTCTCTCGTGTATATCTAGTATAGCTCTACCCATCACTAAGAATGGTATTCCTAGGATGAGGGGGACATCCTTATTTTCCTCCATATTCACCACTATAAAATCTCTAAGAAATACAAACTTATCCACCTGAACTAACACATCTTCCACTATCCCCTCGGGTATTAAGGTCGTTTGGACTTCTAGCTGGAAAGATATTGGTGCAGACCTTATCTCTCCGATTTCTTTCTCTAGTTTCCTGTAAATAGATAGAGGCATTAAATTAATTGAGGCACCAGAATCACATAATAATTTTTCAAAATGAAAAGTTCATACATAGCAAGGTATAGTAAAACTCCATGGATCTCCACACTTTTGTGGGAGTTTGTTTTGTAAGATCGCACTACAATGCTCTGTGAGCTTGACCACTGAGGTCTCCTCGATTTTCCTTTTCTTTGTACGGATCTCCTTCAAGAATTTGGCATAAGCAGACATTTGTGAGAGCACTTATGTGAATGGGAAATTCACATGAACCTGTTTCAGCACATCTAGAAATTTCTCAAATTTCTTGTTTAGCTTTTCTCTACATAGCTTTTGAGGGAAAGGTAAAGCAGGCATATGTTTGCTCTCCTCATGTTCCTTCCTTTTTTCTTTTTCTTCCTTCTTCTTCATCTCAGTTTTCATCGGGCCTTTCTTGTTTTTATAAACATCATTCTTCAGTTGCTCCCCACTTTGTTTGTCAAGTATCACCTCTTTTTGGATCTGGGTGGGATCTTTCAACACTCGCCCACTTCTCAGACCCACTTCTCAGAGCTACAACATTTACTATTTCTTTGGGATTCTTTTCAGTGTCAGTAGGGAGAGTGCCTGGAACCCTCTCAAATAATATTATTGCAATTTGTCCCACTTGTCTCTCCAGGTTTTGCAAACCAGTGCCCAATTCTTTGATAGCTGCTCCATGAGCGTCCAATATCTCATATGTCTTGATAATGAAAGCCTTCATTAGATCCTCTAGACCAGGCTGAATGGGCTGTTGAGGCTGAAATTACTGCCTCTATTGATTTTGGTATGCTGGAGCTCATTGTCCCTACGGTCTAGAGTTATTTTGCTGCCAAGCATTCATACACTGAACTTCAAATTTCGAGTTGAAGCAAGGGTTGCTTCACACCCTTCCGAATTGCTGCAATTGGAGGTGGTCTCACACTTGATAATCCTTGATTGTAGACCGGTCTAGCATAATCTCCAAGTGGTCTCCCAAGCATTGGATCTATATTTCCGAACTGGTCTACACCCCAAAGGTTGATTTTGAGAAATTCTACGACCCCTCGCTTCTTCGTAGATAATATGTGCATCTCCAATAGCTGCTTCTTCTGTATCCCGTGCAGCTTGTTCTCATTGTTGGGCTGCTTCTCTCGTAGCCAAATCTACATTATCATCACCGGTTCCAGCCATATCTTCTTTGGTTGAGGATTGCCCAACCTTTCCTGATGTCTCGGTGAGATGTTTTTCCTTCCTCAGTTGTCGCAGTCATTTTTCAATTTCTAGCTTGTATGGTAGCACTTCCTTTGCAGAAGCTTGAGTAATGAACCAATCTAACCTATAACTTGCTCACAGTCCAAGAACATCAAACGTAAAAAGGGAAAAATAAAATAAAATAAAAATTCTTGAATTAGCACTACAAACTATTTCAAACACTATTGATTGCCAATCCCCGGCAACGGCGCCAAAATTTGACGAGCTCGAAACACACACTTAAATTATGCTCGCTAGTCAAAGATAGTATAATATAATATCGTATCCATAGGGATTGGAGTTAAATATTATTTTCGTAGTTTCTAGCTTGATTGCTATCACTAATAAAAAATCAGATTTTAGCGACGGACAAATTCTGTAGCTAAACAGAAAAATCCGTCGCTAATCTCATTTAACAACGGATTAGAAATGGATTATCAAGAAATTCTATTAGCGACAAGCGTTTTAGCGATAGATTAGCAACGACATTCGTAGCTAATTCTAATTTTTTTGTAGTGTATCTAGGAGAATCAACAATCGAGATTTATATGATTAATAACTAAAATTAACTAAGAATCTATAGCTATTGACTAATGAAAATAGAATATAGGCAAAGAAAGTTATCAGTGGGAGAATATAGGGTTTTGATAGGATAGGGGCAAGATAATTATTTGTGATCTAACTATAGATAATTCACTTCTAATATTCAAGTGAGTCTCTCGAATTCACTCAATTATTAGTTCAAACGTTCAGCAAAAACTCCTCTCTCGATTAAGTTTTAACCTCACAAGATGAACCAATTTAAGCACGTGAAGATATGTAAGAATGCGTAGTAGATTGGTCTTTAGGAGAACCTCTCTCGATTATCCTCCTAACTAGGTTTAATCAACGATTCAACTAGCCTATTTCGATCACTAAGAAGAATCTATGTACTCAACCAACAATATAATGCAAAGATATCACAAGTTATGCCTCCTCGATTACATGAAAAAGTGAATATAGATGCAACAATTAAATCATCCAAAAATGCTTCAATACATAAAACTAGAGTTATAATCCACAAACAATTATCAATACACCAAATCCATCAAACCCTAAAGAGAACTACTCCATAGATATGGAAAAGTTCATCACAAATAAAATTAAATTATAAGAAAACATTAATTCAGTCGAAACTCGGGTCTTGAGTGAGGAAAGAATGATGAAATCCTTGTGCTTTTGCTCCTCCAACTCCTCCTTGGATTCCTTAGGTCTAAAGTATGTTCAAAACTCCAGAAAATAATGTTTTTCCATGTATTTATACCAAGTAGGGTCGGACTCAAATTAAATCACCCTTTCCAAGATGAAATAGGAAAACTTGCAAACTTATTTCTTTTCATGCATCGCACTACGCTACGCAGGGTGCGTAGCATTAGTGTAATTTTCTCGGTTGTGCCCTGCGTAGGATTAGTGCAATTTTCTCAGTTGTAAACTCTCTCAACTTAGCTTGTCTGACAAAATTTTGTACTGATGCTACGCACTATGCCTAGCATTAGTGTATTTTTTTGTTAGACCCAAAAATTACAAGTCTCTGATCTTCTCAAATTTCTGACGCACATTTGCACTGATGCGTAGCACAGTGCTATGCATGGTGTGTCGCATTAGTGCATTTCCTTAGAGTGTTGCTTTTTCCTTGATATTTGTTGTCCAGAAGTGATCCTCGACCCCCGAACACGATCCCGGCTTATTCCCTTGGGCTTTTACTTAGACTTTAAAGCTCCAATTATTTGATTTAGCTCCACAGTATCTACATAACTCGGAATCATTCCTACAAGGCATAAAACACACAATATGTACAAAATACTAGAAATTAAAGCTCAAACACAATTAAAATGTAGTGAATTAGACTATACTAAGCGATTAAAACACGAGATTATAGTCTACCATCTGTACCTATTGCACGGGGTGCCTACAGTGGTCAGCATAGCTGATCGGGCTAAACTTAGTTCCAGCAGCCATGCCCGTAGAGAGGTTGTTTCGAGTGTGGTGATACTAGGCATATGGTGAAGGACTGTCCCAAACTTAGGAGGGGTGTACCTCCACAGGGTACACATGCCATGGTTGTTGCTCCAGTTGCTACTCCACCTGGAAAGCCACCTAGAGGAGAAGGTCAGGCGGGTAGAGGTCGTCCTAGAGGGGGAGTCCAGGCCCGTTCCTATGATTTTCATTGTAGGACCGAGGCTATTGCATCATATGCTATCATCACATGTATTGTTCCGGTGTGTCTTAGGGATGCATCGGTTTTATTTGATTCGAGTTTCACTTATTCGTATGTGTCATGCTATTTTGTGTAAGGCCCCGTAAAAGTTTGCAAAGGAAAATAAAAAAATAATGTTTTAAGGTGCCGGATATTGTGATACTTAAAGAATCGGGCTTGGATGTGTATTAATGCAACATGGCAAGGTTATAGCTTATGCTTCTAGGCAACTCAAGAATTATGAAAAGAACTATGCAACACATGATTTAGAACTTGCGGCAGTGGTCTTTGCATTGAAAATTTGGCGTCATTATTTATGTGGGGTCCATGTGGATATATTCACGGACCATAAGAGCCTTCAATATATTTTCAAGCATAAGGAATTGAATCTGAGGCAGAGAAGATGGCTTGAGTTACTCAAGGACTACGACATTGATATTATATATGATCCGGGAAAGGCCAATGATGTTGCAGATGCTCTTAGCCGGAAATCCATGGGTAGTTTGGCTCACTTGGAGGCATATCAAAGGCCATTGGCCAAGTAAGTTCACCGATTGGCTAGTTTGGGAGTTCGTCTTGCCGACTCTAGTGAAGGAGGGGTAGTTGTACAAAATAGGGCTGAATCATCGCTGGTTGCGGTAGTCAAAGAGAAGCAATACAACGATCCATTGTTGGTGCAATTGAAAGAGGGGATTCATAACCATAAGACCATGGCCTTTTCTCTTGGCATGGGTGATGGTACACTAAAGTATCAAGGGTGTCTATGTGTTCCAAATGCAGATGATCTCCGGGAAAGAATCATGACCGAGGCTCACACTTCCAGGTATTCCGTGCACCCAAGTTCTACGAAGATGTATCATTATCTTAAGGAAGTCTATTGGAGGAATGACATGAAAAGGAATGTGACAGACTTTGTGGCAAGGTGTCTGAATTGTCAGCAAGTGAAGGCCGAACATCAACGACCTGGTGGGTTGGCACAAAACATAAAAATTCCAATGTGGAAGTGGGAAATAATTAATATGGATTTTGCGGTAGGATTACCATGCACTCCTCATAAGTTTGACTCAATTTGGGTGATTGTGGATCGACTCACGGAATCAGTACACTTTTTTCCAGTTAAGGTTACCGATACGGCGGAACAGTATGCTAAATTGTATATCAAATAAATAGTCAGGATGCATGGCACTCCAGTTTCTATCATTTCTGATCGGGGGGCACAATTCACTGCTAGGTTTTGGAAGAAATTTCAGCAAGGTTTGGGAACTCAGGTGAATCTTAGTACAACCTTTCACCCGTAGATTGACGGGAAGGCAGAGCGGACTATTCAGACGCTTGAGGATATATTGCGTGCTTGCGTTCTAGACTTCAAAGGCATTTGGGATGATAATTTACCACTCATAGAATTTGCCTACAACAATAGCTATCACGCTAGCATTCAAATGGCACCATTCGAGGCTTTATATGGTAGGAGATGTAGATCTCCCATTGGGTGGTTCGAAATTGGGGAAGCAGAGTTGATACTAGTGCATTAGGCTATGGAAAAAGTTAAAATCATTAAGGAACGGTTGAAGACTGCTCAGAGTCATCAAAAATCCTATTCGAATGTTCGTCGTAGGGATTTGGAGTTCAAAGAAGATGATTGGGTATTCTTGAAAGTTTTCACCATGAAGGCTGTACGTAGATTTGGTAAGAAAGGGAAATTGAGTCTGAGGTATGTCGGACAGTACAAAATCATTCAGAGGATCGGTGAGGTGGCGTACAAGCTTGAGCTATCACCTGAGATGTCATTAGTACACCCGATGTTTCATGTGTCTATGTTGAAAAAAGTAGTTTGAGATATGACACTCATTGTTCCGGTTGAGACTATTGAGGTAAGTGAGAAATTAACCTACTAAGATATTCTGGTTTCTATTATTGATCTGCAAGTCCGAAAATTGAGAAGTAAAGAAATTGCCTCCATGAAAGTGTTGTGGCAAAACCAACATATTGAAGAGGCTACTTGGGAGACCGAGGAAGAAATGAAGAAAAAATATCCTTATTTATTTGAATAACCATGTAATTATATGTTGCGCCTTATGAAATGCTAAGGGATACTTTCTATGAATTATGTATGATTTGTACATTTGATATTAAGGGTGTTCCGTTCTGGTAATATAATTGTCTGTGAGGCCACAATTGGTGTTATTTTGTATTATGTTACGTCGTTGGATTATGTATATGCTGTTAGGATGTGTTTATGGGGGCTCTCTGACATGTGGATAGGCCTAGTTACAAGGAAAACTCTGGCGAATGTTTGGAAATTTAGAGAGTTAGTCAAATTTGGGGGCCGCTGGTGTGTGGTATGAAAATAACTGAGTTGCATAAGATACAAATAACAGATTTTGACCTCATTCGAGGACGAATGATCCTAAGTGGGGGAGAATGTAAGGCCCCATAAAATTTGCAAAGGAAAATAAAAAAATAATGTTTCATGGTGCAAAAATGTTTTGAACAATGCACCGGAAAGTAAAGGAAACGTTTTGGCAGAAAAGTGCATTTCTGCGATCCATTATGTGACCGCAGAATCACTCTGCGGGCCGCAGAATGGCTGCAGAAGTGAGGCAACGTCCCTTTTTCCGGGGGTACTGCATCTTTAAATGGATGCAGGTGGTTCCATAGCAGGAGGTATTGATCAGTGATAGCAGTACACCTTCTTCCCAGCTGACTTGGTGAGCCCCACTTCATCCTAAGGTCATGTATCTTTTGTTCTTTGTGTATTCTGTTTGAGGTATGGCCGGGTCCTTGTTGCCGGCATCATCATTGTACTCTTTTTTTTCTATAGAGGCTCCGTAGACATAGTGTGGGTGGTGTATTGGTGCTGGGAAAGACAAACTATGTTATGTTGTGGTTGTGTTACTTGTCCCATTTGAGACTTTAAAAATGATGAAAACTATTGGTAATGAATTGGTATTGTATACATGGTCATGTTTTTGTCTAATTAATGAAAATATGTATTATCTTCATTCGTGGATGAGTTTGGGTAGAAGAAAATCTAACAGGCTTGCTTAGTCAGGTTCACTCGGTTGAGTGCCGGTCGCGCTCCTCGGTTTTGGGGCGGGACAGACTTGGTATCAGATTCTAAGGTTTTAAAGTGTCCTAGGATGTCTCGGAGCCGTGTCTAGTAGAGTCCTTATTATCGGTGTGTTGTCGACCACATCTATAATTGGGATGCTACATGGGCATTTAGGAATAATACCCTTCTTTCATGTTCTTGATTGTGCGATAAAGCTGGTTGTAAGATTGTTCCTCCTTTAACTCCTGAGTTGCTCTAATTTTCAGTACATGGCACCTAAAAAGAAGGCAAGAACTGGCCAAAGAACCAATGTCACTCTGGGAGTGGCAGTTGATTCTATATTTGATGATGCGGGTGAGCACCCGAGGGGTGAGAATATTCCCCCAGTTAGCACGCTGCCTGATTCTACCACAACTGATCAGACCGCACCTATCCCTGCACCTACTAAAGGTGCAACGGTCCCTCCAATTGATATACCAGTTCCACCTCCAGTTCTAGCTTCTGATTCTGGTGTTTTTGATGTTGATCTTAGGGGAGCCATACAGATGTTGGCTCAGATAGTGGCATCCCAGGCCCAGAGATCAAATGTTGCACCTACTTCTTCCAGTCATCCAGGGGAATCTACTAGTTTTAGGGTGAACAAGTTTCTTCAGTTAGATCCTCCAGTGTTTACGGGTTCTGATCCTGAGGAGGACCCCTAGGACTTCATTGATGAGATGTACAAAACTCTCCGGGCTATGCATGCTACACAGACGGAGGGAGTGGAGTTGGCCTCCTACCGCCTCAAATGGGTGGTCTATTATTGGTTTGAATTATGGGAGGAATCTCGTGAGGAGGGAAGCCCTCCGGCAAGGTGGAGTGAGTTCACAGATGCCTTTATGGATCATTTCTTGCCTGCCGAAACTAAGGCAGCCCGTGCCGCTGAGTTTGAAAGCCTGAAGCAGGGTAGTATGAATGTGTGGGAGTATCATATGGAGTTTTCACGCCTGTCCAAGTATGTTATTCACATGTTGTCCACTATGGAGGCTAGTGTGCGTCGGTTTGTACAGGGCCTTAGCACTTTGATTATTAATGAGGTCCCTACAGCTGCCTTGTATTCCGATATGAACTATGGTAAGATGGTGGCATTTGCTCAAGCCACAGAGACCCGCAAATTGAAGAATAGAATGAAGCGTCAGAGTAGCAGCAAGGCCCGGTCCGCGAGCAACTTTGGTGGTTCTTCCGTTGGTGGTGGTGGTAGGTCGGCATTCAGGGGAGGGTCATTAGGACCATCCCAATCACTCGCCCAGTCTTCGATGGGTGCATATTCATATGGATCCAGTCAGGGCAACATGGGACCCCACCAGCAGGGTCGGCCCGATAGAAGGTTTTAGCAGCGAAAGATTCCATGCCCTAAGTGTGGGAGGATGCACTTTGGGTCCTGCTTCATGGACCTACCAGTATGTTATGGGTGTGGTGTGAGAGGTCACATTCAGAGGGATTGCCGCTCGTCCCGCCAAAACATGGGAGAGGTGCGGCACAGTCAGCTAATTCTGCAGCTACTACATCCACAACACCTTCAGCTCGAGGTACCCCAGCACCCGCAGGGCGTGGAGCGGCTAGGGGTAGTGCATAGAATTCAGGAGGACCCAACAGATTTTATGCTATGCGGAGGCGTCGGGAATCAGAGTTTTCTCCTGATGTTGTCACAGGTATATTGTTTGTCCAATCTCATGATGTGTATTGTGTATGCTCTTATTGATAACGGTTCCACTTTGTCATATGTCACACCTTATGTTGCTATGAAATTTGGGATAGAACCAGAACAGCTTCACGAGCCGTTCTTTGTATCTACTCTGATTGGTGAGTCTATTTTGGCTATAGAGGCTCTGTAGACATAGTGTGGGTTGTGTATTGGTGCTGAAAAAGATAAATTATATTATGTTGTAGTTGTATTACTTGTCCCATTTGAGATTTTAAAAAAGATAAAAACTATTGGTAATGAATTGGTATTGTAGACATGGTCATGTTTTTGTCTAATTAATGAAAATATGTATTATCTTCACTCGTGTATGAGTTTAGGTAGAAGGAAATCTAACAGGCTTGCTAAGTCGAGTTCACTCAGTTGAGCGCTGGTCGCGCTCCTCGGTTTTGGGGTGTGACATTTTGCTTCATATATGAATATGTCTTGTGATTCTTTGGATATCCCTATTTATGTTTCTACGCCTGTTGGGGATCCTATTATGGTAGACCATGTCTATCGGTCGTGTTTGGTCACTATCGAGTGTAATGAGACTAGGGTTGACCTTTTAGTACTCAATATGGTTGACTTTAACGTGATTTTGGACATGGATTGGTTGTCGCCCTATCACGCTATTCTGGATTATCATGCTCTGACCGTGACATTGGCTATGCCAGGGTTGCCGAGGTTGGAGTGGAGAGGAACATTGGGTCACGTTCCTAGTAGAATGGTGTAATTTTTGAAGGCACAACGGATGGTTAAGAAGGGGTGCTTGACATATTTAGCCTTTGTGGGGGATGTAAGTGTTGTTACTCCAACTATTAAGTCAGTTCTGGTAGTAAGAGATTTCCAGACATTTTTCCATAAGATCTACTGGGCATGCCGCCCGATAGGGATATCGATTTTGGTATTGACTTGGTGTCGAGCACTCGGCCCATCTCTATTCCACCATATCGCATGGCACCAATGGAGTTGAAGAAATTAAAGGAACAACCTCAAGAGCTGCTTGATAAGGGTTTCATCGATTTGAGTGTCTCGCTTAGGGGTGCTCCAGTTCTATTTGTGAAGAAGAAAATCAGCTTTATGAGGATGTGTATTGATTACAGGCAGCTGAACAAGGTTACAGTCAAGAACAATTACCCACTGCCGGGTATTAATGATTTGTTCGATCAGCTTCAGAGTGCTCAGTATTCTCGAAGATTGACTTGAGATCGGGGTACCAACAGTTGAAGATCCGGGCTTCAGATATTCCGAAGATAACTTTCAGGATCCACTATGGTTACTATGAGTTTTTGGTGATGTGTTTTGGGCTGACCAATGTCCTAACAGAGTTCATGCACTTGATGAACAACGTGTTCCAGCCATATCTTGATTCCTTCGTCATCGTGTTCATTGATGATATATATTGGTATATTCTCACAGCCGGGAGGATCTTGAGCAGCACTTGAGGATCACTCTAACCGCTAGAAATATGTATAGATAAGACAAACAGACACGCAAGAATTAAACTAGTGATAACAATAGATAACTAAAAGAAGGCCAACAAAACATCTACTAAGAAATTAAATTACAGTCTAGAAATCCCTAAACAGTTACTAGCGAGAAAGATACCCGGGGAGATGCACTAAATAATTATAGGCAATCAAGAATTAGACTTAAACTAACGCAAACTAATTCTATACTAACAAAGGAGACAGAGATATTAAACGACGAACATGAGATACCAGCTCCCGATTAGTACGAAACCTGGGTGAATCGTTGTAAATGTCAAGGTCGCGCTCTCATAGTAACCTTAGTCAATTTCCGCTGTCTCCAATCGATTTTGACGTCCGCCGCATGCTCTGATCCAATAGTGAATACCTGCAAAAACAGAAGGAGGGAACCAAAGGGGAAAAAAGGGAGGAAGAACAGAGGTATGCGGAGAAAAACGTAAATAGCAATTCACTTTGCAACTCGAAAATAGCAAGACAACGCGTCGGTGAATCGGTTTCAAGTGAAAACAAAATGAGAAAATCAAAGAAAAAGCTTCAAGAAAGTTGAGGAAGTTGAATTAACGAAGTTGATAACTCCAAGAAGAAAGATTTTGGCAAGAATTGAGCAGTTGGGGGTAGAAGTAGGATCTTGATCTGGTGGAATAGTATTAATAACAAAATGATTACTAAAAAAGATTCACCATTTCTGGGCTTATTCTCTTTTTCTTTCTTCAAGTAAAAAATTGAATTTCGCTGGAGGGAACTCTGCGTAAAATAAAAATTTTAATGCAACAAAATTTTCTTGAAGATCAATCGCAATTTGTTATCACATTATAATTCACCAGTAATGGGGGAGAAATAAATGAAAATAAAGAATATATTAAGGTAACCAATAATTGGTGTCTTGAAAATAAATGAAAATAAAGAATATATTAAGGAAACCAATAATTGGTGTCTTGAAAATAAGAAATTAAAGAAACATGCAATTGGAAATTTAAATGGCACTGAAGAAACTGAGCAAAGTGGGGTGTAATTGAATCGCAAAGTGATTATTGTCACCTTCATGACCTCTCTAATCACTGCAATGGAAATTTTCTGAAAGTTAGTGCGTGAAAATCTTGTAAGGAATTTGAAGAAGATTTTTTCTATAGATTGTTTTGGGTGGAGGAGAAGAGAGAAATAAAATATATGATTCCTCATGTCTATTGATCATTTACATATACTCTCGTATACTTGCCATCTATGTGAGAGCTGTACTAATGGCATATAAGTTGTCCGTGCAAATATGAGATATTAATGGTATTGGCACGTGAGTTATCCGTGTGGGTGAAATTTGTAACGTGGGGACAAGATGCCAAGTGATTAGGGTTCGTGATTTGGGACCCGTGATTTGTGATTACAAGGTTTGGTATCTCGGGAAAATTCTTGAATAAATCTTGTGTGAAAACGGTTATTCTTATTGAGTTGTTACTGGCTTTCCTTTATTTGGTTTTGCTGGACTTAAACTGTGTTCCCCTTACTCTACGACGTATTACCTGTTTGTTCCCTGTTGCTAATTGTTGTCTCTAGTTTCCTAATGTGAGTATTGTTTTGTTATTTCTATCGTGCTTAGCTTTATAATGATATTGGTCCCTGTTAGTTTCACATTCATACTTGTACAGGTTATTAAGTCCAGTAGGTTTCTTGACTGTCCCCCGTCACTACTCCACCGAAATTATTCTTGATACTTACTGGGTACCTCCGTGGTATACTCATACTAGCTAGCTGATCGGGCATTGCTGTGGAGACTCAAGGTATACCTGCTGTCGCATTCGCATGCCTCGGAATCACCTTCTAAAATTTTACTTTGTACTATTTATTCCTATTCCCGAGCAGTTGTATTTAGAGATTTTCTAGTAAATTCAGTAGAGCTTAAGACTTGTACTACCGATTTTGGGATTGTTGAATTTGTATAGAAAAATTTATGTTTCATATTTAATTGTTGTTGGTTGAGTTTGCCATTAATTCAGTAAGCGTTAAGCCTACCTAGTCCCCAAGACTAGGTACTATCACAACATCCTATGGAAGAAAATTGGGGTCGTGACATTTAGCATTCTATTCGGTGGTTTGAGACTTTGAGTAGGTTTATACTATGTATTATGGCTTACATGTATGGTTGGTTTCGGTTTTCGAGCGGTTCAGGATTGATTTGGATGAATGATTCTCATTTTAGAAGCTTAAAGTTGGAAGAGTTGACCAAGGTTTGACTTTTTGGTAAACGGACTCGGAATCGGATTTTAATTATTCCAATAAGTTCGTATGATGATTTTGGACATGTCTACAGAGTTTGGTTAAAAAGTTTTGAATAAGTTTGGATTGTATGGTGATTGTTTTTGGTTTCGACGTCGATTTGAGCATAAAGGTTACCATATTGAGCAAATGGCCTTTGATTCATGTTTCGTCTGAACCATTATATCCCTATCATATTTTTGATCCATAGCAGCTGAAATCATCAAGTTTCGACATCGTATGAGGAATTTATGGTCATTTTACTAAAAATTGAGTTGCTAGATTTTTCAGATTAATTACGAAATTGGCATTGAATTCGTATTTAAAAAACTGCACTATTTTAAAATATTGAAACCAACATATCTCCGTCATTATAAGGTCACATGGAGTGATTCAAAAGCCTAACTTGACTGGAATTTTACTAGAAATCCATTAGAGGTATCAAACGTGAGTTTCAGGATTGTTTGGCACAAGAAACAAGGCAACACAACTTGGCATTTTTGGCTATCAATATTGTTGAAGTTTTTCTAATCTTGAAAGTTTGGGAATGGGAGAATTCAAGGATGTTCTTCAAGTTTCTTCCATGGGTTAAGGTCTAAACCATAACCTAAGTATTTTCCTTTGATTCATTCCCTTGGTGTCACGACCCAATTTCTCCCTCCGTGAACCATCGTGACGGTACCTAGTCTCTATGATTAGGTAAGCCTAACAGTTTGCGGAAATGAAACAAAAACACGAACGTTAACTACTAACAGTAACAAATAGCTAATAAGCAATTGAATGCCACTCGGCATATACAATTATCACCTCTGAAAATGTACAAAACAATTCTCAAAACCTGGAATACCGTAAGTCACAAGCTACTAAGAAGTCTTAACCGTTCTATACATCATTTCTACAGAAAGAAGAAAAAATAATCATAGGGGGATAGAGGGGGACTCCGAGGATCTGCGGGCGCGAGCAGATGTACCTTGAAGTCTCCAATAAGTAGCAGCGACTGCAACTAGTGATGAGGCTGGTAAGATGAACCTGGATCTGCATACGAAAAACATGTGCAGGAAAGGGTGTGAGTACACCACAACGGTACCCAATAAGTGCCAAGCCTAACCTCGGTCGAGTAGTGACGAGATCAGGTCAGGGCCCTACCAGTATAAATATAATGAAACAAGACAGAATAAAATATTGTAGTAAAATAAATATGGAAATCTAACAAGAATAGAATCAATGAAAAATAACAGCTCAGAACAAAGTGATATTAGCAGGGGATCTCCCGAGATACCGTCTCGTAGTCACAAACGTAAATGTGCAGGGGGATCTCCCGGAATACCATTCCGTAGTCCCAAAATAAATATGTTGTACAGGGGAATCTCCCAGAATACCGTTCCGTAGTACCAAACGTAAATGTGCAGGGGGATCTCCCGGAATACCGTTCCATAATCCCAAAATAAATATGCAAAATAGGGGGATCTCCCAGAATACCGTTCCGTAGACCCAAAGTAAATATGCAGCGCAACCAATCGAAATAATAATTACAGCAAGAAATCCAACGGTTTAGACTAAGTTCAAGTCAAGGAAAGCATAATATTTCACTAAACATGCTGCACAGAGTTCAAATAGGAAGTTAAACAAGTAGGCATGCTATTCTAATCTAAACAAGATAGCTACATATGCTAGTGTGTTTCAAATAAGGAGAAAAACAAGTTATGACATAGTGAAAATGGAGTTTTACAACAAATAGCCTGTGTACGTACTTGTCACCTCATGTACACGGTGCTCACATATCAAACAGTACCAAATCCTAAGGGAAGTTCCCCCACACAAGGTTAGGCAAGCCACTTACCTCGAACCAAGCTCAAATCAATCTGTCACAATGATCTTTCCACGAATATCCGACTCCGAATGGCTCAAATCTAGCCAAAACCAATTACATAACATAAATATAGCTACAAGAAACTAATCTATCTAACGAAATCAAATCTAAGTCAAGAAATTAGAAAAATGCCGAAAAAGCCTCCCCGCGCTCACGTCTCAAAATCGGGTAAAAGTCACAAAATACAAACACCCATTCACTCACGAGTCTAACCATACCAAATTCACTCAAATCCGATACCAAAATCTCGATCAAAACTTCAAAATTTGGTCTAAGAACTTTTCTCAAATTTTCCCAATTGTTCACCCCAAATCTGAAATTAAATGATAAACTTAATGATAGATTAGTGGGTTATAACCATAAACGAGTTAGGAATCATTACCCAATGATTCCCTGTGAAAATCTCTCGAAATTTCGCCTTCTACCGAGCTCCCAATTCAATTTTGTGATATGAACTCAAAACACTCATTTTTGAACTTTAAATTCTGCCCAGGTATGCCCTTCTTCGCAAACGCGGTCGAAGCCTCGCGTTCGCGAAGCACAAGCTGCTTCAGACCTAAAATATACCCATCACGAACGCGATAAACTGGTTGCGAACGCAAAGCTCAACTAGCCTGACCTTACGCGAATGCGGGACACTCATCGCGAACGCGTAGGCTATCATGCCTGGAAACCATCTAACCGTTGACTCTACGCGAAAGCGAGGTCCTTATCGCGAACGCGTAGCCTTAGTGTTCCATACCTTTGTGAACACGGGAACGACATCGCGAACGCGAAGAGAAACCTTAGCTGACCTTCCCAGATGCTCAATGCAATCGCGAGACCTCCGTCGTGAACGCGATGAAAGATTGTCTGCAACAAAAACACCAGAAATCTGCTATCTTTCAAGTCCAAAAACTAGTCCGTTAAGCACCCTAAACTCACCCGAGGCCCCCGGGTCTTCAAACCACACCAAACAACTCTAAAATCACAAATCATCCTCCGATTCAAACTTAAAGAACTTGAAACTTCCAAATTCGACAACCGATGCCGAAACTAACCAAACCATGTCCGATTGATACCAAATTTTGTACACAAGTCATATTCAACCTTACGGACCTACTCCAACTTCCGGAATCAAAATCCGACCCCGATATCAAAAAGTCCACTACCGGTCAAAATCTCCAAAAATTCGACTTTTGCCATTTCAAGCCTAAATGAGCTATAGACCTCCAAAACATAATCCGGACACGCTCCTAAGCCCCAAATCACCCAACGAAGCTAATGGAATTGATGGAACTCCATTTCGGAGTTGTCTTCACATAGTTCTGACTATGGTGCAAATCCTAAAACTTAAGCTTTCCATTTAGGGACTAAGTGTCCTAAAACACTCCAAAAACCAAAACGAAACCTCCCGGCAAGTCACAATAGGAGAAATAGATATGGGAGAAGCAGTAAATAGGGGATCGGGGCTATTACTCTCAAAACGACCGTCCGGGTCGTTACATACTCCCCCTCTTAAAATAATCATTTGTCCTCGAACGAGCATAGGGACATACCTGAAGTGGTGAAAAGATGAGGATAACGGCTGCGCATATCCTGTTCGGTCTCCCAAGTCGCCTCCTCGACCGGCTGGCCCTGCCACTATACCTTTACTGATGCAATGTTCTTTGACTTCAACTTCTGAACCTGCCTGTCCAAAATAGCCACTGGCTCCTCAACATAGGATAGATCCCTGTCCAACTGTACTGAGCTGAAATCCAACACATGAGACGGATCGCCATGATACCTCCGGAGCATCGAAACATGAAATACCGGATGAACTCCGGCTAGGCTGGGAGATAAGGCAAGCTCATAAGCAACCTCCCCAACTCTCCACAACACCTCAAAGGGGCCAATAAACCTTGGGTTCAGCTTGACAACTCCTTTCGAACCTCATAAGGCTCTTCATAGGCGAAACGTGAAGCAAGACCCGCTCTCCAACCATGAATGCAACATCACGAACCTTCCGGTCCGCATAGCTCTTCTGCCTGGACTGGGCTATGTGAAGTCTGTCCTGAATCACCTCCACCTTCTCCAAGGAATCCTAAACCAAGTCTGTACCCAATAATCTGGGCTCGCCTAGCTCGAACCAACCCACTGGGGACCGACACCGCCTACCAAACAGAGCCTCATACAGTGCCATCTGAATGCTGGACTGATAATTGTTGTTGTAGGAAAACTCTGCAAGTGGCAAGAACTGATCCCAAGAACCTCCAAACTTCATCACACACCCACAGAGCATATCCTCAAGAATCTGAATAGTGCTCTCGGACTGCCCGTCTGTCTGAGGGTGAAAAGCTGTGCTCAACTCCACCCGAGTACCCAACTCATGCTGTACGGCTTTCCAGAACCGCCATGTAAACTACGTGCCCCGATCAGAGATGATAGATACCGGTATGACATGAAGTCTGACAATCTCACGAATGTAAATTCGAGCCAGCTGCTAGGAAGAATATGTAGTCATCAAAGGAATGAAATGAGCTTACTTGGTCAGCTTACCCACAAACACCCAAACTGCATCAAACTTCCACTGAGTCCGTGAGAGTCCAACAACAAAGTCTATAGTGATCCGCTCCCATTTCCACTCCGAAATCTCTATCTTCTGAAGCAACCCACCTGGTCGATGATGCTCAAACTTCACTTACTGGCAATTTAGACATCTAGCCACATACTCTACTATGCCCTTTATCCTTCTCTACCAATAATGCTACCTTAGTTACTGATACATCTTCGTGGCACCCAGATAAATGGAGTACCGCGAGCTGTGAGCCTCCTGGAGAATCAACTCACGCAACCCGTCCACATTGGGCACACATAACCTGTCCTGCATCCTTAGTGCACCATCCTCCCCAATGGTGACCTCCTTAGCATCACCGTACTGGACCATGTCCTTAAGGACAAGCAGATGGGGGTCATCATACTGACGCTCCCTGATACGATCATAAAGAGAAGACCGAGAGACCACACAAACCAATACTCGACTCGGCTAAGAAATATCCAATCTCACAAACTGGCTGGCTAAGGCCGAACATCCAATGCCATAGGGCTCTCTACTGCTGGTAGATATGCTAAACTCCCCAAACTCTCTGCCCGACAACTCAAAGCATCGGCCACCACATTGGCCTTCCCGGGATGGTACAAAATGGTAACGTCGTAATCCTTAAGCAGCTCTAACCACCTCCTCTCACACAAATTAAGATCCTTCTGCTTGAACAGATGCTGCAAACTCCGGTGATCGATGTAAATCTCACAAGGAACACCGTACAAATAATACCTCAAAATCTTCAAGGCATGAACAATAGCTGCTAGCTCAAGGTCGTCGACAGGATAGTTCTTTTCATGCACCTTCAGCTGTCTGGACGCGTAGGCAATCACCTTACGATCCTGCATCAACACCAAGCCGAGGCCAACTTGCGACGCATTACAATAAACTATATAAGACCCCGAACCTGAAGGCAATACCAATACTGGGGCTGTAGTCAAAGATGTCTTGAGCTTCTAAAAGCTCTCCTCACACTCCTCTGTCCACCTGAATGGAGCACCCTTCTGGTTCAGCCTGGTCATAGGTGCTTCAATAGAAGAAAATCCCTCAACAAACTGACGGTAATACCCTACCAACCCAAGAAAACTCCAGATCTTTGTAGCTGAGGACGATCTGGGCCAACTCTGCCTTCTTCGGCTCCATATTGATCCCCTCACTCGACACAATATGACCCAAGAATTCCACGGAATCTAACCAGAACTCACATTTTGAGAAATTTGCATACAACTTCTTTTCTCTCAAAGTCAGAAGCACTGTCCTCAGGTACTGCTCATGATCCTCCCGAGTCCGGGAATACACTAGAATGTCATCAATGAATACGATAAGGAAAGAATCAATATAGGGCCAGAACATAATGTGCATCAAGTGCATAAAGGCTGCTGGGGCATTGGTCAGCCCAAATGACATCACAAGGAACTCGTAGTGGCCATACCGAGTCCTGTAAGCAGTCTTCGGGATATCTGGCTCCCGAATCATCAACTGATGATAACCTGATCGCAAGTCAATCTTAGAAAACACTTTGGCACCCTGTAGCTGATCAAATAGGTCATCAATACAAGGCAAGGGATACCTGTTTTTCATTGTGACTTTGTTCAATTGGCGATAATCAATACACATACTCATAGAACCATCCTTTTTCTTCACAAACAAGACAGGAGCACCCCAAGGTGACACACTGGGCGGAATGAAGCCCTTATCAAGCAACTCCTGCAACTGCTCCTTCAACTCAGGAGGATCCATACGGTATGGAGGAATAGAGATGGCCTGAGTGCCCGATAACAAATCAATGCCGAAATCAATATCTCTATCGGGCGGCATGCCCGGAAGATCAGTTGGGAACACATCTAGATAGTTCCTCACTACTGGAACTGACTCAACTCTAGGGGTATTAATACTGACATCTCTCACATAAGCTAGATACGTGTCACACCCCTTTACAACCATTCGTTGAGCTTTAAGAAATGAAATATCTCGGCTGGGAGTATACTCTAAGGTACCTCTCCACACTAATCGTGGTACGCCTGGAATAGCTAGCGTCACGGTCTTGGCGTGACAATCAAGAATAGTATAATGGTGTGACAACCAGTCCATGCCCAAGATAACATCAAAATCTACCATGATGAGTAATAATAAGTCGGCTCTGGTCTCAAAACCACTAAGAGCAATCGGACACGACCGATACACGCGGTCCACAGTAAGAGAATCTCCCACAGGAGTAGACACATAAATAGGGAAACTCAAAGAATCCTTAGATACGCCCAAATGTCAATAAGATGACACATATGAATTCGTAGAGCCTGGGTCAAATAATACCGACGCATCTCTATGACAGACTGGAACAATACCTGTAATGACAGAGTCAGAAGCAACTACCTCTGTATGAGCCGGAAGAGCATAATACCTGGCATGGCCTCTCCCTCTAGGGCGACCTTGACCTCCCCGACCTCTACCTCGAGCTGGCTGAGCAGTTGGGGGGGTAATTGGTGCTGGAATCATGGCCTGAGGACCCGGTGGAGCATGTGGTGGCTGAGAAGTCTGTGGAGGTGCAACCCTCCTAAGTCCGGGGTAATCCCTCACCATATGGAGGGTGTCGCCACACTCAAAACAACCCCTCGGAGGGCGTGGCTATTGTGACTGACTCGGGCCAGGTCTGCTGGACTGGCCGCTAAAAGTACCTCGAGTAGGAGGCACACTAGATACTGGCGGTGCATAATAAGGCTCCTGGGGCCTAGAAGGGGTTAGAACACTACTGGCGGCTAGAATAGCTGAATGAACGGGGCGACCCACATAACCCCTACCATGGCGGACTCCTGGGGAACGAGCTCCAGAATAAGATCCAGTCTCTCGAGACCTCTTAGTCTCTCTCTTCTCTCGGTCCCGGGCAAGTATGCCCTCCAATCTCCTAGCAATACTCACAACCTGCTGGTAAGGAATATCTATCTCCAGCTCCCTTACCATACTAATCCTGATACTGGGGTGAAATCCCTCAATAAATCATCGAACCCTCTCTCAAACGGTGGCAACCAAGGCAGGTGCATGTCGGGCCAAATCACTGAAGTGGACTGCATACTCTAACACAGTCATAGCACCCTGGCGCAGCTGCTCAAACTCCGCGCGCCATGAGTCCCTGATGCTTTGAGGGACATACTCTCTCAAAAACATGTCCGAGAACTAAGTCCATGTAAGTGAAGCTACCTCATCCGGACTACTCAAATCATAAGCACGCCACCACTGATAGGCTGCTCCTCTAAGCTGGAAAGTGGTAAAAGAAACCCCAATCGTCTCCGCTACGCCCATAGTACGGAGAATATGATGACACTCCTCCATAAAACCCTGAGCATCATCTGTAGCCAATCCGCTAAAGGTAGGTGGGTGGTACTTCTAGTACCTCTCATGTCTGAGCTGCTCTGCCTCAGAAACGGCTGTCCTAGTCTCATGCTGAACCGGGGCTACCGGCGGCATAGGAATGAACTCTGGGGCCTGATCAACCTGGACCCTCTACTCAGGAGTGTGGGATGTGGGACTCTGTGCCCCTCCCACGGCTTGAGATATGGCGGGAGCTAACGAAATTAATCCAGCCTGAGCTAAGGTGCTGAACATGCTCATGAACTGAGCTAGAGTCTCCTGGAGGGCTGGTGTAGCAATAGGAACCTCCGGTGCCTGCCCTCCAGCTGGAACTATTGGGGGCTTCTCTGTCGCAGCTCACGCGGGTGCTCTGGCTGCATAGCATGGTCGTACTCTACCCCGACCCTGGCCTCTGGCGGCTCTAACAGGGGGCGCAGGTGCCTGGTCGTCAGATCCTCCGGTACGGATCCTCACCATATGTGAGAAAGAATAGAATAGAGAATCTTTTAGAATATGATGCCAATAACTCGCACAACAAGGAAATCAAAGAAGTATGTTTGTTCCTAACAGTTCCATAGCTTCCCAAAAATAAGTACAGACGTCTCCGTACCGATCCGCGAGACTCTAATAAACCGGCTTATGACTCACGACCCCTATGAACCTAGAGCTCTGATACCAATTTATCACAACCCAATTTCTCCCTCCGTGAACCATCGTGATGACACCTAGTCTCTACGTCTAGGTAAGCTTAACACTTTACGGAAATGAAACCAAAAAACGAACATTAACTACTAACAGTAATAAATATCTAATAAGCAACTGAATGCCATTCGGCATATATAATTATCACCTCTGAAAATATACAAAATAATTCCCAAAACCCGGAATACCGTAAGTCATACGCTTCTAAGAAGTCTTAACCATTCTATACATCATTTCTACAGAAAGAAGGAAAAATGAACATAGGGGGATAGAGGGGGACTCCGAGGATCTGCGGGCGCGAGCAAATGTACCTTGAAGTCTCCAATAAGCAGCAACGACTGCAACTAGTGATGAGGCTGGTAAGATGAACTTGGATATGCACACGAAAAACAAGTGCAGGAAATGGCGTGAGTACACCACAATGGTACCCAGTAAGTGCCAAGCCTAACCTCGCTCGAGTAGTGACGAGATTAGGTCAGGGCCCTACTGGTATAAATATAATGAAACAAGACAGAATGAAACATCGCAGTACAATAAATACGGGAATCTAACAGGAATAGAATCAATGAAAAACAACAGCTCAGAACACAGTGATAATAGCAGGGGATCTCCCGAGATACCGTCTCGTAGTCACAAACGTAAATGTGCAGAGGGATCTCCCGGAATACCGTTTCGTAGTCCCAAAATAAATATGCAGTACAGGGGGATCTCCCGGAATACCGTTCCGTAGTCCCAAACGTAAATGTGTAGGGGATCTCCCGGAATACCGTTCCGTAGTCCCAAAATAAATATGTAAAACAGAGGGATCTCCCGGAATACCGTTCTATAGTCCCAAAGTAAATATGCAGCGCAACCAACCGAAACAACAATTACAGAAAGAAATCCTATGGTTTAGACTAAGTTTAAGTCAAGGAAAGCAGGAAATTTCACTAAACATGCTGCACAGAGTTCAAATAGGCAGTTAAACAAGTAGGCATGCTATTCTAGTCTAAACATGATAGTTACATATGCTAGTGTGTTTCAAATAAGGAGAAAACCAAGTTATGACTTAGTGAAAAATGGAGTTTTACAACAAATAGCCCCTATACGTACTTGTCACCTCACGTACACGGTGCTCACATATCAAACAGTACCAAATCCTAAGGGAAGTTCCCACACACAAGGTTAGGCAAGCCACTTACCTCGAACCAAGCTCAAATCAATCCATCACAATGCTCTTTCCACGAATATCAACCTCTGAATGGCTCAAATCTAGCCAAAACCAATTACATAATATAAATATAGCTACAAGAAACTAATCTATCTAACGAAATCAAAGCTAAGGCAAGAAATTAGAAAAACACCCATAAAGCCTCCCCGGGCCCACGTATCGGAATTGGGTAAAAGTCACAAAATACGAACACCCATTCACTCACGATTCTAACCATACCAAATTCACTCAAATCCAATACCAAAATCTCGATCAAAACCCCAAACTTTGGTCTAAGAACTTTTCTCAATGTTTCCCAATTTTTCACCCCAAATCCAAAATTAAATGATAAAATTAATGATATATTAGTGGGTTATAACCCTAAATGAGTTAGGAATCATTACCCAATGACTCCCTCTGAAAATCTCTCAAAATTTCACCTTCTACCGAGCTCCCAATTCAATTTTGTGATATGAACTCAAAACCCTCATTTTTCAACTTTAAATTCTACCCAGGTATGCCCTTCTTTGCGAAAGCGGTCAAAGCCTCGCCTTCGCGAAGAACGAGATGCTTCAGACCAAAAATATACCCATCGCAAATGCGATAAACTGGTCGTGAACGCAAAGCTCAACTAGCCTGACCTTTCGCGAACGCGGGACACTCATCGCGAACGCGTAAGCTATCATGTCTGGAACCCATCTGACCGTTGACTCTACGCGAACGCGAGGTTCTTATCGCGAACGCATAGCCTTAGTGTTCCATACCTTCGCGAACGCGGGAACGACGTCACGAATGTGAAGAGCAACCTCAGCTGCCCTTCCCAGATGCTCTGCGCAATCGTGAGACCTCCCTCGCGAACGCGATGAATGATTGTCTTCAAGAAAAACACCAGAAATCTGCTATCTTTCAAGTCCAAAAACTAGTCCGTTAAGCACCCGAAACTCACCAGAGGCCTCCGGGACCTTAACTAAACATACCAACCAATCCTAAAACACCATACTAACTTATTCGGGCCCTCAAACCACATCAAACAACACTAAAATCACAAATCATCCTCCGATTTAAACTTAAAGAACTTTAAACTTCCAAATTCGACAACCGATGCCGAAACCAACCAAACCATGTCCGATTGACCCCAAATTTTGCACACAAGTCATATTAAACCTTACGGACCTACTCCAACTTTCAGAATCGAAATCCGATCATGATATCTAAAAGTCCACTACTGTCAAAATCTCCAAAAATTTGACTTTCGCCATTTCAAGCCTAAATGAGCTACATACCTCCAAAACACAATCCGGACACGCTCCTAAGCCCAAAATCACCAAACGGAGCTAACAAAATCAACAAAAATCCATTTCGGAGTCATCTTCATACAGTTCTGACTACAGTCCGATTCCTAAAACTTAAGCTTTCCGTTTAGGGACTACGTGCCCCAAAACACTCCAAAAACTAAAACGAAACCTCTCGGCAAGTCACAATCGCAGAAATAGATATGGGAGAAGAAGTAAATAGGGGATCGGGGCTATTACTCTCAAAATGACCGGCCGGGTCTTTACACTTGGTTTAAGCTTTAATCCATGAGTTTAATTGAAAACCCGTTTAATTCTTTAAATCAAGACCTAAGGGTTATGTCCTAAATTTTAAGAATTGAAAATGAGTTATATGCATTTATTTTCAGATTCCTTTTGGGGTTTTGTTCTACTATATTAGGAGAACGACATACTCGAATTTGGCAACTTTTAGAGGAGTTTTTCGGGAGATATGGGACCCAATTAGTGTGGGTTGAAATCTTGGGTTATGAACACCCAAGAGCAATATTTTGGCGAATTAGTTGAGCTATCAGACTCTGATTTAGTCGGTTTTTGTTCATGTGAGCTTGTTTTAGTTCGGGCTTTGCTCGGGTAAGCTTATATTCAGAATCCAAGGCGGGTCGGCCCGATGTTGACGTTTATTGATTTTTTAGGGAAAATGTAAAAATCATAGCTTTATTTACTGTAATTGGTTTCTCTTGCATTGTTTGATATTATTAAGTCATTTTTGGTTAGATTTGAGTCGTGTTGAGGCAAATTCTAGGGAAAAAGCTATTTCAGAGGGTTGAGTTGGCCAAGTTGAGGTAAGTATCTTGCCTAACTTTGTGTAGGGGAAACTATCCCTTAGGATTTGGACTGATTGTGCTGTTTGTGTTATGTGAACGTCGTGTACGCAAGGTGACAAGTGGGTACACAAGCTATATATGGTATTTGACCGGTTTAGATTATCTAGACGCTTTCCATGCCTTTAATTGGATTATCATAACATGTTATATCTCTCATTATTAATCTACTCTTACATGCTCTATTTGACATTGTTAGCACTTGTTCTACCTCTTACTTGTTATTTTGCTGTTATATGCTTTAGTTGAAGTTATTGCCTTCCTTATTGTCTTGTTACCTCTTAATTGTTGAATCACTTTTAATTAAAGTTGTTATTTCGTGGAATATTATCTTGTTGAGTTATTAGTATTGAATTTATAATAGTCGTTATCACATTGTGGCGTTGTTAATTATTGAGATACCTTTCCTTGTTGAGCATTCTCATTCATTTTGTTATTGTTGAAATTCTTGTACACATTGCAGTTGAGCCATGGGTTATTTGTTGTGGAAATATTGGTGTTATTGACTTTGTGGCAAGTTGTGGCATATTGGCCCTTGTGGTACGAGTTGTGATATTGATATGCATGCGGTGGTATAAGTCTAGGGGTTGATACACATGTGGTGAGATAAGGTGGGCTTGATACGTATGTTGCTAGTAGGGAAACTACTTGAAGCCATGCGGTGAGATAAGGTGCGCTAAAATGCGTGTAAATATTTTGGGAAAAAAATGATTCGTGGACGTGCTGGTAGTTCTTTAGTTTATCAAGTGTGGGATGCAACTGGTTCGTGTATCTGATTGGTACTGTACGAGCTTATGAAGTTTGGTAATGTGGATTATCAGATGTTGTGCCCTATGACTCCGTGCCAAGTGGGGGAGTCTACTATAGACGATCAGATTGCATTGGCAAGTGTCATATCAGTCTTGGGTCTGAGGTATATATGCGGTGTTGAGGGGTTCCCCGGAATTGTACATGACTAAGATGTAAGATTTTCATGGGATGGTGCTGGAACTTGCGGTATATCTTTATCATTGCTAAATCTACATTCCAGTATCAGAAAGGTTAGAGAAACATCTTCAGATTCACCAAAGGTCTCTTCAGAGTGAGTATCTTGGTTGCAGTTGTTGGGTGCTCCAGGGGAAATACAACGGTTTATGGGTTTTCGGACGACGTGGTTCATGTTAGGGTCTTACGTAGCAAGCTTTGACTTAGGATCATTGTGTACCGATAAGGGAAAATGTTGACCCGAAGACAAGTCAAGGAGGATTAGAAGAAATGGGTCAGCTCGGTGGTGTTGGGTCAGCATAGCAACAAAGGGAACTAGTCTTTTGGTGTGGTAATGCTTCACCAGCGTTCTATGGCAATACTCTTGGGTTTGATGTCTTGCGTGACTTGGTTGAGTTGGTGAAGTTCAGTTCTGATGGCTTGGTGATGTGCGGACTGGCCTCGAAGAGTTCTTGATAGTGTCGACCACAACTTGAGCTAGATGTCTGCCAGCGGCATAAGGAACGTGTTGCATGTTATGATTTTTGCCTGGATGGAGTCACGAGTTCTAGACAACATGGATGATTTCAGATATTTAGAAGAATGCTAGCATTATTTGATACTACCTAAAAAGGATGCGTACTCCAGAAGGCGCATTGTGTTTCGACTTGCAGGTGCCTAACTGGTACTACGGTAATCGCCTGGTTGATCGACTGCTGATGTCCATATTTTGCTTTATGGAATGAAAGAATTATTGAAGTACTTCTCATAGGCTGACCGTGTGTGAGGAATGTGTCAGTTATTGGAGTAGTGTAGTTGTGATCGGATATGAAGATTCTAGTATTCTAGGAATTTAAAGACTAAGAGAGTTCTCGAGGAGATTGTTCCATGGTTGTGAATGGTGAAGGTATGTTAAGAGGTTGGCAACTGATGGTATGTACTATAGATATGTTATTGTGAGATTTTCTGAGGCTATCTACCTACTTCAGAAGGATCAAAATTGATTTGGAGGCTACTAGTAGTTCTAATAAGGATGTGTGTTCTAAATCGGGTCAGATTTATCTACCCAGCACAATTATTATGGAGGGGTATGCTATCGGTTAGGGTGTATCACATTCATGTTCTAATATGTCTCATGTGTTACTCTCCTATGCTGCGACGGGTTGTGATCTGTTGGTTATCTACACACCGATGCAGTTATGTTTGGACTTTGTAGCAAGATTGCTCTTGGGATGTTGAATGGTTGATTGTGCCTTGGTTATAGTCTTCTTGTTTCTGGTATATAATTATATCCATATCTCCATAGTTATGGTCACGCGCTTTGTGTGTTTGATGTTGATATTCTTATGGTTGTTGATTATGAGTATCATGGCTCGATGTATTCCAGGTGCACTAGTGTCAGATTGGGTCATGCATTACAACGATGTTATGCTAGGATATGATCCCTTGTGCTTATTTCGTGTGTTATGTCTCCCCCTGTGTGGTGGATTGATAGCATTGTGCTTCGTGGTGGTATATGTTGTGTTGGAGGGATGGTTTCTTCATTTCCATTCTCTTCCATCATTGGGTATATTTGAGTTATTGTTCGCTGGTGCACGGATTGAATGGTATGTGGCTTTAAGTAGGATTTGTGTGATAGGTCGATCGAGTAGCTTGTACTGGATGAGGTGAGATTATTGGGCCTAAAATGAGTGTCATCGGGTTTGATTAAGGTATGCTTGCAAGAATTGTGTCATTAGTCGGCTTAGATTTTGGCTATGGTTCTTATCGGGTAAGAGAGCTCCACGACTTATTAATCTGATGGGTGGTTATGAGTTTATGTATGTTTCTTTCATCATTGGTAGTGTACGAAGGTTCAAAACAAGGTTTTAATTGATATGAGGTTTGTTACCGGTGCCGGGTTGGTTATCATGCAACTATTGCAATCAGAAGTTATTGCTATGAGTATTTGAGTTATGTGGTATATGGTGTGATTATGTCTTGAAATATGGTTATGAATTGATACAGCTTGTTCAGAGTTATACGCTGCATAGATGCAAGAATCGAGTTATATAATGAGTTCCAGATGTTAGGGATTTGGATTTTAAGTTTTATGGACTAAGGTTGAAGTAAGGATCCTCTGTTAGGTGGTGTTATCAGGCTTATATGGATTGGGGTGACGTGGAATCACCCATGGTTATGTGTATGGTGAGGGTATATGGCGATTTGATGGCTTTGGAATGACTCACTACACGTTCGAGGACGAACGTATGTTTAAGTGAGGGAGAATGTAACGACCCGACCGGTCGTTTTGAGCGTTAGCATTCTATTCGGTGGTTTGAGACTTTGAGTAGCTTCATATTATGTGTTAACCATTGCGTGTATTGTTGGTTTTGATTTTCGAGCAGTTCGGGATTGATTTGGAAGAATGATTCTCGTTTTAGAAGCTTGAAGTTGGAAGAGTTTACCAAGGTTTGGTTAAATTCCGATGAGTTTTGGATAAGTTTGGATTTTATGGTGATTGTTTTCGGTTTCAACGTCGATTTGAGCATAAAAGTTACCATATTGAGCAAACGGTCTTTGATTCGTATTCCGACCAATCCATTATATCTGTATCGTAATTTTAGAACTATATCAACTGAAATCATCAAGTTTTGACATCGTATGAGGAATTTATGGTCATTTTACTAAGAATTGGGTTGCTAAATTTTTCAGATTAATTACGAAATTGACAATGAATTCACATTTAAAAATCTACACTATTTCAATATATTGAAACGAACATATCTCCTTCATTATATGATCAAATAGAGTGATTCAAAAGCCTACCTTGACTGAAATATGATGACGAATCCATTGGAGGCATCAAAAGTGAGTTTCGAGATTGTTTGGCATATAAAACGAGGCAGAACAACTGGGCATTTTGGGCTATTAATGTTGTTGGAGTTTTTCGCATCTTGAGAGTTTGGGATTGGGAGAATTCAAGGATGTTCTTCAAGTTTCTTCCATGGGGTAATGTCTAAACCATAACCTAAGTATTTCTCTTTGATTCATTCCCTTGGTTTAAGCTTTAATCCATGATTTTAATTGAAAACCTATTTAATTCTTTAAATCAAGACTTAGGAACTTAGGGTTATGTCCTAAATTTTAAAAATTAAAAATGAGTTAAAGGCATTTATGCTACACCCCATATTTTCGTACGTAAAAATACGCCATAAGTGAATTGATGAAAGCTCGGGAATGAGATATTACATCCCGCATTTTCGTACGTTAAAGTTTTATCGTAAGTTAATCAACATAAGTTCGGGAATGGGATTATTTTGATATTATAAGCATTATGCTATTTTAAATACATGATGAGTAAGTTCGTGAAGGAGAAAGAGTAAGCAAATCAAAGGAAATGAATTTCGTTGAAGTTTGATATTTTGGGATAAAATACGGTCCGAGCTATAATACCCGGTATTTATGGACTAGTGCCATACAAGGTACTACATGACAATGATAGTAAGTTATATAAGGTATGTTAAAAGTGAGTAGTATTTTAAGTAAGTGGAGATAATTCTTAATTATGTGGATAATTGGTTAATTATTGGATAATGGGACATTACCTAGTTAATTAATAATTAGTGGTTGTCTTTGGATAAAGATTAAAGTCTTTGGATAAGAATTAAATTAAAAAAAATGTGGCAGCCCTTAAATTTAGCAATAAAAGCCACTATGTGACTCATAAAAGACATGGCAAGGTGTCACCTTATTAGAACATTTAACAAGATTCACTTAGCTTAAGCCTTTTGAACGTGAATCATACAAATGTAGGCACGTTGGCATTCTTTAAGCTTTCTTCAAAGTGATTTACATAAATAATGTTGTGAAGAAACAACATTACGTTTCAGAGAGACTACATACGTGATTTACAATGGTCGGAGCTGTAACGTGAGATTTTGCGATTCGAAGAAAGTACGGTGCAATCATTCTCAAGAATATCATACGGATTTTTCCCTACTCCGATCTTGCCGTCACATGCTTTGTCGCAATTGACGTGTATTAGAGGGATTGTCAAGAGAATCGACTCAAGTATGCTAAGGCTAAGCCCTTTCTTCATTTTGGCATGATCTCGTAATTACACGAGTTTGATAACGAGGTATAAAGAAAAAATTCATGTCCCGGAATTTACGTATATTATCCTAGTCTCATAAATTATAATATTCTCCTTATTGGGACTTCATGTATAATTGAGTATTGTCTTCTTCCAGTCAAGAGAGCAGAGAGCCTATATATACAGTATCATAGTATTTTCATTACCATCGAGCTATAATCGATGGGCAGGCCCCTATTGGGCAACCTCTGATCAGATGGTAAGTTATATATCGAGCCTACTATGGTCGAGCGCCTATGAGCGAGCCCAGTTGGCCGAGATACAGAGCCTAGTATGGCTGAGCGCCTATAAGCGAGCCTACTACAGTAGAGCTGTTATATATATACCGAGCCTTATAAGGCCGGGCAGCTATTTTACTTACTTGATTGAGAGAGTTGAGTCAGTATCAGCAGGTAAGCATATCTTCAGATTATCATTGACTTCCAGTTACTTTCAGTTATTATATTATCATTTCAGTTTCACCTTTCAGTATAGTACCTTACATACTCGGTACATTATTTCGTACTGACGTCTCTTTTCTGGGGGCGCTGCATTTCATGCATGCAGGTTCAGACAGACATACGGGTAGACCTCCTTATTAGGTGTTGCCCAAGTTCAGCTTGATCGGTAAGCTCCATACCCTTCGGAGTTGTTGGGTCTAGAGCTTTACGTACATCTTTGTATATATATATATATATATATATATATATATATATATGAGTAGGTCGGAGCCTTGTTCCGATCACAGTATATCCATCAGTAGAGGCTTGTAGATATATCCTGTCAGTTAATGCAGTATGTTGGGCTTGTAGGCCTTTTATTTACGTTTTGTTGGATTGTCAGCTGTAGTAGTTATGTCGGCCTTGTCGGCCCAGCTTTTTATTGATATTTAGTCAGTATTCGCAATTGTCTTGCAATGTGGCCCATGGCCAAAGTATGACATTATATGTTCAGAGTCCCTTTGTCGCAAGTTGGTACGCGAGAATAGGTGAGGCACCGAGTGCCGGTCTCGCCCCCAGGTTCGGGGCGTGACAAAAGTGGTATCAGAGCAGTTCTGTCCTAGGGAGTCTACAAGTTGTGTCTAGTAGAGTCTTGTTTATGGGTATGTCATGCACCACATCAGTAGGCTACAAGGCATTTAGGACCGTCACTCTTTCTTCTTACTCTAGATCGTGTGGTAGAACTCAGTTATAAGAACTCAATTTCTTAAACTCTATCTTATCCATAATACGACGATGCCTATATCTAGAAAGATAGTTGGTAAGAGATTAAATGTGGCTATAGAAAAGTTGAGTCATAGGAACTCGATTTTTCATGATTCTTATGATAAGTAAATGTAAGGTCTTCAGTAAATCATGTGTGTACTAAGCCTCTTGATAAGGAGTCTTAAGACATGAATATCTATCCACCTTTATGGTGAAAGGTAATGAGAGATTCAGAAGATAGATACAAATCTCAACAAGTAAAAGAAGCAAGATGAAGAAGGGTACGAGGTACCCAGTTAGTGAAGATGATCATTATTTACAATTCAGGAAGAGAGATATAAGCATTCTAAGTTACCTTCAACAGTAACAAAGGTATGTGCAATCAGCCACATCCATCTCAGTTATGCCCAATGGGGGCTAACATGTGTAGTTTAAGAGAAGGACGGGATATCAAGATCCGGCTGGGGTTAGAGTAACCCAAAATGGTGCATGGATTGTTTGCGTTAGTTGACATTTTCGAAGGATATTAAAAAGGTGCTAATAGACCTCCTTGTGAGACACCCAGATGGCGCACTCTAAAATAATACAGCTAGATATGAGTACTATAAAGATAGACACGGGAATCCTGGAAGGGATAAATATTACCTTAGTATGGCTCCCGTCCCTAGTAGAGAGAGAATGTTAGGTAACCCGAAGAGCAAATAGATGGAGTAAGGGGAGCTAAAAGCAAAAGAATGTCTTGTTAAAGTTTTCAGAATAAAGTGATAGACAGAAATATTAGCAGGGAAATAAGAAGGGAGTTAATGAAGCATATTGAGTAAGATGTGCTACATGGATGATGACGGTAGATAAAAAAGGATGACAGTATTACAGAGTCTATAGAAAAGGAAAGGAAAATACGAGAGGTAACAGGCCTTGAGGCAACAAAAGGGTATAGGTCATAAAGTCACATCCTCATTTCGAGAAATAAGTTTATGGCTCTAACGTGATTACCAGAAGGAAAAGTTAGACCCTAGAGTAATAGAAATCAGTATGGATTGGTGAACAAGATAAACTAAACATGAATTAGGGACTAAGTGATTTGGTAATGGTCGACATCATGAGAATTTCAGATAGCATTCCAGCGTTGATAGAATGAACAACAGAAGAAGATTCATAAGAAATTCAGGGAATGGTCATTCAGGAAGACGCTTTCCTAAAGCAAGCAATGTGAGCAAAGTTAAGCTTAAGGGACTGTGTTGCTAGTTACACCCCTCGCGAGTAAGAAAATTTGTTATCCTTGGTCTAGAAGGATTACCACAAGGCGAGTAAGGGTCATCGATAATGTGAAAAGACGCCAAAGATGAAGAGATAAAACATCTATATGTAGATCATCGTAGCACTGAATCTTAGTACTCCCCTAAAGGGGCGAATATGGAGTGATGTGGCATTAAGTCAGGATTAAGTAGTTCTAGTAACTATGGAATGGTAAAGGAAGAATGCAATAGAAATGAGAGAGGGATGGAATTGCACTTATTCAAATCCTACAGATATGCTACGATTCCAGAACATTATGCAAACACGGCATCAAGGAAAGGAAGTAAGGGTTCCTGCCCGAAATGTTATTGATAGATAAGGATCCAGTGCGAGAGGTAAGTTAAGACAAAGGGAATAACCCAATATTGATATAAGAATAGGCCAACGACTAGTTAGCAGTTAATTCAGGAAGAGCCTAGTTATGGCTAGACAGAAGGTTACAGACGAATCAGCAGATCATGCAAGATAAGCATAGTAAAACCAATATAGTGAGTTCAGCCTCGCAGTAATGTCATTGTAATACTTGAGATATATTCAGATAGAAGTCGGAGTATTTAAAGGTACCGTATGAATGCTACGGGAATAAAAGAGAGTGCCACTAAGAAGACAATCAAAATACTAGTTCAGAGGCAACCCTACAAGCACAAGGGCGTGGAGATAAGTAACTATGAATAATTATAGGCAAGGAAGGACATCAAAAGGTCCGTAATAAGCTCACAGCTTTATAAGAGTCAGAGGGTCCTCCCTAAATAGTACAATGAAAGACTAGCTGAGAAAGTAAGGAAGGAGGCTTCAACCTAAGCTCAGTGACCTAATGAGGAAATAGTCGTGTAATAACAAGTCTTCATACAACATTGCATGCACTCCATAAGAAAGTGACACCCACCGTGGCTAATGAACATGGAGTAAAATCCGAAGTGATATTCAAGATCATATGAGTTGTATGGGGTTCCAATATGTATGGGCACTGAGATAATCTAAGTAGGCACGCAACAAAGGGGCAGAAAGACCAGGAAAAGTAATAGCTTACATTTAAAGGAAGCGGAGAAGGAACGAAAGGAATTATTTTAAGAGTTTGGAATTTTATACATGCAGCATATACAGCCGTAGAAGATTCCGGTATAAGTTAAAAGAAATAATTTAGCCCAGGTCATAGACGAGAGATTGAATTATTAAAGGATTGTATCGTGGATATTCCTCAGTGCCCATGAAAGGCTGAACGTAATAACTAATACCATGAACCACAGATCGGGGGGTAGCTTAAGCCTACACAAAGGCTGATCATAAGAAGGAGAAAACTAAAGAGTTACATCAACAAAGTAAATCAAGAATCTGATTATTGAACCCAGAAAATGATAGAAATTGTGATTGAGAACATTACAGGATTACTCTTAATATCAAAGGTATCAGAGGGATAGTACAACAACCATATTCTATAACGGCCCTACGATAAAGCCGGTTAGAAAAGTACCAGTCTCATAAGAAGTCAGTACGAAGCTCCCATCGGATTGTGTATGCACCAGAGGTGCAAGTATTATAATAGAGCTTCAAGTTATGGACATGAATTATACCTATATGGAAGGGTGGTCATGAAAGAGATAGAAGATACGATGAGAGATTTTAAGGTAGGTAAGGTAAAGGTGAACAACGTATAAGATACTCAAAGGCAGAAGATTGTGAATAGTCCATACTTCGGATAGAAGGCTAGAAGCACTGGGATTCAATATCCAAGAACGATAGCAGCATCGTCATTGGCGTACCTTCCATCCTATGGTTTCTAAGTACTGAGAGATCTAGTCAAGGGAGTAAAGAAGAGTATGAGACAATGCGATGTCTCGCTCGATGTTCCAGAAATAACGTAAGGAAATCTATGGTGAAAGCAAGTTGAAAGGAGGTTGCGAGTAGTATAAATGGATATGTGTAAGTGGCAAACTAAAGTATGGTAAAGAGACAAGGTTTTAGGAAGTCAGTAATAAGGATAAGAAAGGGCGAGTGAGAAGGTGACGAGAATGGATAGGTCCTCATGATTAAGCCCATGAAAACAAGAAGAGCTGATGGTTTCTCTAAGTTATACCAAGCTCAGTATAGCCTGAATGAACTCAACGGAGTCTAAGACTAATGGCATTTAGAAGAAATGGAATGTTGCCCTGATAGTAGAATGAGGGTGTAATTGTGATGGATAAAGAATAACATTTGGGCCTTCGATTGAGTAATGACTTGAAGAGGATTTCACGAATTGTACGGGATTAAAATACCAATGTAAGGTGAATCACATTTGGATACTATGAAATACGGTTATGGAAGTATAGTATTGCCCCTAGGTGGATCAATCCAATTACTCCAGATGTCCCCAATGAGACGTGAGCCCTAGCGGCAGTGGTACATAAGAGATCAAGTTAGCAGTGGTGGATGATAGATCAATATTGAGGTTAATCAACAATGGATGGACACAAGTCATAAAATATGAGGTGAGATTAGGCCGTCATTCTTAAGATGAACAAGTAATGAAGAAGCATTAAAGGACTTAGATTTATACATATGGGATAAGTAATGAAAGTAACCTGGAGTTCGGTAACAGACCTCAGTAACGATAAATCAAAGTAAGAGTTATGATATAGTATGACCTACCTAGATGCAGTAAAGTCATACGAATGGATAAGCAGATCTATGAAAAAAGATATAACAATATTCGTAAGTTCAAAAAAAAAAGTACCGAGCAAAGAACTTCAAGTATACCTATAGATGCCCAGAGAGACATCTTGTCAAGCTTTGTATATGTTTACAAAGTGAGGCCTAGAGATTGGCTAAAAGCTGGAGGGAAAAGAAGAGAAGAGTCGCATAGGCGCACACACAAAGTTAGAGTCGTAAAGGCTGCATGATAGAAGGTAGCAATAGTTACGAGATTAGAAAGGTTTCGACCACAAGTCATGGTATGAGAAAGAATACTAAAGGGGGAATACCCGAGACTTTGGATTTATTCAAAGAACAGTTGCCTACATGGCTAGAAGAATATTAAAGTATTCGCAAGAGCTATGAGTTATGAGAATGATAAGTGCATCAGTCAACATTCAAGGACGAATGTTCCAAAGGGGGGAATAATGTTACACCCCATGTTTTTGTACGTAAAAATATGCTATAAGTGAATTGATGAAAGCTCGGGAATGAGATATTATATCCCGCATTTTCGTACGTTAATGTTTTATCGTAAGTTAATCAATATAAGTTCGGGAATGAGATTATTTTGAGATTATAAGCATTATGCTATTTTAAACACATGATGAGTAAGTTCGTGAAGGAGAAAGGGTAAGCAAATCAAAGGAAATAAATTTCGTCGAAGTTTGACATTTTGGGATAAAATACGGTCCAAGCTAAAATACTTGATATTTATGGACTAGTGTCATACAAGGTACTACATGACCGTGATAGTAAGTTATATAAGGTATGTTAAAAGTGAGTAGTATTCTAAGTAAGTGGAGATAATTCTTAATTATGTAGATAATTGGTTAATTATTGGGTAATGAGATATTACCTAGTTAATTAATAATTAGTGGTTGTCTTTAGATAACGACTAAAGTCTTTGGAAAAGAATTAAATCAAAATAAATGTGGCAGCCCTTAAATTTGGCGAAAAAAGCCACTATGTGACTCATAAAAGACATGGCAAGGTGTCACCTTATTAGAACATTTAACAAGATTCACTTAGCTAAAGCCTTCTGAACGTGAATCATACAAATATAGGCACTTTGGCATTCTTTAAGCCTTCTTCAACGTGATTTACACAAATAATGTTGTGAAGATACAACATCACGTTTCAGAGAGATTGCATACATGATTTACAATGGTCGGAGCTGTAACGTGAGATTTTGCGATTCTAAGGAAGTACAGTACAATCTTTCTCAAGAAAATCATACGGATTTTTCCCTACTCCGATATTGCCGTCACATGCTTTGTCGCAATTGACGTGTATTAGAGGGATTGTCAAGAGAATCGACTTAGGTATGATAAGGCTAAGCCCTTTATTCATTTTGGCATGATCCCGTAATTACACGAGTTTGATAACGAGGTATAAAGAAAAAATTCATGTCCCGGAATTTACGTATATTATCCTAGTCTCATAAATTACAGTATTCTCCTTATCGGAACTTCATATTTAATTGAGTATTGTCTTCTTCCAGTCAAGAGAGCAGAGAGCCTATATATACAGTATCATAGTATTTTCATTACCATCGAGCTATAATCGATGGGCAGGCCCCTATTGGGCAACCTCTGATCAGATGGTAAGTTATATATCGAGCCTACTATGGTCGAGCGCCTATGAGCGAGCCCAGTTGGCCGAGATACAGAGCCTAGTATGGCTGAGCGCCTATAAGCGAGCCTACTACAGTAGAGCTGTTATATATATACCGAGCCTTATAAGGCCGGGCAGCTATTTTACTTACTTGATTGAGAGAGTTGAGTCAGTATCAGCAGGTAAGCATATCTTCAGATTATCATTGACTTCTAGTTGCTTTCAGTTATTATATTATCAGTTCAGTTTCAGCTTTCAGTACAGTGCCTTACATACTCGATACATTATTTCGTACTAACGTATCTTTTCTGGGGGCGCTGCATTTCATGCGTGCAGGTTCAGACAGACAGACGGGTAGACCTTCTTATTAGGTGTTGCCCAAGTTCAGCTTGATCGGTAAGCTCCATACCCTTCGGAGTTGCCAGGTCTAGAGCTTTACGTACATCTTTATATATATATATATATATATATATATATATATATATATATATATATATATATATATATATATATGTTTTGAGTAGGTCGGAGCCTTGTTCCGATTACAGTATATCCATCAGTAGAGGCTTGTAGACATATCCTGTCAGTTAATGTAGTATGTTGGGCTTGTAGGCCTTTTATGTACATTTTGTTGGATTGTCGGCTGTAGTAGTTATGTCGGCCTTGTCGGCCCAGATTTTTATTGATATTTAGTTAGTATTCGCAATTGTCTTGCAATGTAGTCCATGGCCAAAGTATGACATTATATGTTCAGAGTCCCTTAGTCGCAAGTTGGTACGCGAGGATAGGTGAGGCACCAAGTGCCGGTCTCGCCCCCAGGTTTGGGGCGTGACAGTTTATTTACCAATTCATTTTGGGGTTTTGTTCTCCTATATTAGGAGAACAACATACTCGAGTTTGGCGAGTTTTGGAGGATTATTTCGGGAGATATGGGACCCAACTAGTGTTGTAACGACCCAATCGGTTGTTTTGAGCTCTAGCGTGTCGTTCGCTGTTTGAGGCCTTGAGTAGCTTTACTTCATGTTTTATGACTTGTGCGCGTAGTCGGAATCGAATTTCGTGAAGTTCAGAGTTAATTCGGATGGAAAATTCTCAATTCAGAAGCTTTAAGTTGGAAGAGTTAACCAAAGTTTGACTTTTGAGTAAAGGACCTCGGAATCGAGATTTGAAGGTTCCAATAGGTTCGTATGATAATTTCGAACTTGGGCGTATGTTCGGGTTGAGTATCGGGTGGTCCGGAAGTATTCCGGCTCTTATTGTGGAAAGTTGGCATTTTGAAGGTTTTAGAATTTTCTAAGATTGATTTGAAGTGAACTTTGATTTATTGATGTCCGTTTGGGATTCTGAGCCTTGGAATAAGTTCGTATCGTGATTTGTGACTTGCACGTAAAGTTTGGCATCATTCCGGAATGTTGAAGTATAATTCGGACGCGTTCGGCAAAGTTTGAAAGATTGAAAGTTGATAGAAGGGTTTTGATCGTTGATTCATAATTTGCATCATGTTTTGGGAATTGTTGGTATGATTGAGCGGGGTCCCGGGGGCCTCGGTTGTGTTTCGTATGTTATTTCGGCTTGTTTGAGTTGTTGTTTCAGAGATCTGGTACATCCTTCTCTACGATGGCGAAGAAAGGGCGATCGCGAAGAGCAAAGTGTTGTTCCAGGCCTTGTGAATCGCGATCGCGGAAGGAAATTCGCGATCGCGTAGAAGAAATTTCTACTGTAAGTGGTCTAACTTCGAGAGCTTATATCTTGCAATCTATAAGTAATTTGGAGATGATCTAAAAAAGAAAGTTGTAGCCCTTTGAATCTAGTTTTCAGAAAATCAAATCGTTTGTCATATATCATAAGGTAAGTTATTCCTACTTTTTTTGAGTTAAATATATGAGTTATAAAGGGATTTTAACGTGGAAATGTGATAGAAATTATGGAATTTTTGGAAAAAAATCTAGAAATGGTATTTTTAGATTTTGACCATGAAATTGCATATGAAATTAGGAATAAATTATATTTTTGAGTTCGTGGTATTATGGGTAATATTTATCTTCGAAAAGTTTCTGAATCTGGGCACGTGGGCCCGAGGGTTGACTTGGTTGACTTTTTGATCGGAGTTGAAAATTATTATAAATTGATTAATTATGAGTATGTAAGTATATTTTTATTAGTTTGCACGTTATTTGAGTAGTTTTGGATCGATGGGCATTAGTTTGAGGTGTGGAACTTCGTTGCGAGGTAAGTCTCCTATCTAACTTTGTGAGGGGGAATCTGCCCCGTAGGTATTAAATTTGTTATGTGCTACTAGTTGTGGGTGCTACGTACGCACGAGGTGATGATAGTCCGTACATAGCTAAAAACATATTTTTGTCCGGGTAGACTTAGAACTTTATCATGTAATATTTAAATTATTTAAACTCATTTTGCTAGATTAATTAAGTGAATTTATAATTGAAATTGATTTGGAAATATATTAGGCCGGGCTTTATCACCTTGAGTTGTTTGGCGAGATATTTGATAAACGGTAAAAGTCATGTTTACTTTATGCTCTTGCACCTGTGTTGTAAGCATGTGACTCGTAGTTTGATAAGTTTATTCCTTTCCTGTGGATCGGGCCGAACGCTTCGGCAGTATATTAAGATGCATATCTGGTTCGCGGCGGTCGACCCTCGGCAGTATATTGAGATGCATCTCTAGTGCGCGTCGGCCGACCCTCGGCAGTATACACACCACTCTGGATCGAGCCGTATGACCTCGGCATAATCGTGCGTTATACTACTAGCAGTCTGGATATTCACAAGATCCCCCTTCTATTGAGGCCTGACATTTTATATGGTATTCCTTATCTGTTTTTTATTGCACTTGATATTTCAGATCTGTTGAGATGGCACATGAGACTTGAGAGATTTATATCGTTAAAAGAAATTTTTGAGGATTATGTTAGTTACAGGTTTTATCTCACTACTACTGTTGTGCTTCATATCTGTTATCAGTTATCATATTGATTTATTATACCACTAGTAAGTGTCGATGTCGACCCTTCCTCACTACTTCTCTGGGGTTAGGCTAGATACTTATTGGGTACGCGTTAATTTACGTACTCATGCTACACTTCTGCACTAAATATGCACGATCTGACAGGTACATTTGGTGGCCATCTTGGCACGTAGGCGCAACTGCTCAGGGGACTTTATGGTGAGCTGCTTTCTATGCTACGCATCGCACCTCACAGAGTCTCCATCTTTTTTATTTACTTTATCCTGTCTATTTTATATTCCAGACAGATGTTGTATTATTATTGAACTCTTTAGTAGACGCTCATGCAATTGTGACTCCGGGTTTTAGGATGTTCTAGAAGTTGTTTGTGGTTTTGCTTAGCATTTACACACTTTTATTATCTATTCTATTTAAATCATAAATTTCCATGATTTTAATGCGTTGATTTCTTTATCTAATAAAATTCATGATTTCTAAAATAATAAATACTAATTAAGTTGGTAGTTCACCGTTGGCTTGCCTAACAGCGACGTTGGGCGCCATCACGGCCTATAGTGGATTTTGGGTCATGGCAAGTGTGGGTTGGACTCTTGGGTTATGAACACCCAAGATCGATGTTTTTGAAATTGGTTGAGCTATCGAACTTCGACTGAGTCGGTTTTCTTTCGTCTGAGCTTCTATTGGTTCGGGCTTTGCTCGGGTAAGCTTGGATTCGGAATCCAAGGCGAGCCCGACGTTGACTTTTGTTGATTTTTTAGGGAAAATTTAAAGATCATAGCTTTATTTATTGTAATTTGTTTCTCTTGCATTGTTTAATGTTATTAGGTCATTTTTGGTTAGATTTGAGCCGTGTGGAGGCGAATTTTAGGGGAAAAGCTATTTCGGAGGGTTGAGTTGACCTAGTTGAGGTAAGTATCTTGCCTAACTTCATGTGGGGGAAACTACCTCTTAGAATTTGGATTTATTGTGCTATTTAAATTATGTGAAAGCCGTGTACGCAAGGTGACGAGTGGGTACATGGGCTATATGTGGTATTTGACCGGTTTAGATTATCTAGACTATTTCCATGCTTTTAGTTGAATTGTCATAACATGTTATATCTATCATTGTTAATTTACTCTTACATATTCTATTTGACGTTGTTAGCACTTGTTCTACCTCTTACTTGTTATTTTGCTCTTATATGCTTTAGTTGAAGTTATTGCCTTCCTTATTGTCTTGCTACCTCTTAATTGTTGAATCACTTTTTATTGAAGTTGTTATTTTGTGGAATATCATCTTGTTGAGTTATTGGTGTTGAAGTTCTAATAGCCGTTATCACATCGAGGCGAAGTTGTTAATTGTTGAGATACCTTTCCTTGTTGAGCATTCTTATTCATTTTGTTATTGTTGAAATTCTTGTACACATTGCGGTTCGACCATGGTCTATTTGTTGTTGAAATATTTGTGTTGTTACTTTGTGGTAAGTTGTGGTATATGGGCACTTGTGGTGCGAGTTGTGATTGTGTTATGATATTGATACGCATGCGACGGTATAAGGCTAGGGGTTGATACACATGTTGTGTGATAAAGTGGGCTTGATACGCGTGTTGCTAGTAGGGGAACTACTTGAAGCCACGCGGTGAGATAAGGTGGGCTAAAACGCGTGTAGCTATTTCGAAAAAAATAATTTTCAAAACTAAATGTAAGGCTCACGCGATGATATAAGGAAAGATTATGATTGAAATTGTGAAATGTGAATACGAGGCGGTACTTCGGTTGTGATTTTCATTGTACATTCCAGGTTGGAATAGCTTGTTGATTTGAACGGTCATTGTTCTTCCTTCAATCATTCATCCACATTTTGATTGTGTTTGGTTATTTATTGTTATCTTGGTTTTGGAACGATTGTGATTTCTTGTGTGAGTCATGCATTCTACGTGATTTGTTATGTTGCTTTAACATGCCAATTTGTGCTTCCGTTATAACTTGGTGAATTGATTGTCAATGTGATTTTAATTATGTGGAGTCACTATATCATATTCTATTTAGTTATTGGTAACATAATGGTTTAAATAAAAGAATTATTAACATGATTTACTCTATGTGCCTCTTAAGATAGAACTCGTTATCTCACTCGATGCCTTATTATTCTAAATGGTTATCGCACTTTCACTATAATTCGGTTCTCAAATTATACTCATCACCCTGTTAGATGTTTACCTTACTTAAAATTGTTATCATGTTTTTTTTAACAAATTCTATATTTAATTCGTTAATTTAACTTATGTTTTGCTTTGTTTAAAAATGACACTTTTACTCAATTTTATTGATTTCTAAACTAAACTCATCTTATACTCTGTTTCGTATAAATTGTATATTATTTTACTTTACTTGATTTCTAAAATAAACTCATTATTTCATTTGACACCTTACCTTATTCAAAATTGTTATTATGTTTTATGGTGTCTAAATATATCTTTCGTTCATCTAAATTATTATTTATGATGGTTGTAAAGTACATGGTAGCACGTGGGCTTTGCCGTGCAAAAGTGAAGGTTATTGTGGGCGCGAGATGCCATATGTGTAAGATTTGGAAATTGTGGTTCATGACTTGTTATTTATGAGGTGTAGTGCCTCGGGGTAATCTTTGTTGTAAGTCCATGTGTTGGGAGAGATTTGATCATTTGAGTTGTCATCCATTTTTTCCTTATTTGAGTTCATTTACATCTTATTGGTATTCTGATTATGTTGTTTTCTTTATTACTCGTTTACTACTTGCTGCCATTTATGTTTCTATTACTTCATTGTTGGTTGTAAATCAATAATTTTTCCATCGTTGGTCTTACATTGATGTTCTATTATTTGCTTATGTATATCTTGAACAGATTTCTATGTCTAGTAGGTGTCTTAAAATGGCCTCGTCACTGCTCTACCGAGGTTAGGCTTGATACTTACCGGGTACCGTTATGGTGTACTCATGCAACGCTTCTGAATATTTTTGTTCAGATCCATGTATTCTGATTGTGTTGTTGATAGTCGCGTTTGCGCGGCGGGAGACTTCAAGGTAAACCTGCTTAACATTCACATACCTCTGAGTGACCATCTTACTTCATTATGCTACTGTTAAATTTTAATTCAAAACAATATTATGCTTAGAAATTCTAGTGTGTTTTAGCAGTGCTTATGACTCTGTACTACCGGTTTTTGAAAACGTATAACTACTGACTGCTTGCAGCTATGTATGTCATTTAATGGTTTATGACAAATGATTAAATAGTTCAATTCTGTTATTAAATCAGCATCTGTTAGGCTTACCTAGTCTTAGAGACTAGGTGCCATCACGAAGTGGGAAATTGGGGTCGTGACACCCTTGGCCCCAAGGGATGTCACTGGCAGTAAGTTCCTTGAGCGGATGACGACCAGCCAAAATAAAATATCAAGTGTGGAACAAGGGCACGTTTAATTGGATTTATTGTACAACAGGTATGGTGTCCATGTGGATTTTCAAAGCACGGGAAAGATCTTGATAATAAATTTGGATACAAAGCTTGGCAAAGTCATGGGCGGAGAGCATTCCTAGTGGCATTTCTAGGGACAATGGTTTTCCCGAGACATGACAAAAATAATGATATTCAATTATCTGACATAGTCACCGCTTTATTACGTGGAAAGGATGTCACTATCATTCCTATGGTATTGTCAGATATTTACCGTTCCCTGACCAAATGTCAGGGAGGAAAATATTTCTTTGAGAGCTGTAACATCAAACTCCAAATATGATTTTTAGAGCACCTTCTCCATCACCCCGTACGGGTAAATTTTAGCGTCTATTGGTGCAACAATGAGCTTGGTGATAGGTTTAAAGATATGATCGAAGATAGTAGCTTCCCCAAGGGCGTCGAAGCATGGAGGGGGCATCTTCATAAGTTAACCGCTTCTGAAATCACATAGAAATACCATTGGTTCTCACCAAAAGTGGTCATATACAAGTCTTACCACCATTCATTTTTTAGTTTGATGGGTCTTCGGGGTTTTCGGCTGTATGTGCATATGAGAGCCCTACGCTAATTAGGTCGAATATAGGTAGTGTCCATTGTGGAGCACGTGCATAGCTTCATGTGGGAAGTAACATCGGAGGATCCTGTTAGCGAGGCTTACGCTCAGCGGGTTTGGGATGAAAATAAGGTGCTCGAATTTCACACTATGGTAGAAGATAGGGTTCGAGAAGAGTTAGAACCTGCATATGTTGAGTGGTTCTATGATCAAAATGCTTTTGGATCCAGGCAAGAGACAGTTTTGAAGAGCACGCCAGAATGGGAGACTGAAATCAGAACAAGAGTAGGGCAAGCCAAGGAGGAAATATCAAGAGACTATGAATCCATCATCCGAGGGTTGCATAGGGATATAAGTATCGTCAACATGAATAGGGATTTTCATTACATTGAGTCTGAAGAGGAGAAAATTAGATTAACACATAAGGTTCAAGCGCTTCAAGCACAGCTTCGGTAAGCGAGAATATGGGCCGCTACTCGGCAACATGCGGCCATTCCAAAGCACAAAGAAATGCATTATAATGTTATCATCCTTGATCTTAGGGCTCGGGTCAGGGCTGCAGAACCAAGTAAGAACCAGCTAGAGAATGAGCTAGCAAGGGTCCGGAACTAGGTGAATGTAGCATTACAACGTGAGGCGGATATATCAGACATAGCCAATAATCATGAGCGGCAGATCCAGTTCTTAAGTCGGAGCCAGGAGCATGTTAGAAAGAGGATCTATAAAGTGGCTACTTATACCGCCCAAGGGTGTGTGACTTGCTAGGATTTGACTCGAGAGAAATTTGCTAAGGCAGCACCCAACTTCACACGTCACATTTCCATATACTTGAAGTGCATATACTATGATATGGGAGGTCCTCCGCAGGAAGAAGCGCCTTGACTACAGTAATGCCGTTGGATTCTCTAGCAGAGATCTGAGTCTTCTTTTAGTTGGCAGTCCACTTTGATTGTTCATTTGTTGTCATTGAGTCTGTAAGAGTTTTTTGGTGTTTTGAGTCTTGTTGTTTTGCTTGTTTGAGTCGAGTCCGGTCTTGTTTAAATGTTTGTCTTTTCAAGTTGTATATTTATGTAATTTTTGTTTTTGAGTCCTGTATAAAAAAAATAAAAATCAATGAAAAAGATTTTGTTTTAGGAAAAGTTGAAAATGAACCAAAAAGAAAAAGATTTTTCGTAAGTTTATATTAGAAAAAACATTTTTTTTTTGTTTTTGTAAATAAAAAAACAAATGGACATGGCCTTGAACTATGTAATGATATGATTCATGCAGCGACATTACACGTAGGCAAATCCCAAAGGGTTCGATCGAACTATTTCTCAATAATTCCAAAATAAGGGATGAATATGAAAAAAATGGTGTAAAGAAAGGCAAAATGAGGGATTAAAAAAAAGGAGAGAAAACAAGAATTAACCTGACAAGCAGGGATGAAGCATGAAATTTTTCAAAAGCATGTTAGAGGCGTCAATAATGTTAGGAGCATGGTATATTACGTGTGATTCATATCTATAAAGTGCTTAACCCTAATACGTTTGTTGTCTCTTATTTAGTAAGCTTAAAGTGGTTTGTGGTGAAACTTGCAATACATCATTACTTCATCAGATCATAGGGAAAGGTACCGATGATTAACAATGATGGAATTGAGTTGGTTAGTGACGACCCACATGGTTAGTTAATTGAGCAAGAGTCAGAGGAGGTAAGAAGGTTGAAACACCAACTCTCCAATGTGTATCAGGCTTGGGTCTCCGGTCAGCCTCCGCCTTAGACTCCCTTAGAGGGAACGTCCACCATACCTTTGTCAACTCAACCACCACTCCCTGCAAGAAGCAATCACATTTTGCCTCTGGGGTATGTGCCAAACTACAACTTCCCTGCCGACACTGGTACCTCTAACGTGCGACCTCTAGCCGCACCGGTTAACACCCTTTTCGTCGTGTTTGACGCGCCAGTGTATACAATCCTGCCACCCAAATCCTATGACGAGGCCAAACATCGAGCCACCATCTTATTCTTATGATGGCCAATACTACTCTCTAGATATGGCTTTCAAGATCTCAGCTCCACACAATCAGACTCCACCATATGAGTCACCTATAGAAAATAAAAAGGCTGTCAAAACAGGAGAGCCAGATTAGATGGCCATAAAAATGAAAAGTCTTGAGCAGAACATATAAGGACTAGGTGGTCATAAAAGTGTCTCATTCAATGATTTGTGCTTATTTCTGCACATCCATTTGCCACCAGGGTTCAAGACCCCAAAATTTAAGAAGTATGATGGACACGGCGACCCTACCGCCCACTTGAAAAAGTACTGCAACCAATTGAGGGATGCGGGAGGAAAAGAAGAGTTGTTGATGGCTTATTTTGGGGAGAGTTTTTTGGGGGTAGCGTCCAAATGGTTCATTGACCAAGATGTCTCACTGGAATGTTTGGGACGACATGGCCTATGCCATTGTCAAACAGTTTCAGTACAGTATTGATATTGCGCCAGACCGCAATTCTCTCTCGAATATGAAGAAGAAACCGACTGAAAGCCTCAGGGAGTATGACATTAAGTGGAGAGAGCAAGCATCTAGAGTTAAGCCACCCATGGATGACCATGAGTTGATCATTGTCTTTCTTCAGGCTCAGGAGCCTGATTATTTTCAAAATATGATGTTCGCAATGGGCAGACCTTTTGTTGAAGCAATTAAGATAGGAGAAATGATCAAGAATGGACTCAAGACGGGCCGAATTATATGTCAAACGGATCTCAATGTAGCCATCCAGAATAGGTCAGACAACCTTCCTAACCGAAAAAAGAATGATGAAGAAGCCATGATGGCATCAAGGGCGAAAAAAGGCCAAAGGGGAGCATCTCAATAATATGGGCAGTCTCATCAGGTTTCCTATGGTTCCCCACATCACTCATATCCACCCCTGGATCCTCAATACTTAGTTCTCTGCAACATGCAACATTCAATGCTCAGTCTTATGCCAAACCATCCAATCGCCAACATATGTGGGTCCCAGGTCTAAGAGACCTTCGTACGTGACAGCAGAACTTTCAATCACCCTACAACCCTCGTCTAAAATAGGAGTATGAAAGGGAATCGAAGCACGGACAATTTCACGCCAATCGTAGAATTCTACACAAGTTTATTTGAAAGGTTGAAATGTTATGGCATGATTGATTCACTTCAAGGGTATGTTTCTGATCCATATGCAAAAGGTTTTGACCCTGCTATATGGTGCATGTAACATTCTAATGTCTAGGGACATAGCACTGAGAACTGTCAGGGTTTGAAAATGGAAAGAGAAATGATGATTCAAGAAGGGATGATCGTGGTCCAAGATAATGGAAGTCTAAATGTCATGACAAAGCACACATTATTTGGATGATTTACAATAATAAATAATATGGGAATGGTTTGGTGAAAAGTCAAGAACTTATCGACTGCATGCAAGGCAATCAAAATTGTTGAAGGTCCTATTTGACGCTGATATGCAAATTCGTAGCTAAGATGTCGAGCTTGATAATTGAAAATCCACTCCCCTCCTTGCCGGGAAGGAGTCTTGGTAACCTATTTTGTCATAATTTCTATCATCTGGATTATTTCGAGGTTGTGATCTAGATGTTGTTTGTTTGTCCTGTCATCAAACCTCTTTATCCCTTAATCAATGAAATGCAAATTTCTCCTTTGTGTCATTTTAATCCATTGTGTTTAGTTCTTATTGCATATATAGTTCTTTTCACACCAATTTTAGTGACATGACATGCATGCGGAGTTTTCAGCTAGATTTTAGAAAGCTTGTCCAATCTTGAATTGAATCGAGGAAAAGCACTTGAAGGATAAGGAAAAAGGTTGAAACACTTTGATGATAAGCTTGATCCAAGTTCGCATGGACCGAAGAATTCATACTCATAAAAGTTAAGGATCTTATCTCCAAGTAAAATCGGGTTTAAGGATATTGAACTGATTAAAACTAGGATTGAGCTTTTACCCCTAGCTGATAAAAATGTTTTTTTTTGCCACGATATTGTCATGATCGAAACATGTCAAGAAGGATGGTTCAAATCTGTAACAATGATATGCGTTCGAGTTAATTTGAAATAGATCAACTAATGTTGAAAGCATCCTTTCACATCAAGATAAAGCCAATGAAAAGGCGGAACCATTTTCGACATGGGGCATTCATTGTGAAGAATGTATTGCCCATAAAGCCTTACACTTGTCAAGACAAAGAAGGCACGAATGCTCATCAATGTCGAGGATACAAAAAAATAGTATGTTTGGCATTCTTGAGGCTGAGAGGCCATTTTTCTACTACCCAAATACTTTATACCCCTCATCACCCTAATTAAGTCTGTTTTATTTTTCTTTGACCCCCTTCTTTTGGAATCAAGTATAGAGTCAAGTCCAAAAAATATAAAAGAGAGAGAGAGAGAGAGAGCGAGAGAGAGAGTCGAAGATACATTCCACTAGAAAATAGGAGTTGAGGCAATTTATTGAAAAAAGAGAAGAAAAAGAAAAGAAAACAAATGATGAAAAAAAAAACGAGATCTTTCATATTAGTTTGAACTACATTTGACCTGATTACTTTATAGGATACGTATGCAGCTCTACACTAGGGTTCGGTCCAACCAAGTCAAAAATAAAAATTCTCCAGTATCTCAAATTGTGGCAAAGTTTTTATGTTTTTAATGAAGAGTCGATTCCAAGAGTTGTAAGTATACAACCCCGTCATCTTGAATCTATTCTGAGCCTTCATGAGATCCTTTCTTTCTAACTCTATCAAAAATCCTTCCAAATAAAGACCTCCCAATTAGTCTGTAAGAATGCCAAGGGAAGCACGCATTAAGCAGCAATTGTCACACGACATAGAATGATGTCAAGTTGCTCGCGCAAAATGGCAAAAGAGAAAAAAAGATAATGAATGAAAATGAGAGAGTCTTATTGGTGAAAACCCTCATGGGCATTATAAGGTGATAGTAAGTAGAGATAAATATATGAGAGAGGTCAGTTGGTAAAAATCGTTCGGGGCACTGCTGGTCGAAGGTGAGCTGTGATTTGACGCAAATTATTGGCACAAAGAGGCGAAATTCAAAGAAGAAAGGGAAACACGAGAAGAAAGGGTAGATTGGTTGGATAGATTTGGCCACTCAGTCCAAAATGCATGTCATGATCATTAAAGTTGGCTACTACATTCAAAAGGTCTCCTTCTTTCTTTCTTTTTCCTTAAAGTGATATTTTTAGTTAAATACTATTCCTTCTCACTTTTACATCGCGTCATTGTGTCCATTCGTACTATTATTTTGAGCCAGTCTTTGTTAAAACAAACAAGAAATGATTTAAAAATTTGTTACCAGCTTTCTAACTGTACAAAGCGAGTTCTATCCTAGAACGCCAAAGAAAACATACTAAGAAGCAACATGCACAATAAGTTATTGAAATTAAACAAGATATGAGGGTTCATGCAGACGTAAGTTCCAAAGAGAAAAGTTTGCTGGTCTATTTGTTTAGAAGCCAACAAAGAAATGGCCGCAAAATTGGTCATCTTTTCCCGGAAATGAAATACAAAGGATGTGTGGAATGCACAACAAGGACGAAGGTATGAATCTATCAGTGATCTTCTTTAGGTAAACACGCTTGAAAAGCCTAAACAAAGTGTTTCAAAGAAATCAGAAAGAGTCACCTGAGCAAAACTTGCTTCAGGGATAAAAGATGATAGCTTTACAGACCCAAATACTAATATTAGGTATGAGGCTATCAAGTTTAATCCTTGAGGAAAAGCCACTGAAAAAAAGTATTTTCTTTATAGACAAGGGTTAGCGACACCATGAACATTCAGGTGCGAAATAATCAGGGGCGGCATTAGAAAGCCAATGTTTCCAGAATGCGGTATAGAGTGTCCAAGCCGTTTTATATGACACTGACAAAATCAATTCTCTAATAACAAGGTGGCTGCAGATCCAAACTACTCAGGGCATTCAAGGCCACAAAACCGACCACCACTGTTAAACTCAAACATATTTCTTTATTTTACGAATGAAACAAAGTAGTGTAGAAATGAAGTTCTCAAAGGACGAATGTCACCAAAGGTAAGTTCTTCAAAATCTCTATTTTTTCTTTCTAGACATGCCCATAACCACATCATCAGCCACTGCATTTTCTAGCATAAGGTACACCAGTCCTTAGTTGATGTTCCATTTTGAGATAGGGCACATCACTCCCTAGTCGCATTTTTGGTATATGGTACACCAATCCTTAACTGTATTTTCCAACATAAGGTACACTAATCCTTAGTGAGATTTAATTTAATACAAGATATCCTATCCCCTGGTTACTTTCTCTTTATGTGATACAGGGCGCCAACCTTGGTTACATTCTCTCAGCGATACTTGGTGCCAACCCTTGGTTATATTCTCTCTAAGTGATACAGGGCGTCAACCCCTGGTTACATTCCTGCTCAGCAATACAGGGCGCTAACCTCTACTTACATTCCCGCTCATTTCTTCAACCTCACTCGTAGAAGGCGCACTTCCTAGTTTGAGTTATTCCAATAGGAGACACACTTTCTAATCTGAACCATCAATTCTAGGAGATCACTTCCTAGTCCATGACCTTCAACCTCACTCATAGGAGACGCACTTCCTAGTTTGAGTTATTCCAATAGGAGACGCACTTCCTAGACCAATCCTTTCAACCACATTCATAGGAGACGCACTTCCTAGTTTGAGTTATTACAATAGGAGATGCACTTCCTAAGCTGAATCATTAATCATAGGAGACTCACTTCCTAGTCCTTCAACCTCATTCGTAGGAGACACACTTCCTAATTTGATTTATTCCAATAGGAGAAGCACTTCCTAAGTTGAACCATTAATCCTAGGAGACATTTCCTAGTCAAGTCTTTCAACCTCATTCGTAGGAGACACACTTCCTAGTTTGAGTTATTCTAATAGGAGACGCACTTCCTAAGCTGAACCATTAATCCTAGGAGATGTACTTCCTAGTCCAAGTCCTTCAACCTCACTCGTAGGAGATGCACTTCCTAGTTTGAGTTATTCCAATAGTAGACACACTTCCTAATCTAAAACCTTAGTCCTAGGAGACACATTTCCTAGTCAAGTCCTTCAACAACACTCGTAGGAGATGCACATCCTAGTTTGAGTCATTCCAATAGGATACATACTTCCTAATCCAAACTACCAATCCTAGGAGACGCACTTCCTAATCCAAACTACCAATTCTAGGAGACGCACTTCCTAGTCCAAGTCTTTCCACCTCATTCGTAGGAGACACACTTCCTAGTTTGAGTCATTCCAATAGGAGACGCACTTCCTAATCTAAACCTTTATTCCTAGGAGACGCACTTCCTAGTCCGAGTCATTCAACCTCACTCGTAGGAGACACACTTCCTAACTTGAGCCAACCATATTCATTCTAATAGGAGATGCACTTCCTAATATGAATCATTAATCTTAGGAGACGTAATTCCTAGTTTTGAGTCCTTCAATCTCACAGTCATTCTAATGCTACCCATGGGAGATGCACCTCCTAAGTTAAGTTTTATCAGTTTTACACCTAAGATAAGTACATCCTATTTGGAGCCTCTAGTTTCATTTTTGCATCTTCAAATAAAAAAAGCTGATCTACAGCTTTACCCAATAACTCACAAAACATTTCTAAGTGCAAACTAGGGTAGAAACGTTTGTTTGTTTGTTTGTCTTTGATGACTTTGCAGGCTTTCACCATAAAGCATGGATTAAGTGATCGAATAAACAAAGATAAAATCTAATCAGATGAAGGAAGCCTAATAAATTCTGAGAAATAGTCGAAGACAACACTCATGGTGCAGTAGCAACCCAACTGCTCAAGATTTAATTTATCAACTCCTGATCAAGAAAGTAAGAAACTGAGATTGAGTCATAATATTTTCTTCAAAGAGCATCAAAATCCAATCTAAGGTCAACAAGTGAGCAAGTCAAGAATCAAGATTTGACTCCAGAAGACATATAGATAGAAATGTTATAACTCTTAGTTTGCACACATATGTAGTTTTCTTCGCTTTTTCTTTTGATGTAAGAAGTAAGTAACAATAAATGTAGTAAGTAACATTAACAGTAACAATAACAACAACAACAACAATAACAACAACATTAGCAGTCTTAACTCTAGTGTCTGGTAGTCCATGCTACCAAATTTTTTCAGAACTACACTGACCTGATTCCTTTATAGCCAAGGATATGTAGGCAACCTCGGAAGCAAGGTTCTGTTACCCTTTTTCAGAAAAAATACTTTCATTGGAGTATTATGTGAGAAATAATTGGCCATGACATTCACTTTTCTTTTTACAAAAACTCTTCATTATCTCAAGCAAAGAGGGGCAGTTGTGAATACCTAATTTTTGCATGTTTTTAATTCTCCGATAAAAACTAACTTTTGGATGGTTTTAGCTATTTTAATTGTTTTTCTTTGAACTTATTTGTGCATTTTTATGTGAATTCCTTAATTAAAAAGTACCAAAAATAATTTTTGCGTTTTATTTGTATATTTTAGTTTGCATCTTTAAATTATATATACCAAAAACAAAATTCTTTCTACTTGCATACTTTTTTTAGGATAAAATAAGATTATAGTATAATTAGGGGGTAAGGCATTGAGCTAGTGTATTTTAATTGAAAGTGGCCCAAAATTGGCCCAAAATCAGAAGCTCAAAGAGCCCACAGATCCGGTCCAAATGGGGCTGCCAGAGGAGGGTCCAAACGATGTAGTTTTAGATTAAAACTACATCATTTTGGTTAAGTGTTCAAGATCAAATGCTTGCCACCGACTTCCTCTGATCCAACAGTGCAAAATCAATCTCATTTGAGGTATATAAAGCTTTAAAAATCAGATTTTTGCCACTTTAGCCTAAAAAAATCAAACCTAAGACTCCTCTCTTCTTTCCCACTCCTCCTCTACCACCGCCCCTCTACATGGGGGCACCACCGCCTACCCCTGCCCACCGGTCGCCAATCGCCACCAAATTACCACCATTCTTCTCCTCTCCTCCTCCTCTCTCCATATCTTCAACTCAAATCCCCCAAAACCTCACCAATCTCCACGAATAGGAAAATATTCTGAAACCCTAACCCCTTATAGTTTCCCAAATTTGTTAGTTTTCAGGCCACTTCACCCCATACTACTTATATGTACGTTTAGAACTCGACTCGATCTACCATTTGGCATTGGTCTTGGAGCCAAATTTCGATAGTCATCTTCCGATGAACTTTTCCCGCGACCGATCACTGCCGCGACTAACCAAAACCACCACTGCTTCTCCGTCTTAGCCTTTTTCGACCCAAAGGCACTTGTTTCTTGTTGGAAAAATATCGGAATCTATTATCATAGCGTCTGCCAAAAAGAAACACGTGCCTCGGGGTCGGACTTCCACCATCCAACATTCCTGGCATCTCCTCGTTGCTCGAATATGCATTTAATACCCTCGTATGGTAAAATTCTACTTCCTCTTTCCTTTTGCTGATTTTTTTTTTGTTTTTTGTAATTAGTACTAGGTTTATCATAGCGTCTGCCAAAAAGAAACATGTGCCTCGGGTCGGACTTCTACCACCTGACATTCCTGGCATCTCCTCATTGTTCGAATATGCATTTAATACCCTCCTTTGGTAAAATTCTACTTCCTCTTTCCTTTTGTTGATTTGTTTTTTTGGTTTTTTTGTAATTAGTACTAGGTTTAAGGTTCAAGTTTCATTCATGATTTTGCTTATTTCTGCAATTGAAATAGGGTAATATTAATTTTGAATTATTAGTTATTTCATAGCATAAGAGCTTGTTTCAATCGTTGTTTGATGGCTCACAAATGTTCCCTTAATTTCTATGTGGCATGATTCTTATTCACTGTTAGCGGCAGAAATCAAACTGATTTTAATCTAATTAGTTTAAGTGCTCAATTTAGTTACAATCAAAAGTATTGTTACTGCTTTGACAGTCCATAATTGTTTGAGTTTGATTTGTGTGTGAGCAAGTAGGGTGGTACTCTTATTTGGTGTAAAGCTGAAAGTTAGATACGTTGATCATTATTTAAGGTACAAAGTCAGTAGTGTCTACTGTTTTAAGAAGGCTAGAAAATAGGACAGCCCTTAAACGTTGTTTGACACACAAAGTTAGTCTTTTCTTGTCATTATATTTTTTTCTGTCAGAATTTATTGAAAAGAGGTTGTCCTTTCCCCCTTTTGACTAATCTTGAACCGTATTTGGCACACAAAGTCAGTCCTTGAATCAAAAGCTGTCTAAAAAGTTATTTTCTCTTCCCACTTAAGAGATCCTCTTTACACACATTCTTACAGATCTGGCACACTCTAAAAGAACATGCTTTGAGAGAAAATATCAGAGAATACCAAAGACTTTAAGATTTTTCTTTTCTAGGTTTAGTTCCTTCAAAATCTTCTATTTTATTGGGTTTGTTCTCTGGATTTTCCACTGGTTTGCACTGGTTATAAGCTGTTGCTCGGTTGTTGTTACTAGCTGCATTGTGGTTTTGATATTTAGCTTGAGGAATCAAAGTCTTCACTGCTGATTTGTTTGGTTTGTTTCAGCATTTAGGTAACCCCTTTACCTTGTAATATAGAATCTCTATTGCAATGTTTGAACGAGGATAAAATCTCTGAGTTTGTTTAAGCATCTTAGATTTGATCTACCATGATCTTCTTTGAATGTCGCATGTATGAACTGTCATGTATGCATCAGTATAAGAAAACAGGTTAGTATTAATTTTTTGTTCATGGTCTAATGCTCTGTTTTGATATAGTTTAAAGCTGGACGAGTCCTCTATTTAAAAGTCATTAAAAATTATTCTTGGGCCAGTCATGAGAAAGAAGTTAAAAGAAGATCCTCTATACTGAACTTACAAATTCTGGTGCGAGAATCATGCCGGCTAAGTTTAGATTTGTTAGGAAGTTATTATTGAAAAAGATAAAAAAATATTCTAAGGGTTAAGGTCTGTTTGTTGGCCACTTGATGTAGTATATGGTGGTTCTCTTCTTTTAAGACTTCTTTTAAGACTTGTGACTTGTGACGAATCGAAAATCGAACCAAACCGACCAAAAAAAACCGATATATTTTAGGTTTGATTTGGTTTTGATTTTGAATTTTAAAAACAGATCAAATTTAGTTTGGTTTTGGTTTTAATAAAAAATAATCGAAAAAAACGAACCAAACCGACTATAGAAGTAGTTATTTAAATTTATTATTACACCTATATATATGTATATTTTTATATTAAGTTTCTAAAATTTTATGGTACATATTAGTCGTTTGTATTTTTAGTCTAGTACTTTGCTATTATAATAATCTAGTTCTTTGCCTTTACATTCTAGTATGATTGGTAGTTTTCTTTTGCTATATAAAAGAAGTTATTCCATGTAAAAAATAATCGATTTTTAAATGAGTACTTAAAGTATTCATCACTATTTGACTCAATTATCATCAATATATCTTGGTAAATGATAGATTTCTCAAAGAGCAATTGGTTTGATAGAGTTACGTTAAAAATGTAGTCGCCATAATATGTGTCTGCTAGTGTATGTCTCATATTTAAGAAAAAATCGATAAATAACCGAAAAAATCGAAAACCCGACAAAAACCGAATCGATAAAAAAATGACTTAATTGGTTTGGTTTGGTTCCAATATTTTAAAAACCGACTTACTTGATTTGGTTTCTTTTTAGGGAAAACCGATCCAAACCGAACCATGAACACCCCTACTTGTGACTTGCTTCAAGAAGTGAGTTAACTGGAAGTAAAAAATAATTTAGCTTTCGGTCTTAGTAATAAAAATAGAACACGTTAGGTTTCTTAAACAGTTCGAGTTTTGATCTTGAATGTAATTTTATTCACGATAAGCATGCTGACTTTAATTTAATTGCCTTAGTTATGTACTTATGTCATTTTTATCTTAAATTTGTATGTTGAGAAATGTTGGTTTAAGCTTGGAGCATGACCTGTTAAGTTGTTTTTAGAAAAACAAATGGGTCGTGGGTGAGTTGCTCGAAAATTAGAGTTGGGCAAGAGTTGCGAGTAATTTTGAAATTTTGAACCTTAACAATGACTTTATTGCGTTATTATTAGTGATCCATGGTAATAACTAAAATGAAAAATAATTATTTTGGACCATTATCCTTTTGCAAATCCAGTTGGGCCATGGGGATTATCTCATGAATAAGATACGGGCCAAAAGCTCAATTTCTGCAGGCCCAATGCCAACTAAGCTAGTACCCCCATTCCTCTTTTCTTTAAAAAATAAGTAGCTGGATCATTTTCTAGGATAACCATAAGCTAGCCCAAACGATTAAAAATCAAGTTTCTTCCAATAGATCCAATAAAAGTGGTTGCTTCTTTTAATAAATAATTTTTCTTAATAGCTTAATTATTTTTAATTAATTTAAACACTCCCGCTTTAACTTTTTCATTCACGGACTCGCTTGCGTAGCGTGAAATTCAAACGATAAATTAATTTAATAATCTTGTACCATATCCAATAGCTTTAATAGTTTCCTAGTTTTAGTTAATCTGTTTTCCATAATTATGGATTCGCTTTCGTAGCGCGGTAGTGACATTTAATAATTTTTTAAATTAATTTTCTCAAGCCCAAAAGTAGCAATTTCACAAAAGCACTACAAATAAATTGATTGTCATGATTTCGGATTCACTTGTGAGGCATGATTATGATAAATTAATAAATTTTGTTTCGATCACGCATTCGCTTGCGTAGCGTGGTTATTACAACGTAATCCTTCAATAATAATCAAGCAATAAAAGCGGATATGAGAAAAACATAAAAATAATATAAAACACAGTTTGTCCAAAATTAATTAAAGCCAAGTTGTAGTAAATAAAGCGACCAAGCTAGAACCACGGGATTCGGGGAGTGCCTCACACCTTCTCCCTGGTCAACGAAATTCCTTACCCAGTCTCATATTTTCGAAAACCAATAATAAATTGTGTCAACCTTCCTTTGTCTAGGGATTCAAAATAAAAAGTGACTTGGAACACCCAATAAAATAATCCCTATTTCAAATTGTCATTTTAATTGGAAAAACTCTTTAACCCACAACTATCCAATAATATATCTTTCGGAGCAAAAGGGGTGTGACAACTATGACGGTGTCTGAGTACGCTATGAAATTTAGTAAGTTATAGGGTCATGCACCGACTTTGGTTTCTACTGTTGGAGAGATAGTTCGCAGATTCATTGAGGGACTCAGTTATGGTCTCAGATTTAGGATGGCTTATTAGTTGGAGACTGATACTCCGTTCCAGCAGGTTGTGGAGATCGCTCGGAGGTTGGAGCGTATCCGTGACCAGGAGAGAGAGAGGATAGGGAGGCAAAGAGGCCTCGAGATTTTGGAGGATGTTCTGGTTCCGGCTCTGCTGTTTCAACTTATCATAGAAGAGGCTATGTCAGTTGACCAGTTCATTTTGCGCTTCAGGCTACTCACAATGCTCCAGCTATTCAGGGATCTCAGAGCGCCCATTTTGCACATCCACTTTCCAGTGTACCTCCTGCACGGGGTGCCTACAACGACTATTCTAGCCGACCAGGTTAGACTCAGTTCTAGCAGCCACGCCCACAGAGAGTTTGTTTCGAGTGTGGTGATACTAGGCATATGGTGAGGGACTGTCCCAGACTTAGGAGGAGTGTACCTCCACAAGGTACACATGCCATGTTGCTGCTCTAGTTGCTACCCCACCTGCACAACCAGCTAGGAGCGGAGGTAAGGCATGTAGAGGTCGTCCAAGAGGGGGAGGCCAGACTTGTTGCTATGATTTTCCTAGTGGGATCGAGGATGTTGCATCAAATGCTGTCATCACATGTATTGTTCCGGTCTATCATAGGGATGCCTCAGCTTTATTTGATCCGGGTTCCACTTATTTGTATGTGTCATTCTATTTTGCTTCATATTTGGATATGTCTTGTGATTCTTTGGATATCCAGTTTATGTGGCATAAAGTTTATATGTCTACTCCTGGTGGGGATTCTATTGTGGTAGATGGTTTCTATCGGTCATGTTTGGTCACTATAGGGGGTTATGAGACCAGGGTTGACCTTCTACTACTCAATATGGTGGACTTTGACGTAATTTCGGGCATGGATTGGCTGTCGCACTATCATGCTATTCTGGATTGTCACACCAAGACTATGACATTGGCTATGCCAGGGTTGCCGAGGCTAGAGTGGAGAGGTACATTGGGTCAATACATCACATAATCGTGAAATCAAAGCATAGATAGCAGACTCCCCCACTTGGCTCAAAGCCATATAACAAAACATCTGATAACTTACCATTCCCAAGATAACATCTAAATTGACCATACTAAGCAATAAGAGATATACTCTAGCCTCCAGACTCCCAATAGTCACCACACATGACCGATATACACGGTCCGCAATGAGAGTATTGCTCACCAGTGTAGACACATGAGCAGGTGAAACTAGAGACTCACATGGCATATCCAGATAATGAGTGAAATGTGAGGATACATATGAATAAATGTTACCAGGGTCAAATAATACAAAGTTATCTTTATGGAAGACTAAGACAATACCTACAATCACAACATCCGAAGCAATGGCATCTTGTCTGGCAGGGAGTGTGTAGAAATGGGCCTGACCGCCACCTGATCGGCCTCCCGGAAGGCGGGGACAATGCCTCTTGATATGACCCAAATCTCCGCACTCGAAGAAACCTCTCTCTACAAATGGAGGTGGGGACTGAAGGGAACCTCGAGCACCGGAATAACTACTAGAAGGTCCTGACACCGATGAACCCTGAGCTGATGGAGCATGAGACAAACTCTGAGCTGGTAGTGCACTGAATGAAGACTGGCCCTGCTGATAGCTTTGTGCACCATGGCCAGATGATGTACCATGGTGAACCAGGCGAGTCGTCTGAGGATGTCTGAAAGGACGACCCCTACCATGGTGAAACTGACACCTAGAAGGAATACCGCTGAATCCACCCTGTCCACGAGGCCTCTTGGCCTCCCTCTCAACCCGCTCCTGGTTGCGAACCATCTCAATCTGATGAGCAATATCGACAACCTCATCAAATGTACCACCAGACACTCTCTCTCTAGTCATAAGCAATCACAGCTAAAAAATGAGGCCATCTATGAACCTCCTGATCCTTTCCCTATTTGTAGGAACTAACGAGATAGCATGATAGGCCAACTTTGAAAATCTCATCTCATGCTGCATCACGGACATATCACCCTGACGAAGCTGCTCGAACTGCCTACGCAGCACCTCTCTACGGGACTGAGGCACAAATTTCTCCAGAAATAGAACGAAGAACTGTTGCCAGGTAAGGGGTGCTGCGCCGACCGGCCTACGCCTCTCGTAATCCTCCCATCAACTGAAGGCAGCCCCAGAGAACTGAAAATTAGTGAACGAGACCCCACTGGCCTCTAGAATACCAGTTGTACGGAGTATCCTCTGACACCTATCCAAGAAACCTTGTGCATCCTCTCCCTCTGCACCACTGAAAGATGGAGACTAGAGTCTCCCAAAACTCTCCGATATACGCTGCTCATCCTCAGTCATAGCAGGAACCACATAGTCCTGAGCAGCTGCAACCGGCTAGGCTGGTGGTGCCCCCGGTGTCTAGAATCCCTGTACCACCTGCTCTGGTGTGCGGGCAGCGGGAGTCTGAGCACCTCCCCCGGCCTGAGAAGTGGCTGCTGCGGCCGGAACAGAGACCGCCTGAGCAAGACTGGTACACGCGGTCAAAATCTCAGCTAAGGCCTCCTGAAGGCCTGGAATCACAATAGGTACAACTGGTGCCTGAGCTGGTGCATCAACAACTGGAATCTGGTCCTGATCTGGGGAAACTGGTGGATCTGTAGGTACTGCCCCAGCTGCTGTGCGGGCTGCACCTCTGCCCCTACCGCGTCCTCTACCGTGCCCTCGGCCTCTCGCGGCCCTGGTTGGTGGTAGTGGGGGCTGTCCATCCTGCCCGGCAGTATGAGTCCTCACCATCTGTGAGAGAATAAAACAACAGATGTTTAGTTACAAGAATCAACAGATTCACAAGACAAGAATTCAAACGTCTCTGTACTGATCCGCAAGACTCTACTAAACCCGCTCATGACTCGTGAGACCTATGTAACCTAGGCTCTGAGACTAACTTGTCACGACCCAAAATCTAACCGTCATGATGGCGCCTATCGTGGAACTAGGCAAGCCACAACTCAACATCTCAATAACGAAAAATCTTTGAACATAAAGACGGAAGCAATTTAATAATTTAGGAAAGCCTTTTTGAAAACAGAAATATCTAAAATACGATATAATCCATCCCAAAACTGGGGTGTCACAGAGTACATGAGCGTCTAAATCAGAATACAGTCCACTACAGCGTCTAGAGAAATAAACTGAAAATACAACTAGTGATAAAGAAGGAGAGGCAAGGCCTACGAACGCCGTGCAGCTACCTTGGTAGTCTTCGAATTCTGAATCCACAATCAGTAACTGCCGCCGTGACCAAAAACGCCCGGATCTGCACATGAGGTGCAGGGAGTAATGTGAGTACATCCAACTCAGTAAGTGACAAGTCCAAATTTTGGACTGAAAGGTAGTGAAGAACTCAGCCGGTACAGATAAAATAGAAATAACTGAACAAAAATATAGGCATGCTTTCAAATTAAATAGGCAACTCAAAAGAATAATGTGAAGCACATCCGAACAGTGTAAAGAATATAACTCTGCTATCTCTACATATCAATGCACATGCGGTATGTGATACATCATGTTGTCAGCCTCATGTGCTCACACTCTCGAATGCTCAACCACTCGGTACTGTATATGGCCCATACGGCCCAGGGAAGATCCATCCCGGAACATATATATCACTGACTATAAGTTACCCAGTACCGAGGAAGGCCAATCCAGCCCTATGGAGAAGATCCATCTCTAGGTATCAAGTACTTCGGACAAGATCCATGTCCAAGGAAGATCCATTCCTCAATAATATCAACTGCGCTCACTGGGGGTGTGTTACAGACTCCGGAGGGGCTCCTACAGCCCAAGCGCTATCATAAATTCAGTATGACCGCTACGACATGCAATGTGATCTCATAACTGTCACTCATAATTAGGCTCTCAGCCTCCCTCAGTCATCAATCTCTCCAGTCTCACTCACGGGCACACAATATCATGAAAACTAACATGAAACGATGATATGATGTATCAATAAATAACAACTGAGACGGAGATAAGATATGAAATGCATGAACATGACTGAGTACATAATATCAATGAAATTAGTGAGATGACAGCAAGATACAACCACTAGGGGTCCCAACAGTACCGGCATAAAGCCTAAACATGATATCTAGCATGATTGACAGCTCAATTACTTTATAACAAGATGAAAACATGGATATCAACAAAATAGAGTCACTATACAGTTCTATGGGATCAATCAGGACACAATTCTCACGGTGCACGCTCGCACACCCATCACTTGGCATGTGCGTCACCTCAATACCAATCGCATAACATATAGTTCGGTGTTTCGAACCCTCAGAACCAAGTTTGAAAGCGTTACTTACCTCAAACCAAGCAAAGTCCTACTCCGGAATACCCTTGCCTCTCAATTCGGCCTCCGAACGTCCCGAATATAGCCACAAGTAATACGATACGATCAATATAGGCTAAATGAATTAATTCCACAAGAAAAATATCAAATTAGAGCCAAAATCCAAAATCGGCTCAAACCCGGCCCCCCGCCCACGTCTCGAAATCCAACAAAAATGACAAAATCCCCGAGCCCACGTCTCAGAATCTACGGTTCCTCCATTGCTCCTACAGGCTCGCACCTGCGGCTCCCGCTCCGCAGGTGCGAAAGACACCAGAACCAGCATCTTCAGCTGCATTTCATCAACTCCAATCCTTCCGTTAACCACTCGGAATCACCCCGAGGTCCTTAGGACCTCAACCAAACATACCAACAAGTCATATGACCCCCTAGGAACTTAGTCGAACCTTCGAATCACCCAAAATAACATCCAAACACCAACTTACCCTCAGATTCAAGCCTAAGAACTTCTAAACTTCCAAATTTCGCAAACGACGCCGAAACATACCAAATCACATCCAATTAACCTCAAATTTTGCACACAAGTCATATTCAACATTACAGACCTACTCCAACTTCCGGAATCAGAATCGGACTCCGATATCAAAAAGTCAACCCCCGGTCAAACTTCGCAAAAATTCGACTTTCACCATTTCAAGCCTAAATTAACTACAGACCTCAAATTCACAGTCCGGACACGCTCTTAAGCCCAAAATCACCCAATGGAGCTAACGAAACCGACGAAACTCCATTCCGGAGTCGTCTTCACACACTTTCGACTATGGTCAAAATCTTGAGACTTAAGTTTCTGTTTTAGGGACTAAGTGTCCCGAAACACTACGAAACCAAAACAAGACCTCCCGGTAAGTCACATAAGCAGAAACAGATACGGGGAATGCAGTAAATAGGGTATCGGGGCTAATACGCTCAAAATGATCGGCCGAGTAATTACAAATGTGTCCTTTAACACTAACAAATGAGGATCATCAAACTGGCGAGTATTGATTCGCTCAAACAAAGACGATTGCGCTATACTAGAAGCAAGAACCTTGCTAGGCCTTGAGATATCCAATCTCACAAATCTGTTAGCCAATGCCTGAACGTCCATAGCCAATGGCCTATACACTACTGTAATAAATGCAAAAATACCAATGCTCTCTGCTTTTCTACTCAAGGCATATGCAACCACATTTGCCTTGCCCGAATGATAGAATATAGTGATATCATCGTCTTTCAACAAGTCTAACCACCTCCGCCACCTCAAATTCAAATCCTTTTGCTTGAACAAGTGCTGGAGACTCCGATGGTCAGTGTAAACCTCACATGATACGTCGTACTTGTAGTGCCTACAAATCTTGAGCGTGTGCACAATAGCTGCCAACTCCAAATCATGCACCGGATAGTTTTCTTCAATTGATGAGACACACAGGCATTCACCCTATCATCCTGCATCAAATATGCACCACGCACAATGCGCAAAGCATCACAATACATAGTGTACGACCCCGAACTTGTGGGCAACACCAATACTGGAGCTGTAGTCAAAGTAACCTTGAGCTTCTGATAGCTCTCCTCACACTCATCAGACCACCTGAAAGGAGCACCCTTCTGAGTCAACTTGGTGAATGTGGATGCAATAGATGCAAATCCTTCAACAAAGCAACGATAATAGCCCCCAAACCCAAGAAACTTTGAATCTCTACAGCTGAAGTCATTCTAGGCCAATTTTGACCTTACTCAATCTTCTTAGGATCAACCTTGATACCCTCACTAGACACAATATGACCCAAGAAGGCAACTGAGTCACCCCAGAACTCACCGAAAACTTGGCATAAATCTGACAAACCTTCAAAATCTAAGTACAACTCGCAAGTGCTGCTCATGCTCCTCTCTACTACGAGAGTAAACTAGAATATCATCAATGAACATAATCACAAAGGAATCCAAATATGGCTTGAACACTCAGTTCATCAAATTCATGAAAGCCACTAGAGCATTTGTCAAACCAAACGATATAACTAAGAACATATAATGACTATAGAGAGTCCTAAAAGCTGTCTTAGGGACATTCAAAGCCCTAATCTTCACCTGATGATAGTAAGATCTCAAATCTATCTCGAAGAACACCTTGGCACCCTGAAGCTAATCACGCAAATTATCAATATGAGGCAGTGGATATTTGCTCTTGATAGTAACCTTGTTTAACTATCCATAATCAATGCACATCCTCATAGAACCATCCTTCTTCTTCACAAACAACATTAGCGCACCCAAGGAGAAATACTTAATCTAATGAATCCTTTATCAAGCAAATCCTACAACTGCGCTCCTTCATTTCCTTCAACGCAGCTAGAGCCATACAGTATGGTTGAATGGAAATGGGCTGAGTTCCCGAAACCCAATCAATGTGAAAGTCAATGTCCCTATCGTATGACATGCCAAGTAAATCTATAAGAAATACCTTTGGGAACTCCCTCACTACCGGTACTGTGTCCATAGAAGGAACCTCCGCACTAGAATCTTGAATGTAAGCCAAATATGCTAAACACCCTTTCTTAACCATATGACGAGTCTTCAAAAATGAAACCACCCTACTAGTAGAATTTCCAAAGGTCCCTCTTCACTCTAATCTCAGCAGCCCTGGCATAGCTAAGGTCACAGTCATGGCATGTTAATCCAAGATAGCATGATAGCGGGACAACCAACCCATACCAAGAAATAACCTTGAAATCCACTATATCCAACAATAAAAGATCAATTATATTATTAAAATCATTGATAGTAACAATACAAGAACGGTACAACTTATCAACTACTATAGAATCCCCAAACGGCATAGACATAGAAAGAGGAATATCAAGAGAATAACGAGGCATACTTAAGTGCGATGCAAATATGAAGATACATAAGAATTTGTAGAACCCGGATCAAACAACATCGAAGCATCTCTATGATAGATTGAGATAATAACTATAATAATTGCATCATACTACTCTGCTACTTGCGATAAAACCTCATGAAGTGCCTCAAATCCCCACACACATAGCAACCCCTCCGCTGACGTGGCTGCTGAACCTTAAGCTATCCTTGGCGGCCCGAATTGCCATACCCCAACATTGGGGGGTGTGGCTAGAAGCCAGTGCCCTAAAGCCCGAACGTACCAATCCTGATACCTATAATATACTCAACTATACGTGGGTTGACAAGGCCTCTAACAAGTGATTACCTGATCAAAATACACAACCACCTCCATCCAAAAAAAGGTCCAACATACGTATTTATTCAACAAGGCCGACAAGGCCAATATAAACACAATGGGTCCACTAAAGAAGGCTGACAAAGACACACAAGACTACTATATACAAAACGACTGTCTACAAGCCTCTATAGAGTACATCAACAATATCTGGTCGGGAAAGGAGCCCGACATACCCATAATGTCTATAACAAAATGCATACCAAGACCACGGCACATCCGAAGAGTGGATCTCGCCAATAACCGCTGAACTGGGTAGCCTACTATGGTGGGGGGAGGGTTCGTCTACCTATCTATCAGGACCTGCAGCAAGACATGCATCATCCATAAATAAAATAGGTGTCAGTACGAATAAAGTAACGAGTATGTAAGGTAGGAAAACATAAATAAGAATGGTAATGTAAAGAGAGATAAAGATGATACTTGTAACATCTGAATGCCTCTCGAGCGACTGGCATGAAATGCATGATATATACATATACACACACACACACACACACATATATATATATATATATATATATATATATATATATATATATATATATATATATATATATATATATATATATATATATATATATATATATACTTAAAAAACATACACCTCCGTGGTCATCATCATCATCATATCGTACCCAGCTGTAATAGGCTCGGTAAAATGTACTCGGCCATCATAAAGCTCGGTAGAATCATACTCGCCACGTAGAGCTCAGTAAAACCCAACTGATCAGTGGTTGCGCAATAGGTGTCGTACCCGACCGACTATAGCGTAGCTCGGTAGAGTAATATGTACATATATATAATGCATGCTAGACTCATGGAATCACCTTTTGAACCTTTCGGAGTAACGGAAGGTCGGTAACCTCCGTATATGTTATTAGAGTTAACTCGTCATCATGCATCTTATAAGAATCAGGAATTACCAACAATATTCGGTAACATAAGAATATTAAGAGAAGCAATATCAACATCAATCATTCCATAAGAAAGGAAACAATGTAAGTGCTACTAGCTTCTACGAGTGGAGTATCTTTGGAAGCTCGTTCGTTTACATTATGTACAATCGAATTCATGCGAAAGAAGGAAAGGGATAGCCTCACATACCTCTGTTAATAATGATTTAATATACACTTCCCGTAGTACATCAACCTACATCTAGGTATTAGAACTATGGTTAATACCATGGAAGAACTTAAAATACATTTCTAAGATAGTAGCTTTCTTACAGAATTGGGCAACACTTCCTCTATATTTCCTCACTTCTCCGAATTCAAAACATAACTAGTAACAACATCAGCAATATCAACAACCAATCCTATCCAGTCATCCCCTCAAAACATAAGAACGATTCCAACAATTCAAATGCACAAGTATACGCGGTCGTCAGGTAATAAAGTGACTAGAAGTCGGATGTCGAACCCACAAGGACTTGTTATCAACTATTAACTAAATTAGACTATCCTAATTATCTAAACAAGGATTAAATCCAAAAGTGGTGATTCCAAACTAATTAAAATAAATAAAAATAGATAGTGAACTCTAAACAAAGAAAAGGCAAACTCTTATGTTATCAATGTAATGAAAATGATCTAGGGTCATGGGCTATCTTACAATCCTATTGTATTCTTCAATTGAGTTGACTAATTAATTTATCTGGTTCATTGGTTGACAGGGTTAATATTTCTCATAAGAATCTATCTATCTCTTACTCGCTTATTCAAGTTAACTTAACACTTCTATGTCTATAGAGTTAGAATCAACAAGATTGCATCGTAATTCCCATATAATAACCAAGCAAGGCAATTAGCATATGTGTATCCTAACCGCGAATCCATTACCCGATGCCCGGGTTAAAGAACTTTCTCTACTCAATCCTATGTGCAATCTAGAATTCTCACTTTCGAGTTCAACTCTAGATTCATAGATAATATTTAATTGGTGATCAAGCAATCAAATAATTATGTGCAAGATTGAATAAATAAACCAACAAGATAAATCAAGAAATCAAAATCAATATTCAAATAACAATAGTCATGGAAGAACCACAACCCTAGAATGTGAAGTTTAACTCCACATAGACATCGTAGCCAAGCAACAAATCATACAAATAAACATAAAAGTTACAAAGGTTGGTGGAAGAAAAGATGAAACTTGGCCTCCACGGTGGCTCTGTGCTCTACCTTCGTCAAACGTTCCTTTCAAAAACGTCCTCCCCTCTCCAAAATATGTTAGACTTCTTTTTATACGAGTTGGGGGTATGTAGGGCCAAAATAACCTTGTCCCATGCGAAATAGGAGACTTTCCGTCACCCAGCGCCGAGGGTAGCACGGGGCGCTAGCCCTAGTGCTGGAAATGTTTTGCATCTATAAACTGTGCCACGGGTAGCGCGGGGCGCTACCCAGGGTGTTACACTTTGCCATTTTTTCGTTTTGTTCTCTTTTTTCTTCAAATCGTGTACTTTCATCCCACACTACTTCCGTGTGACTCCTACACATAAAAATATCACGCATTAGCACAAATTATTACATTATACATCCAAAATCTACGAAACATGAGTAAAATACGAGGAAATATGCATATAAATATACATACTTTAAGCCGAATATCAACACCCCACACTAAATCTCTTGCTCGCCCCTGAGCAATGGAACTAACAACTACACCCCAAAAACGTACATATCAACTATGGATGAACAATTCAATTTATTTTATTTCAACATACACTCTACCAATGCCATGGTTGATAGCAACTGTAGCATATGAAATCACTTACACTTCCCTTTACTTATGTCATTCTTCAAAAATATTTACAACAAAGACAATGGGCTCATAACAATTCTAGCCTCAAAAAGCGACTCAATGTCATAATGCGCTCATGGTTTAGACGCCCAACACCATAGAGAAATCTAATAATGTTACCTATCCCTCATGAAACCATGTGCCCTCACAACAAGAAGAAGAGTATACGTTGAATCCACACATTCAAATCAAATGGTCAAATATATTTTAAGGACTTTCATATATCAAAGAAAATCGCTCACTCTCACAAAAGAAGTGACATGAATGCACTTGGTACCATTGGCTTACCCTTAATGTAAACCTCTACTAATATAGGCTCGCTCGATCTAAAATTAATTAGAAGTTTTTATGATTGTAATGTGGGCTAAGGGATGGGTAGTATATATTTAGGAATAGTGATTCACCCTCCTATGGACTTTAACACATCAAATAATCAACTTTAAACGCATATTTCCTCAATCCAACTTCAACTTCACAAACAACATTAGCCCCAAAAATATTTCCTTTTTCTTTAAGCACTATCATGATTTACACTCCACTAGCAAAAACAAGATATTTATTCATCTACATTTATTTCTCTTTTTATTGTTTTTCCCTTTTGTCCAACTATTCTTTTTTCTTTTGCTATTTCCACTAGTGGCGTATTCCTTTACAAAACAAATGCACCTTTCTTTCTTTCATTGGTTCCACTCAAAAGCCACCCCATACTTAGTCCCTTCTTACTTCTTTTAGTGGTCATTTCACAATTAACATGCTTTAAGACGTAAAAGGATCAAAACAATATCAATTAAGAACAAAAAGGATATAGGCTTGTAATGTGGGTGCCAAATAAAAGTCTATTGGTTCAAAAGGGTTAACTAGGGATAAATTTTAATGGTAAGAAATAAGCTCAAAAAGATCAAAGAAAGCCTAAAATTACTTTTCAAACCGAGCATCACCTAAAATTACGCTTCAGCTCACATACCTGGCAAGTTCTAGACACAAGTACAATACATAGACTACACAAAAACCTCGCCACACATGGCACATGACTCACTAAAGACAGTTTCATTCCGACTCTCAAACTAATGCAAGTATTCACAAAGCCACGAGATATTAAACATTAAGCATAAAGTGAACATAAGCCAAGAAAGTGAGACATAGGCATCACAAGACATGCAATCCAATCTATACAAGCATCACAGACAATTTCAAAATATAGGGAAGATACTAGACATGCCAAAGCCTAAATATGCTACTATCAAACAAGTCACGGGTGCCTAGGAATCTCATCTTTCTTCCTCCATTTATTTCCTACATACTAATCTACGCTACAAATAAAAAACTACTACCAGGTTCTAACTCTATCCCATGGAAACGAACCAAGGCACGAAGAAAGATCACCAGGGATTATTATCTAACTATGGAAAACTAAAAGACATATTTTAGGATTTTTCTATTTTTAATTTTTTTTATGGTTTTTGGTTAGACTTTAATCAATCAAGAAAATCTCTTAAGAGATCCATCGTCGGAAAAAGTCTAATTTTTTCCTACTTTCAGCCGAATATCACCACAGAATACACTTCGCATGTCACGACCCAAATTGCAGGGCCGCGACGGGCACCCGGTGCCTTACACAACCGAGTACCAATGTAACATAACTTTCTCATCTTACTGTAATGGGTAAATGGGCCAGAAGGGCCGTCATGAGGTAACAGGAATAAAACATAAGGGAATACTAGACATTGGACGACCCAACATGATATAGAAACTTATACATGTGATATACGGACCTATAAGGACGACATGATCATTTGTATACTCAAAACATAGGCCGATAAGGCCATACAAGTATCCATATACATGACACTTGTCTACAAGCTTCTAAGAGTACGTAAATGTCATAAAGGTCAGGACAGGGCCCCGCCATACCAATTAATACATATTCAAATCATACTGACCAAATAAGCAACTTCGGAGCAAGTGGAGTGCACAAGCACCTTCCGCTGAGCTGATAGCCTACTAAGAGGACTGTCAACCTGTCTATCGGGACCCGCGGGCATGAAACACAACATCCCTAGGCAAAAGGGATGTCAGTACAAATAAAGTACCCAGTATGTAAGGCATGAAAGTAGTATATGAAAGACATGAAAGAAACATGGAGTAAAGAACTCAACCTATAATTCTGAATTGCTCTGTGAATCATTACAAATTTATAATGTCATGCATGTGCGTATAAATGTCATACCATGCATATGTATATGCGTACATAACATCATCAAACCTCTGAGGGCATCCCATCATATCATCTCAGCCACTGTGGGCGAAATCATCAACGTATACCAGCTGGTCAGGTGGTGGTGCGTATATAACGTCATTACCTTTCCCCATATCCCATATACAAATAATATATGTGTATATAACTCCATCTGGTCATGGGTCAATATACATGTATAAATAAATGCAGTGCATAATGAAGTAAGCCAGTAAGATTTCTCGGAATGTAATAAGATCAATATGCCTTCGGATAAACTTTAGCAACTTACGAATTTTTATGAAACCCATGAACAGAAGATATAATAATAGGACACATGGGGAATCAAGAACATAGGCACTCCTAGTACTTCTATGAATAGAGTCATTTATGAAAGTTCCACGTTTGCGTGTTTCATTTGTGTCATATGAATCATACCAAAAGGAAAGAATGGATAGCCTTAACATACCTCAAGTCGTCAATGCAACTCAACAACAAGCTTATAAAAACTAGCGCGTCAACCCTATAACAAAGAAATAGGTGTACAACTTAGATGGCTATGGCATATCACGTATCTCAAATGGTAACTCGATTCTAAAATAAAACGGGCATTTTCCCCCTGATTTCACTGCTCCCTAAAGCCTACCATAGGAGAGATACAAACACAAGACAATCAGCAACTCAAAAACAATCCAACTATAATTCGGGACCTTCAATACAACAAAACCCCCAAATATACCATAACACACCCAATCAATAAGTTATCAATTAACCTGAAATTGAAACGACGAGCGACCAGCCTACTACCCTACCACATGTGGCGTTTATCCACGCCCTTAATCCTGCCAAACTCCATAATTCGACTGCATAATAGGCCAACACAAGTGGACTACAAAACAGTCAACAAAAGTGAAATAAATCGAACTCACGGCTTTCGATCACCGTTCCGTAATTTCTAAGTACTAGAAAATAAATTTATCAACCTTCTTTGATATATAAATCTTAAATACAGAAAGTAGACATTTTCCTAACTATGAATTACCTACCAAAACTCAAACTACAAAGAAAAAGAGAGGCGATATCGGGATACTTACGTCGTAGGGATCTTTCTAATGTTATCGCTTCTCGATTTCGTGCTCAGGATGTTGATATCCTTTGAAACACTAGAAGAGAGCTTATGGATATGTTTATGGATGTTCTCAGGTCGTGTTATATGGTAAAATGAATATAAACACGGCCTAAGACCTATATATATCAAGTTTGGAAAAGTCAAAGAGGTGCTAGCTTGGCACCCTCTCATTGGCCCATCTTCCGATACTTATATCATTTTATCCGGATGTCGTATGAACGAACGGTTAAGAGCATTGAAAACTTAATTACAATACCTTAAATTTGGTATATAATATGTCCCAAAATAGACCCTATATAGCACACGAAATATATTGCTCAAAATGCTCCGTTACAAGGCAAAATCCTTAGTCTGTTTTTCCGCAACTTCAATCCGACTTTTCCAAAACTTTATATTTTCTATCCAAACATCATATATAGTAATATTATGAATTTAAACCTATTTAAATCAATATTAACAAGTCTCATATTTGTTACATCACCTTGGGACGCACAGGGTGTAATAATCTTCCCCCTTAGAAACATTCGTCCTCGAATGTTAAACTCCCAGAAACCTATAGAAATTTTGGCAGAGTCTCCACTGTAACTGTACTACTACCAACCTGTCACACAGGAAAACCAACCATATAAATCCACACAGGTCCACAATCATCAATAACACCAATGGCCTCACACGACCAATAACAATAAGTAACATAAAAATCAAGTATCATATACGTACATAAAGGACGTGATATCTAAGTCCAATCCTCCTCCGGAAGAAGAAACAAGTGAGGATACCTAGTCTTTATTTCTTCTTCATCTTCCCAAGTCATGTCCTCCATATTATTGTTTCTCCAAAGTACTTTAACCGAAGCTACATCCTTAGTTCTCAATCTTCGAACTTGTCTATCTAGTATAGCATTGTGAGCTTCCTCCTATGATAGCTGCTCTGTAACCTGAACATCATCAATTGGAATGACTTTAGAGGGACCTCCAATACACTTACGGAGCATAGACACTTAAAAGACTAGATGTACAGACTCCAGGTTGGAAGGAAAGTCTAACTCATATGCTACTTGGCCTACTCTGCGTATAATCTTATAAGGTTCAATATACTGAGGGCTAAGCTTTCCTTTCTTACCAAATCTCATAGCGCCTTTCATCGGTGATACCTTTAGGAATACCCAATCGTCTACCTGAAACTCCAAGTCTCACTGTCGATTATCTGTATAGGACTTCTGACGACTCTGAGTTGCTAATAGCCTTCCCTTATAAGCTTAATCTTCTCAACTACCTATTGTATCAACTCTGGTCCTACTAACTTAGTTTCCCCAATATCGAACCATCCGATAGGTGACCTACACTTCGGTCCGTATAGAGCTTCGTATGGAGTCATCTGAATGCTGGAATGATAACTATTATTATATGTGAACTCAATAAGTGGAAGATGATCATCCCAGCTACCCCTGAAGTCCATCACACAAGCCCGTAGCATATCCTCCATTGTATGAATAGTACGCTCAGCATGACCGTCTGTCTGGGGATGAAATGATGTACTATGACTTACCTGAGTCCCCAATGCTTTTGTGAAGGACCTCTAGCAATTAGTTGTAAACTGAGCACCTCTATATGAGATAATAGATATAGGGACACCATGAAGTCGTACTATCTCCTTAATGTAAAGCCTTGCATAATCCTTTGTTGAATACGTAGTCCTGACAGGCAGAAAATGGGTTGATTTTGTAAGTCTATCAACAATAACCCATATAGTATCAAACTTACGCTGGGTACGATGTAAGCCTATGATGAAATACATATTAATCACTTCCCAGTTCCAAGTCGGAATCTCTATAGCCTGCCATAATCCATCAGGTTTCTGATGCTTAATCTTAACCTGCTGACAATTAGGGAACTAAGCAACAAACTTTGCTATATCCTTCTTCATTTCGTCCCACCAGTATATTTCCCCGATATCATGATACATCTTTGTTACTTCTAGATGAATAGAATAACAAGAATGGTGAGCTTCTCCCATAACCTGTTGGCGTAACCCTGCCACGTTAGGAACACATAATCGACCTCGATATCTGAGGACTCTATCTCCTGTAATCTCAAATGGTGTATTCTCCTTTTGAGGGGATGAATCTCTGTAATGAGCTAGCACAGGATCCTCATACTGGCGTTCCTTCACTTCAGTTACTAAAGAGGATGTTGTTGTGTCCTGAATAGTAACTCCGGTATCACCTGAGTCCAGTAATCGAACTCCAAGACTAGCTAGTTGATGAATCTCATGGGCTATCCCACTCTTCTCTGGCTGTAAATATGACAGGCTACCCATAGATCTATGGCTGAGGGCATCAGCTACTACATTCGGCTTCCCTGTATGGTATAAAATATCAACGTCATCGTCTTTCAGTAGCTCCAACCATCTCCTTTGGCATAAATTCAATTTATTTTGGTTGAAGATATGTTGAAGGCTCTTATGATCTGTATAGATATCAATATGAATGTCATACAAATAGTGCCTCCACATCTTTAGTGCATGAATCATCGCGGCTAACTCTAAATCATGGGTCGATTAATTCTTCTCGTGCTTTTTTAGTTGCCTTTAAACATAAGCAATTACTTTTCATGGTCGTTCTGCCACTTGTTGCATGAATGCATGGCTTATCTCATTGCTCACAAATACTAGAATTTCCTGTAACTCATATGATCTCAAATATCATCTTTTGATTTTTTTTTTCCTGTTAATTAGCCACGATAGGTGCCACTTTCTTATGGAGTGCATACAATGTTGTTGTGAGACAATTGTTACAAGACCATTTCTTCTTTATGTCACTATGCTTAAGTTTAAGACTTCTTCCTTATTCCCTCATCTAGTCTTTCTTTGTATTACTTAAGAGAGACCCTTTGACTCATGTAAAGCTGTGAGCTTATTACATCGTATACCCGAAAGAATTTTTGATGTTCTTACTCGCTTATAATTATCCTTAATTACTTACCTCTGTGCCCTTGTGCTCGTAGGGTTACTTCTGAACTGAAATTTTTGACTGTCTTCCCAGTGGCACTTTCTTTATTTCCATAATACTTAAACTCTTATTTGAATATTTCTCAAGGGTTACGAAATCATATCTGCGAGACTGAATTCACTATGTTAGGGTTCACTATGTTTATATTGCACAATCTGCTGATTTGTCTGTATCCTCTTATCTAGCCATGACTAGGCTCTTCCTAAATCAACTACTAACTACTCGTTAGTCCATTCTCATATCTATATTATGCGTAATCTTTCTTGGGTTATATCCTTTGTCTTAACTTACCCCGCACACTGGCTTCTTATGTATCCAATGTTGATTTGTATTTATTTATCAACAACATCTAGTGATGGAACCCTTACTGCCTCCCCCCGTCGTCATGCTTACATAATGTTCTGGAGTCGTATCATATCTGTAGGATCTGAATAAATGCAATCTCATTCCTTTTGCCTTTCTACCACATTCTTCCTTTACTATTCCATAGTTACCTGAACCACATAACTCAGACTTAATACAATATCACACCATCTTCCCCCTTTAGGGGAGTACTAACATTTAATGCTATGAATATTTACCTATAAATGTTTCACCTCTTCATATTTGGCATTTTTTCACATCTTCACGGACTCTTACTTGCCTTGCGGTAACCCTTCTGCACCAGGGATAATTTAATTTCTTACGCACGAAGGTGACACCTAGTGTAACTGGCACATTTATTCCCTTAAGCTTAACTCTGCTCACATCGCTTGTTTTAGGGAAGCATCTTCCTGAATGACCTTTAAAGGTTATTCTTCTATTGTCCATTCTATTATTGTCGGAACACGATCTCTAAAATTCTCACGATGCCCACTATTATCAATTCTTTCGATCCCTAATTCATGTTCAGTTTATCTTGTTCACTAGCCCATATTTATTTCTGTTTCTCCGGGGGTCTAACTTTTCCTTCTGGTAATCACGTACGAGTCACCAACTCATTTCTCAAAATGGGGACATGACTTTATGGCTTATACTCTTTTATTGACTCAAGGCATGTCTCCTCTTGTCTTTTCCTTCACTTGACTATAGACTCAGTCAGTATGTCATATTTTGATTTACCGTTATCACCCATTTATCATATCTTACTCATAATACTTCATTTACTCTCTTCTTATTCTCCCGCTAATATTTCTGTCTCTCACTTTATTCTGAAAACATCAACAAATTATTCTTTCACTTTTAGCTCCCTTTGCTTCATCTCACTGGCTCTTCGGGACGCCTAACATTCTCTCTACTTTTTATTTTTCTAGGGACGAGAGTCATACTAAGTTAAATATTTATCCCTTCTAGGATTCCACTGCCTATCTTCTAAAATTTCTGAACATTCTAGTATTTATATCTGACTGTACTATTCTAGAGTACACCATCTGGGTGTCTCACAAGGAGAACTATTACCATGTTTGCAATATCCTTCGAAAATATGAGCTAATGATAAAAATCCATCCATAATTTTGGGTTACTCTAATCCCAGCTGGATACTAATATACTATCTTTCACTTAAACTTTATATGTTAGCTCTCATAGGGCATAACTGAGACGGGTGTTGTCAAGTGTATATATTTCTGTAACTGTTGAAAGTAACTTAGAATGCTTATATTTATCTGCCTGAATTGTAAATACAAGTAATCTTCACTAACTGGGTACTTCGTATCCTTCTTCACCTTGCTCAATTTACTTGTTGAAACTTGTATCTACCTTCTGATTCTCTCGTTGCATTTTACCATAGGGGTGGATAGATATTCATGCCTTAGGGTTCCTTATCAAGAAGCTTACATGTTTTAGTACACACATAATCTACTGAAGATCTTACATTCACTAATCATAAGCATTACACAAAATCGAGTTCCTCTGACTCAACTCTTCCACAACCACATTCAATCTCTTACCAACTATCTTTCTGGATGTAGATGTCATTGTATAACGAATAAAATAAAATTTAGGAATTTGAATTTCTTACAACTGAGCTCTACCACATGTTCTAGAATAAGATGAAAGAGTGATAGTCCTAAATGCCCTATAGACTCCTGCTTATAAGTGTGGTGTACAACACACCTATAAACAAGACTCTACTAGACACGGCTTGTAGACTCCCTAGAACAGAACTGCTCTGATACCACTTCTGTCACGACCCAAACTGCAGGGCCGCGACGGAAACCCGGTGCCTTACACAACCGAGTACCAACATAACATATCTTTCTTAGCTTACTGTCATGGGTAAGTGGGCCAGAATGGTCGTCATGAGGTAATGGGAATAAAACATAAGGGAATACTAGACATAGGACGACCCAACATGATATAGAAACTTATACATGTGACATACAGGCCTATAAGGTCGACATAATCATTTGTATACTCAAAATATAGGCCGATAAGCCCATACAAGTATCCATATACATGACATTTGTCTACAAGCCTCTAAGAGTATAGAAATGTCATAAAGGTCGGGACAGGGCCCCCCATACCAATCAATACATATTCAAATCATACTGGCCAAATAGGCAACTACGGAGCAAGTAGAGTGCACAAACACCTTCCGCTGAGCTGATAGCCTACTAGGAGGACTCTTAACCTGTCTATCGGGACCCGCGGGTATGAAACACAGCTTCCCAGGCAAAAGGGATGCCAGTACAAATAAAGTACCCAGTATGTAAGGCATGAAAGTAGTATATGAAAGACATGAAAGAAACATGGAGTAAATAACTCAACCTGTAATTCTGAATTGCTCTGTGAATCATTACAAATTTATAATGTCATGCATGTGCGTATAAATGTCATACCATGCATATGTATATGCGTATATAATAGCATCAAGCCTCTGAGGGCATCCTATCATATCATCTCAGCCACTGTGGGCGAAATCATCAAGGTATACCAGCTAATCAGGTGGTGATACGTATATAACATCATAACCTTTTCCCATATCCCATATACAAATAATATACGCGTATATAATGCCATCTGGTCATGGGTCAATGTACATGTATAAATGAATGCAATGCATAATGAAGTAAGTCAGTATGATTTCTCGGAATGTCATAAGAGCAATATGCCTTCGGATAAACTTTAGCAACTTACGCATTTTTTTGATACCCATGAACAGAAGATATAATAATAGGACACATGGGGAATCAAGAACATAGGCACTCCTAGTACTTCTATGAATTGAGTCATTTAGGAAAGTTCCGTGTTTGCACGTTTCATTTGTATCATATGGATCATGCCAAAGGAAAGAATGGATAGCCTTAACATACATCAAGTCGTCAATGCAACTCAACAACAAGCTTATGACAACTAGCGCGCCAACCCTATAAAAAAGAAATACATGTACAACTTAGATGGAGGTGGTATATCACGTATCTCAAATGATAACTCGATTCTAAAATAAAACGGGCAATTTTCCCTGATTTCACTGCTCCCTCAAGCCTACTATAGGCGAGATACAAAAACAATACAATCAGCAACTCAAAAATAATCCAACTACAATTCGGGACCTTCAATACAACAAAACCCTCAAATATACCATAACACACCCAATCAATAAGTTATCAATTAACCCGAAATTGCAATGACGAGCGATCAGCCTACTACCCTACCATATGTGGTGTTTCTCAACGCCCTTCATCCTGCCAAAATCCATAAATCTGCAGCACAATAGGCCAACACGAGTGGACTACGAAACAGTCTACTAAAAGTTAAATAAATCATACTCACGGCTTCCGATCACCGTCCCGTGAGTTCTAAATATTAGAAAATGAATTTATCAACCTTCCTTGATATATAAAAGCTCAAATATAGAAAGTAGACGTTTTCCTAACTATGAAGTACCTACCAAAACTCAAACTACAAAGAAAAAAAGAGGCGATATAGCGATACTTACGTCGTAGGGATCGTTCTAATGTTATCGCTTCTCGATTTAGTGCCTGGGATGTTGATATCCTTTGAAACATTAGAAGAGAGCTTATGGATATATTTATGGATGTTCTCAGGTCGTCTTCTATGGTAAAATGAAGATAAACACGACCTAAGACCTATATATATCATGTTTGGAAAAGTCAAAGAGGTTCTAGCTTGGCACCTTCTCATTGGCCCATTTTCCGACTCTTGTATCTTTTTATCCGGATGTCGTATGAACAAATGGTTAAGAGCATTAAAAACTACATTCCAAGACTTCAATTTGGTATATAATATGTCCCAAAGGATACCCCATATAGCACACGAAATATATTGCTCAAAAAGCTCCGTTACAAGGCAAATCCTTAGTCGGTTTTTCCTCAACTTAAATCCGACTTTTCCCAAACTTTATATTTTCTATCTAAACATCATATATACTCATATTATGACTTTAAAACTATTTAAATCATGAGTAAAAAGTCTCATATTTATTACGTCACCTTGGGATGCATAGGTTGTTACATCGCATTAGCGGCACATACCACGCGAACGTGATGCACAATGATGCCAACGCTTCGCGAACACAACATAGACCTTACGATCGTGATGGCAACTCCACCAGCTCCCAGCTCCCGAATGCGAACACGGTTCCATTGGCGCGAACATGAAGAACAACAATCTCAAACCTCCGCGAATGCACTCCACCTGTCATGACCGTAATGTATAAACCACCAGTGGCCCAACACACTCCGCGATCTTAAATCTCCTACGCGACCGCGATGCTCAACATCCCAGCACCAGATATCCGAGATACCAACAAAATTTTGGGGTGGGCATAAAATCTAAAAAACCTAATTGCGAATCGAACCGGGTTAATTTGGTATTTTGGTTTTTGATTTTTTCGATATTATGGTATATTTCAGTACAAAAGTTTCGGTATTTTAGTATTTTTGTACGGTATACGTATTGAGTTTTTGATAATTCGGTATACCGAAATACCGAAATATTTAAGTCCAATCCCAACAATATTTTTATTTTCCAGCCCATTAGCTAGCCTAAGCCCAACACCCCAAGACCCCTAACTCCCTAATCCTTAGCGCTCAAGCAGACTTATCACTTACGGGTAGTACCTGACAGGCTTCGAAGTCTTAACCCTTATACTCTGTTCAAGCTTCGAAGACTTCCCCTTAGTTTGCTCCATAGTTTTTATTTTCTCTTTTCAGTTATTATGGGGAGTAGTTCACAACTTCACATTGGCCTCTATAGTTCAAAATTTTGTTTATAGGATAATACACAATTTATTTTCTAGCCATACATTTGAGGAGCAGTGACTACATTGATGTAGTTAATTAATTTTAGTTACATTGAAAGACTTTGGTATGATTCCGAAATCGTACCGAAACCGTACCGAACCAAATAAGAAAATACCGAACCGTACCGAACTACTTTGGTACGGTATTTGGTACACACAATTTATATACCGAAGTACCGAACCTTAGTTATTAAATACTGAACCGAAGTACCGAACGCCCACCCCTACCAGTAATGCCAATATGAGGTAAAATAATCTAAAACTAGCCCGTACGAACATACCAACAAGTCCTAAAACATAACACGAAGCTACTCGAGGCCCCAAATCACACAATGTAATACCAAAACTATTAATTGCACCTCAATTCAAGCTTAATGAAATATTTTAAATTTTCAAATTCCTAAATTATGCCGAACACATATAAACAACTCGGATTCACCTCAAATTTTGCACACAAGTTTCAAATGACATAACGAACCTATTCCAACTCCAGGAATAACAAGCCAAACCCGATAACATTAAAGTCAACTCCCGGTCAAACCTATAAACTTTCTAAACCTTCAAATTGCCAAGTTTCGCCAATTAGCGCCAAAACCTTATAGAAACATCAAAATGCAAATCCGGGCATATGCCCAAGTCTAAAATCACCATCCAGACCTAAAGAAACCATAAAAAATCTCTGATCTGACGTCAAATACCCAAAAGTCAAACTTGGTCAACTCTTCCAACTTAAAACTTCCTAGTTGAGAATCATTCTTCCAAATCAATCCTGAACTACTCAAAAACAAAAACCGATGATACACGCAAGTCATAATACACTATATGAAGTTATCCATGACCTCAACCACCAAACTGAATGCAAATCCTTAAAATGACCGGTCAGATCGTTACGCCAAGGCTTGAACATCCATAGCCAAAGGCCTATCCTCAGCTGGAAGGTATGCCAAACTACCCATACACTCCGCCTTCTAACTTAAAGCATATGTTATCACATTTGTGTTACTCACATGGTACAATATAGTGATGTCATAATCCTTTAATAACTTTAAACACCGTTGCTGCCTCAAATTTAAATCCTTTTTGCTTCAACAAGTGTTGAAGACTTCTATTATTAGTGTAAACTTCACATGACACTCCATGCAAGTAATTCTTCCAAATCATAAGTGCATGCATAATAGCTGCCAACAACTACCGTGACTTACAAGCACTCACCCTTTAATCATGCATCAATACCGTGCCAAGACCAACGTGCGAAGAATAACAATATTATATAATCCTAAACCTGTGGACAACACTAACACTGGGGGATGTAGTCAAAACAGTCTTGAGCTTCTAAAACTCACCTCACACTCATCCGACCATCTAACAAGAATGCCTTTATGAGTCAGCATGATCAATGGGGATGAAATTTATGAGAATCCCTCGATTAAGCAAGAATAAAAGCCAAACAAACCTTAGAAACTCATAATCTCAATAGTTGTAGAAGGTCTATGACAATCTAAAATCGCCTCGGTTTGCTTTGAATCAACTTTGATACCAAAACTAGACACTACGTGGCCCAAAAGTGCCACCGAATCCAACTAGAACTTACACTTGGAAAACTTAGCATACAACTTCTTCTCACTCAGAATTTAAATCACAATCCTCAAATACAGCTCATGCTCCTCCTCACTATGGGAATATACTAAGATACCACCAATGAATATAGTGACCAAAGAATCCAATTATAGTTGGAACATATTGTTCATCAAATGCATGAAAGTTGCTGGAGGATTAGTCAAACCAAAAGACATCACCAAGAACTCATAATATCTATAACAAGTACTAAAAGCCGTCTTAGGGATGTTCGAAGTCCTAATCTTCAATTGATGATAACGTAATCTCAAATCAATCTTGGAAAATACTTTGGCACCCTAAAGTTGATATAACAAATTATCAATACGAGGAATTGTTTACTTATTCTTAATAGTGACCTTGTTCAATTTCTTACAATCAATGAACATCCTTATGGAACATCCTTCTTATTTTCAAATAACGTTAGCATACCCCAAGGAGAAATACGCGGTCTAATAAATCCCTTATCCAACAACTCCTGCAACTACTCCTTTAATTTCATCAACTGAACTAGAGCCGTCGTGGAATAGATATTTGTTGTGTTCCTACACCAGATCAATACCACAATCAATATCCCTATCGGGTGGCATGCCTGATAAGTCTGTAGGGAACACATCCTGAAACTCCCTTACCACAAGGACTGAATCAACAACGGCAGTTTCAGCACTAAAATGAGGTACGCCAAACCCCCTTCTCAATCATCCGCTTAGCCTTTAGAAATGAAACAACCCTACTAGTGGTGTTACCAAGAGAAGCCTTTTATTCCAACCTTAGCATCCCCAGCATAGCCAGTGTTATAGTCTTATCATGGCAATCAAGAATAGCATGGTATAGATATAGCCAATCCATACCTAAAATCACACCAAAATCTATCATTTTAGCAACAGAATATCAACCCTACTCATAACCCCCAATAATAACAACACATGACCGATATACACGATCCACCATTAGAATCACCAACGAATGTAGATACATGAACATGAATGTCAAGAGAATCACGAGGCATACATAACAAATAAGGAGAAAAATATGATGACACATATGAATAGGTAGACCCCAATCAAACTATACGAAAGCATCTCTATGACAAACCAAAACCATACATATGATGACTGCATCTGATGCCAACCCCTCGAGTCTACCCGAAAAAGTATAGCAATAAGTCTGACCACCACCTGTCTGACATCCACCTACTGGCCCCCACCTCTAGAGCGACCTCTAGATGCATGCCCTCCCCCTCGAGCTAAATGGGTAGGGTATGGAGAAACTAATGTTCGAACCACTAGCTAAGAAATCTGTGGAGCTGCACCCCTAACAAGCACTGGGAAATGCCTCCCCATGTGGCCAAACTCTCTACACTCATAACAACCTCTAGCTGACTAAGGCTAATGGACATGAACCTGGCCCTGATGGCAGGAGTAAACAGAGCATGGTATGAACTTACTGGAGAGCACTAAAAGATGATGGAACTAGTGTGCTAAAAATAGGTCGAGCCACTGCTCTAAGGGCTACATGTTATGCAAATAAGCTGGCCTACCATGAAGGCCTCTACCAAATTGAACCCTACCTCCAGATGAGGTACCACTAAAGTTACTTGAACGATAAGGTCTCTTGTCTCTCACTATAGCCTCTCTCCCCTGGCTACGAATACGCATAAACTACCAATCTATCTCCACAGCCTGGTTGAAAGTAGTCCCAATCTCTAACTCTCGAGCCATAGTAATCTTGATGCCATAATTCAAACCCTCAATGAATCGCCTCACCTTCTCTACCTTGGTGGTGACAAAGATAGTAGAACAATGAGATAACTCTGTCAATCTCGCCTCATACTCGGTCACAGTCATGCGATCCTGCTGAATATGCTCAAACTAGCCTCTCAACTCACCCCCCTTGTATATGGGATGTACCTCTCAAGAATCAATTGTGAGAACTGAGCTGAAGAAAAAGGAGGTGAAACTACTACCCCTAGCTCATAGGCCTGCCACCATATCTTGGCAGCCCCTCTCAATTGAAATATAGTGAAGTCCACCCTATTGGACTCGACCAAGCCCAAGGTGCGCAGCATCTCATGACATTTGTCTAGATAATCCTTGCCATCCTCTAAAGCATCACTATGAAAGTGTGGAGGATGTAACCTATCCATCATCTTCTGCTCATTAGAAGACATATCAGGCATAACCACAGGTCTAACTGCTACAATAGGCTGCTCCGTAGTACGAGTGGTGGAGGTCATAACTTCTCCTCCAGCCTTAGATGTGATTGGGGCCACTGGAACCACTTCAACCTGAGTCAAAGCATCAATAATACTAACCATCTTAGACATGGCCTCCTAAAATATAGGCACATCAACAAAACCCTCTGGATGTTAAGCTAGCACTGGAGCCTCAACATGATCATCAATAAGCTGATCCTCAACTTGATCAGCGAGTGGTTCCACTGATACTGCCGTAGTACACTCCTGGAATCTGGTAGGTGCTCTGTACCTAGCTGCCACTGTGTGACCCCTAGTGGGATCTTTTGCCCTACCTCGGGCCCTATCCTTTATGGCTACAGCTGGTGGTACTAACTTTCCGTCATATATTATTGCTGAAGCACGCATTCTCACCATTTGTTAGGGAGAAGAAGAGAAGGATTCAAAGTTACACAATAATCAACGGACAACTAGGAATCAAGAAAGCGAAAGTTCCTAAAGCCCTATAGCCTCTCGCGAATAAATACTAATGTCTCTGTACTAATCCACAAGACTTTACTAGGCATGCTCGTGACTTGTGAGACCCTTAGAACCTAGAGCTCCGATACAACCTTGTCAAGACCCATAACCCTCCTAAGGTTGTGATGGTACCTAACCTACTTGCTAAGCACGTCAACACTCAACAAAAATAATATGATTCAACTATTAAGCCATTGACTGATTCATGATATAAATAACAATGTAGAATTAGTCTCGAATATCAATATA